>NC_092690.1:39686170-40011170 GCF_964275005.1 Diadema setosum | reverse complement strand
TTTTGTATATCTCAGCCATTTGAAAACCAATTTTCAGCAAATAAACTTTTGATACCCCTTAGAATCTCTTGAAGTAGTGTATTTTCTGTTTGAATTTCTTGTATGCATGTCATTTTGTAATGCGCAGTAGAGTATATCATTATAGTAGCTGCGCAATATAAATGTCCTTTTATTATTATTATTATTATTATTATTAGAATTACATGCTCTTTGACATCACATAGAGTGGTTTCAGAATTTCTCACAAAACGTTATAAGCTAAATCCTCACCTCAACCAGAACTGTACACACCCTGTAAAATGTATTGTAGCTTTAGTTGTGTAGGCCTACTTGACAGTCATGAAGAATTGCTGAAATCAGCATTTTTTTTGTACATTTTTTTGTTTCATTTGGTTTAAGCCTGTAAATCCATATTTTGCACAGTGCTGTCACGCAGAGATTTTGATATCTAAGCTTTCAAAGTACTGTCATTTATTTTCATATACTAGTGAATTTTGCCATTCAAAGCGAGATTGATGTTCTATTGTTGATTAGCACAAATTGTTTTAACATCCTAACTGCCTCTAATGCTTGCTAGAATCGTTTGCATGCTTGTTGGTGTCGGCAATAACAAACTTTTTGGTGCCATTTTCCTGTTTAACTGTCTAACCATTAATACACTGTGTCTTGAGTTTCTTTGTGGTTTAGTACTGTGTCTTTCACCATGTGTCACCCTGTGCGTGACAGTGTACGTCACCCCATGCGTGACCGTGTGTGTCACCCCATGTGTCTGTCTGTCTTGTTATCCGTCTCCCCAGAGCTGCAGTGTGAGCGCCCCTGTGCCCATAGTGGGCGCTGTGTTAATGGAACCTGTGAGTGTTTTGTGGGCTTCACAGGGCCATTCTGTGAGGAACCAGGTAAACCACCAAAATGATACCACCCCACATATGCCCCCTCACCCCCATTTCTATATAAATGGCTGGGCCCCATTTCATAAAAGATGATACATAGGATAGCAAATTTTGCTAGAATAGAAATTTCACTGAGCAACAACCAATCAGGAAGCTGAATTCATGTCATTACCATGACGATTGCCATTCCAGCAAGAGTCGTCATCATAGCAAGATGGGGCCCAGATGGGGAGGGGATGTCACTACACATCTTGAGTTAATCACTCAATATATTTGGTACACTCACATCGTATTTGTATCCCCATTATGCAAGGATCTTATGGAAAAAATCCAAGTTTCTATACATCATCCACACTATATTTGTCTGGAAAACTTACTAGTATTCTGTCATTTTGTGATAGACTAAAGTTTTTTTTTTTTTAATTATGATCTTTAAATCTATAATCTAGTCCCATGATATTTTGTATATACAATCCACAATATCTATGAATTTCAATATACATCATGGTAGTTTTCACAATGAATCTCTATGTACACTTGTAGAATTCATTTCATCTGGAACATATTTATCACTCTGTGTTCTCTTTGTTTTTATGCCTCCGCCACGAAGTGGTGCCGGAGGCATTATTTGTCTATATTTATGTATAAACACAACATTATATATATTGTAGTCAAAAATCCTTGATGGTATGTATTACCCCATTACTCCTCTCTTTAATGTTCAAGTGTCAGTGCTGTACTGTAGATATGCAATCATTAAAACAGTGCATGCTTTCAACAGTGTGTTGCTTTACAAGTTGATTGTAAGAATCATATACAATAAAGTTTTGAAATTCTACCCACAAGGTCAAAGTTGACCTGATTTCCTTGAAGGGATGATATTTCAAAACCTGATAAAAGATGGGTCCCACATTTTATTAGGACCTTTTTGTTTTTGGATATCTCAGCCATTTCGAAACTAATTTTCATCAAATAGACTTTTAATTCCTTGAAGCATTGTTTACTCTTTCAGATTTAATAAGAGGTTTCTCATTATCTCACAAAAAAATTGGAAACCTGAATCCTCATCTCAACCAAAACTAGTCCCTCCCTTTAAGAAAGGGCAGTGAGATTTATACTGTAGGGAAATGTGTATGAATACAGTACTTACATCATAGCATCATGTTGTCAACACCACATACAATTGTTTTGGAGCTTTATTAAAGCCATCTTTGTACATGTTGCCCTTCATGTACTGATGAGGCTATTACACTGACACATACATGAGTCTATTACACTGACACATACATGAGTCTATTACACTGACACACAAACTTACACAATGGCACTTTCTCTCTCACTGTGTCACACTTACACTTTCACACACATGTGTAGTCAATGTGTTTTGTGTTTAGGGTTAGTGATACTTTGAAAACAGTAGTGTAGGATTCATTAGTATAACATGGTTTCCAAATGTGTGTTAATCCTGCACTAACTATAAACTAATCAAAGCATGCATTTTTTGCATTTGCCTGAAACATTTATGTCTCTAACATTAGTGTCTGTAGCATTCTTTCTGTGTAGAGCCCAATACATCTAATGCTTTAAACTCAACAATTATATCGCTTTTGACATCTTGGGTAATTCACTACACTAACTCTAATACCTAATCATTGTTGTAGTTACAAAATTGTATGTACTAATTTCTGAATTGTGATATTCTACATTCTAGGAAATCACTGTTATAAAACTTACAAAAGGTGTGCTGTATTGTACCAAGAAGACATGTCTGTTGAATATCTCATTTTTTCAACAACAAAAAAACTAAAAGAAGACTTGTTTGTGGTCCCGAAGTACATTATCTCTTTGTATTTTATGGTTGGTTTGCACTGTTAAAGATAAAGTGGATTTCTTTTCATCATTTATGGTGTAATGGTACACATCATACAATAATATTTGCTGCATTTTGATATGCACACTCAAGGCAGGGTTTCACCTGTTGTATGGTACCATTAATTCAGAGATTCCAACCCCAAGCACCTTCTGATCTGGAGATTTTCCCGCCCGAAACCCCTAACAAACAGGAGACTCCAACTTTATGTGCACGAAGCGCACATGGGCTTTTGGCGGGAGATCTCTCGTTGAAAGCGGGAGAGTTAGAGTCTCTGTTGATGGTGCTCTCTGTGCTTGTTGTGTGTGTGATCAAGTTTATATCACTGGTATCACTGGTGTTTGCCCCTCCCTCCTTCCTCCAGACTGCATTGCCCCCTGTCAGAACGGAGGCACCTGTAACTTTGGCACCTGTGTCTGTCCACCGGGCTTCGGGGGCACAGCCTGTGAGATGGAAAGTGAGTATTAAGCCTATCACTCCTACGAGCAGAGAAGTCGTGTACAGTGGCAGTGAGAATATGAAATAGTAGTATTAAGAAGGTTAATGCTGTCCTCTGCACACTTGGTATGGTAGTAGAGGAGTTGGTTTCCAAAGAATTGAGTTATGTGGCAAGGACAGTCATCACCATGTGTGCCACATCTCTGGATCACACTTCCATAAAGAGTCTGCAACATTCAATAATCTTATACATTATTGACGCTAGGCTGATATGCACGATCTTAAGTACTTGCTCAGTGTTCCCAGAAGCATGTCTGTGCTCATAACTTTCTAAACAGTATCATAATTGCTGTGCCATAGAATATTGCTTGTGAATATATATTCTTTATGAATGAACGTTGTATGCAAGTATCCCATAGAATAATTCATTGAGTGTATCCAATATTTGTTGCTGTCATAATATGTCTAGTAACTTTACAGTGCCTTTCTCAGTTCTTCTAGTGTTCTCCAATATGCAGACTCTTGTCTCCTGTTTTGTTTAGTTTACATTTCTCCTTTGATATGGTCATCATCAAGTTGCTTTTTTTTACTTTCCTGTTCCCATCATTTTCAATACTATTTCCTCATGTACATAGACATCTCTTTAGTGTTAAAGGGGCATTCCGGACGATGTTCATAATTTCACATCATGTAGTACATAAATCAACAGCTTCATGTATAGATTTGTAGAATTTATTGTGGTTCTTGAGCAGAGAAACAGTACTTTCAAAAACCTTAAACAAATTACACTGAACAAAGATGATGACATAGGAGCCTCACATATCTCAGAAATGTAGCAGTGTCATTCAGTTACAATACCGCATGCTTGCAAGCTCACCTGTGTGTAATCTGTGCATGCCTTCTTCTTTTGAGCCACATCTCATGCATTCTTATGGTGAGGCTGCCATGTCATCATCCTTGTTCATTGCAATTTGTTATAAACTTCGAAAACATTCTTATTTTTCATCCCAATCATTGTAAATCCTGAAACTCTGTACCCAGTATAACTAATTTATATATGTTCAAATGTAAAAATTTGAAAAATCATCCGGAGGTCTCCTTTAAGTGTATCTCTCTCTCACTCACTGACTCCATCTCTCTTTTCATCACAATAATTACCTCGTGTCCAGCTTGTACCCCTGAGTGTCTCAATGGAGGCTCATGTCTGAACGGAGAATGTGTGTGCCCATCCTTCTTCTCTGGACCTCAGTGTGAAGACAGGGGTGAGGATTACATAACCTAAGCACCCCATTATCTTGTTTTGCTATTGTTTTGTTTTATTGTCTAATCACGAGTGTCGACTCGGTGGAATGTAATTCTTAGATGCAAACTGTATATCTGTTTGATTTTTTTGTTGTTGCTATGTTCAACTATTACTGTTTTATTCCTTGTAAAAGTAGTCCCAATATGTAACGTAATTTGTACATTTTAGTTTATAGGTCTTTGGACAGTAAGTCTGTTGGTGTTCTCTTGAGGGGACTACAGTAAACAGTACCAGCTTAGCTCCAATGCAGTCCCCTTCATTTTCAAAAGCTGACCTAATTACCCATCATTTGATACAATGTTAATTCATTATGTATGACTTAGCTAATATTTTCCTACCATTAACACTCAACAATTCTATTTAGATGTAAATTTTTGAAATATTTTGTATTCACATAATCATGTAATGTTTATGATTGTATGTAATGTTTGTTGGAAATGGAAAATGAAATGAATGGAATGAAATGAATTGAAATAAAATAAATGAAATTTGCAGTCATATAAAATTGAACAGTCTTCAGCAGGTTAGGAAATTGTGGTGAGAAAAGATCCCATTTTGGAGCACCCAAACCCTAGTATTGCTATGAATAGCAATGTTTATATAGTGCATAACACATAGTTTGTATGTCCCTCGGCGCTCAAAATGTTGTTGCACAGTAAGTACTTGTCACAAGTATTTATTGGTTGAAGCAACTTAACCTTTGTTTTGTCAGAAAAAGATATGGTATTCTAAAAGGCACTTTTCACCCAATATTTCCATGTTTGTTTGTTATTTTTTTCCAGAATGCAGGGCAGCATGTATGAACGGTGGTGTCTGTCTAGATGGTGTGTGTGAATGCCCCTATGGCTACTTGGGAGAATTCTGCCAACTGAGACGTAAGAAAAAAAAATCATCAACTTTCAGCTTTCTCTAGTTGCAAGAAAAGCCCTTTTTTTTTGGAAATTAACAGAAATGTGCATTACCAACCAGTATTTAGATTATGAGATTCCCTTATATAATTACTCTTTTACTGAGTTTGGCTCACCTTGCAAAACAGTTCATGAAAAAGAACAATTAATCACCGACATTCGTGTTGAACTGCACATCCAAATAAATCTGCAGCTAGAAAGTTTATGAATAATTATCTGTAACACTTAACCCTAAAAAGACTGGGCTATTTTGGTATCTCGGAAGACTGGGGGGGGGGGGGGGGCCTAAAGGGCCCCCCCTTAAGATCTCGGCCGTGGATCGCGCGATCGCCGCGGAAATTTGCACAATGGTAGTGTGCGATGTAATCTACAAGATCGTATATTTAAATTTTCCAAAATAGTCTTCTTTTATTTTATTTTGATTAATTATGCTAATTTATGCGAGAAATCAGACCTTTTTTATCTAAATCAGTAAATAAAGCTCCAAAAGTGCTCATTTTTGGTCTAGATATTCTTTGTAGCATTCTTAGCAAATGTACTTGAAAAAAACTTCGGTATCAAAATTAATTCCTAATTTATTTTATTGTTTTATGAATTTCTTATGTATTTCTTTGTTTTTTCGACCTTTTCTTTTTGTTGTTTTTTTCAGCAAAATTTGTGGCAGACCCTTTTTGAAGCATAATACTACTAAAACAAATTGATTTTAGCCATTGAGAGTAAAAATAAGCATATTTATATGAACCATATGATAAAACTCAATTTGTATTGACTTTATACACAAAATCGCATTTTTGAGCCATTTTCGGTCTCACGTGCATGTACAAAATGTTATGTAACTTCAGAACCGTACCCCCGGGCGTCACAAATTTGTTGTCAAAATGTGCGGGAAACTCGAAAGAAAAAAGTCACAGAGCATCGCGGCGAGAGCATTGCGTGTTGCTGAGTAATCGCGTGAAATGTCGAGGGGAGGGCCTTTTAGGCCCCCCCCCCAGTCTTTTTAGGGTTAAAATTTGACCCATATTGACAGGAAAGTTATATTTGACCAAAAGAAATATTTGCATATTTATTTCATTTTATACATCTGACACATGACAAGACTTTCCATAGCTTACTATATAAATACAAGCATTAGCTGATTTATACTATTGTGTATACTGTTGCAAAGCTATCTTGCTTGTCTTTAGAGTAAAGTATGAAGACACTATTACTTATGTGTTTTGTACTTTTGCACAGTAATAGATTTGCAAAGACTTTATGCAGTCATACAAGTTCTAGATTATGAAGCCATACATTATTAAATATATGACTACCTGAAAATGATACACTGTCACTCTCCTTGGTTCATGTTTTATTCACCACCAGTTGCTGGGTGTGACCAGAGACCTTGTCAGAATGGAGGAACCTGTGTGAATGGCACCTGTGTGTGTCTACCAAGCTACTCTGGTCCATTCTGTTCTGTTTTCTCTTTGGGTAAGCCTCCCCTGGAGCAACACCTTAACCTGTTGAAGTCTAGTCCCAAGTATACAGTACTTGGGCAGGTTTATATGGGAAATGCATGTTATAGCAAAATCAGTTTGTCCTCAATGGGTTAAAGATACACATTTGTACTTGGTTGCAAGGAATCCTCTTGACTGAATGATAATCAATTCAAACAGTTTCATAAACAGTTACCCAGTGTTTACGGAATTAAAACATTTATAAACATTGCACCATGCACCTTAACTGTTAGTTTTGTTAATGATGAGGAAGTTTTGTGTTAAGAGTTCAGATGTTTGCAATGCTATGATAGCTGTATGATCATAGTCATGGTACTTCCTGCCAGCAGTATTTCAACAACCACCAACAGATTCCAACAAAGATTACAAATGATAATGGTGATTATCTTGAGAAGATATCTTATACAATGTATAACTGCAATGTTTGTTAAGAGTTAGTTTCTTTGATGTATACGTTTCACAAGAAGTGAATGATACAGTATATCAATTCACAAATACTATGTCAAACTCAAAATGAGTATCTCTCAATTCAGTTAACCACATAGTAAATTCCCATAACCTGGCGAATTCAAGTGTATATAAATTGTGTATATCTGTACTTTGATTTTGATTTTCCTCCATGTCACATGATGTACTGTATGTTTTGTTTCTTTAGCTGCCTGCGATCCACCATGCTACAATGGAGGCATCTGTGTGAATGGTGTCTGTGAGTGTGCTACGGATACTGGAGGCCAGTTTTGTCAACAGACAGGCAGTAAGACATACTTACAGAAAATATTTTGCTCATGTACACTATAGTAATGACAGGTAGTGTAACTGCATGCATTGTAGATTAAAGCTTTCAAAAAGAAATAAAAAAGTTGAAACAGATTATTTTTTACGGTGTATGAACTTATGTGAGAGAATTTGTTAGTATTTCTCTTGTATTGTTACTGAAGAATAGCTTTAAGAAAATATGCGTTACCAGGGATAAAAAAAAAAATAGTAGCTGCACTGAACTGAAGTAATGCTGGTATTCTTTTCATGAGCATAAGTAGAATACATGTATTGTTATTTTTTTTTGCATAATATGTTGTTGAAAATGAAGTCAGTAAATGATCTTGATTGAACAAACTTGATAAATTCTTTATTTCTCTACATCCTAGACTTGGAAGACTTCACAATCCACATCTACCCCAGCCCCAACAATGATCACATGGTTGGGAAGACGGTCGGCTTTCTCTGCGAGACCAACTACACCCTGACCTCTGAGAGCCCCCAGTGGTACGATGCTGATGGCATTGCCATACTTAGCAGGGAGGAAGGTTAGTGGTTCAAGTCCCTGTCTGGTTCAATACCATTTCAGTTTCTGTCCTGAAAAAAAAAGTTGAAATCATTCAAGTTTAAATCACAATGAAAATCTTTTCAGTGAAGCCGTGATGTTGTCATCATTATGTGTTTACTGAAATGTTGCGATATTCCAAGACTGGAATCTCTGTTTCAGTGTGATTATGTTGTACATTTTCACCTACATCACGACGATATAATATTGAATAAATATCATTCATATCATTCATTCTATTTTACTAGGTTACATTATAGGCTGCATTTGGTCACTCAAAAGCAAACCAAAGTGAACTGAACCAAAGCATAAAGTTGCTGGGGTGACAAGACCTTGTATCTGAAATTTTGGTGAAAATGACTTTTTTGAATTAATGGTCAAATAATGGGTTAAGTGATGACCTGACCAAATCTCAACTGTCTTACTCCAAAAATGAGCCACCACAGCATGTCAAAGGAAAGGCTATCCCATTCGCTATAGTGCTTTGGCCGCCATGTTTTTTGGCTCTCCTGAACATTTGACATTTTGTAGATACGAGGTCTTGTCGCCCCAGCGACGATAATGTACCATACTGTGTTACAATTGGAGCATTCAAATGCTCTATGGAGAAAATGTACCTCATGACTTTCATTTTTAGAGGGATCACACATTCTATAGCAACAGGGTCATTCACCTGTCTTGCTTTTTTTTTTTTTTATAAAGCTGCTAGCAGATGTCCAAAACAAAGAGAATGAACATTTTCCACTATGACATATGCGCATGTTATTACATTCTTCACATGCCAACTTCTGGAACAGTTTTGGTATACTTTTGGGGCACATTGGGAAGTGGTCCACTTTTGGCTTGGTACAGTTTAGTACTGTACACTTTAGGAGCATTCAAGCGCTCCTCTGGGGTTGGTACAGTACAGTTTAGTATGCTTTAGGAGCACCGGAATACACCCATAGACAGTTGTATTTTGGCATATCGGTATCTGCGTTGCAGTAGATACATGATTTATTTTGATGTATCGTCTCTTTTTGTTTCAGCACCAGGAAGTAGGGTGTATTACTTGCCCACTTCCCAGAATGCATCATACCTGGTAGTCAATGAACTCAATGAGAATGATAGAGGGCGCTATGTATGTGCTGCTGGACTCAGCTTGCGTGTGGCTATGATGCTCGTGGTGTACGGTAAGCAGACACAGGTCAAAATATTGAAAGAAGAGGAAACCATGTGATCATTGAGAAAAAAAAAATTCTTTGTTGACAGTATTGTATATCAATGAATTAGGAAGTATCAAAATTGCCATATTTGTCACAGTCTTCACATTTAGATATTGGATAGATTACACGTAGCTGAGAGTTTCCTTTTTTAGACTTTTCTGAAGGATGAATAACAATCCCACATTGTGTGAGTTTGTCCTCTGTATATTAAATCAATCTAGTCCTTGTGCTGTAGTTTGGCTTCCAGGGATTGAGGATTACTCATAATTGAGATTCCCATTTTACATGTATGTAGGAATGTGCAAATAAATGTGGGAATAATGTTGAACCTGACCTTTCTGGCCATATACTTTGTTTTTTCCAATTTGTTCATCTTTATGAAAATATTGGGAAATCTGCAGATAATAAGAAAACAGTATCTATTCTGTGATTGATTCTATCATTGAAATACATGATTTCATTCATAGATGCTCACAAACACCAGTCTTAGTGCTGCAAACTTGTAAGAAGAAACTTAAGAGTTTGTTTGCAAAAACCGATAAGTCCATTTTTGAAGATTTTGAAGTACGATATCTGTCATAAAATACAAAATAATACCTTTTAAATGATATATTGGTCACTACACATAAAGGTACATTTTTGAAGTTATGGTCAAAAGAAGCAAAAATTTTCTTATTATTCTCTGTATTTTTCTTGACCTTTAATCGCAAATATCTCCATTTGACAAATATGGACTTATCGGTTTTTGCAAACAAACTCTTCAACTGTGACTCATGATTTACGTAATCTTTTCTTCTTTCTTAGTGCCTCAGTGCATGGAACCCTGTCTCAATGGAGGGACCTGTTTCAATGACATGTGCATGTGTCGTATGGGATTTGAGGGGCCACGGTGTGAAATTGAGCGTAAGTTGTCACCATCCAACTGCACAGGATTGGTGCATGAGTTTTTCATTACTTTGATGATGCCAGATATGTTTTAGAGAAATGACCCATGATGATGTGTTTTTTCAGACTGTAGGTCATCAGAAGTGACAGTTTTGCAATTTTTTTTCATTCTGTAAAATACTTGTAGATCGACTCAAGAGAGATGGATCAAGTTACCTTAATAATTATTATTTCCACATTGTCACTTGATTCTTGAGTGCTACACGTAAGCTTGCCTTTGAAAAAGAAAGATTTCATTTTGTGCCTGATCACTTCTTGTTTTATTCCATGATTCAGTAGTGTATTGCTGGCTCTAGTTTTAGAGCAGATTTTGAACATAATGTCATATACATTACAGTTCTTAGATACACTTGGAATTGAAAACAAATATTCAGGTGTAGAATGAGAACAGAATTTTTTTTTAAAGTGTTTCAGAGTTACTACTGTATATTTGCAAGGGAGATAGTTGATATCACATTAAGAGTAATACGTACAAGATGATAACTTTTTGTAATGTTTTCCTTTGTCACTTCTAATGTAAAATGTTTCAAGGCATTTTTTATTTTGAGTTTTGTGTGTGTTGACTTGATGTACCTTTGAAAACCTGTATTCTAAACGTGAGGTTGTTTGTTTATTACTTTGTGCGTATTAAAATGGCAAAGTGAAATCTGCTATTATGTAACATTTATACTCTCTTGTTTCCAATGTAATTTCATTTATTTCAGTGGATCGGTGTCCGATGTGTCTGAATGGAGGACAGTGTGTAGACTACAAGTGCATTTGCCCCGAAGGATTTGTTGGGACCATGTGTCAAATAGCAGGTTTGTATTAAAAAGTATATGTTAAACAATTCGGGGATTCGGTCCTACAAATGTTTTCTTCCATATCAGAACCTGTCTTTCATCCTTCTTCATCCATTCTTGTCTGCACTTTTCTGTCAAAGATGAGGATGTAAAACCTGTGGCTTTGCATTCATTTGCATTAAAACAATATTTGGTTTATCATAAGATATCCATACCATATGATTGGTGTAGTGAAGATACGCCTGTTGTAGGTAAACAAATTTCATGATCTACTGTCCGTAGCTTTATAACAGCAACAATCCTTAATGACCTTTTTAAATGACTCACATTGATATCATCCTTTGTCAACGTATAAATTATGAAAATGATGAAATAATAAAGTAAGATATACAGTATACATATTGAGGCTTGTTAACAGAGCAAAGTATGAAACTGAAGCTATGGAATAATATCTTACCTCTCACTGCCCACCGTATTATGTGCAGGCAAGGAAATCCTTATTAGTGATATAATGAGAAAATATAGGCCAGATTGTTAGCATTGCAAACAGGAAAGCTTGAGAGTATTAAAGAAAATGGGAAAGAGATAAAGAGAAAGAGATGGATGTGCTAGACAAAAGGATGAAGTCATCTGCACCGACACCTTGTGTCTTTTTGACATCACCACAAATGAACTTTTTTTGATATATGATATCTAGATGCATATCAGGGCCTGACCGGAACATTTTTTTTTTCCATGTGTCCGTTGAGCAAATAGAAATGAATGATTTTCACATATTTGCTTGCCTGAAAGAAAAATAAGTGCTTGGCCCAAATTAGAGCCAATATATTGATTGACTCAAGGAGTTTCTGATTTTCATTCAAATTCAATATTTTACTTGTCCTTTGCGGAGTAACATTTTAGTATTTTTTTACTTGTCTGGCATACAACTTTACTTAACCTGTCTATGTTCCTGAAAATTTATTTCATTCTGATGTTGATGTTCTATTGCCAAGCTAAAATCAAAAGGTCACCTTTATCATCTTTTGTTTGCACAAAGTTGGAGAAGACTACTACATCCGGCTGACCGTGCCCTCGGACCAGTCCCCAACGGTCGGCAGCATGGTGACGGTCATCTGCGAGGTGGTTGGCTGGTCAAGTTTTGGTGGCATCCCAACCCCATCCTGGATCCTACCCAGTGGGGCTACTGTAGTGAACCGGCTGGACGGTCAGTGACAATCCTCTTATGACTAATGTATTGTGTGATCGTTGGAGAAACAAATGAAGAGTTTGTTCGCAAAAACCAATAAGTCCATTTTTGAAGATTTTGAAGTACGGTCTCTGTCATAAAGTACAAAATAATACCTTTTAAATGATATATTGTTCATTACATATAAAAGCACATTTTGGAAGTTATGGTCAAAAGAAGCAAAAATGTTCTTATTATTCTCTTTATTTTTCTTGACCTTTAATCGCAAATATCTCCATTTGGCAAATATGGACTTATCGGTTTTTGCGAACAAACTCTTCAAATGTAACCGTGACCCTGTTGCCTAAAAAGATACAACCAAACATAAGTCAGGTATCAGTCAATCAGATTTGAGTCTTCAGAGACTTATATTTGATTTTCTGACATATGTTTAATATCAACTTTTATGCAACAGGGCACTGTCAAGGAACATAAAGGTAGATTAATTATTGTAGATAGCTATATGATGTAATATTGAAATAGTAATAATGTAGTAGTAGTGATGTAGTAATGAAACTTCTTATACTTTTCACTTCATTTCTATTTGCTTGTCAGTGTTGATGTAATTGTACCAATGTCATTTAAGTAGCATTATCAACTTACATTTATCATTCTAAAGATTATTGGTAGTTTTTCAGCATATTTCAATTTTGATGTTGTGTGTTGTAAATTCTGCAATTATTTGCAAGAGTTCATTGAAATACACATTACTGTTTTGTTTTTTAGTCTTCAGTCGATATGTAAATGAATGTAGGAAGTACAATGTTCAACTTATGCACTTCAGAACAAGCACATTTCGTGAAGTATTCTGTCAACAGCGCATTATAAATGTACTTTATCATTATTATTATTATTTTTCTCAGTCTCTATTCTTGGTGAACTTACGAAACATTCTTTATACAAAGACTTTTTAACCTTTACATTATATGTTTTATCTTTCTTTTTGTTTTAGTCAATGAAGAAAATTAATTTGTAGTAAAGTCTATCTCTTCATTTTTCAAGTGAATGAAAGAATTAAAATAGTCCATGGAAAAATGTATATTTCAACTTTGTAAGATTGTATCAACTTTGATACAAGAGCACAATATTACAGAATTTCACATAGTCGACAAAGAAGTATTGACATCAATGAGGATCATGTGTGGAATACATGGAAATATCACAATAAATCCTTTTCCAGTTTGATGTATTTTACAAGGAACTTTCGCATTGTTCCATTTCAAGTTTCATTCTTGTATATGTATTTACAAACCTTATTGATTTGCACCAATTTCTTTCATGGTTAACATGCTTTCTCTTTCCTCCTCTAGACAAAGATGCTCTGATGCGAGGCCCAACCGTTGAGGTCCTGTCGTCCACTGCAGCCAGACTGACCGTGGTCAACTTCCAACCATTCCTGTCTGGAAACTACAACTGCACTGTGGGTGACCAGGTGGCGTCCATTTTGCTCAGTAAGCTGCATTTGATTTTGTAATACTGCCCTTTAGTGGTGATACATGCTACTGTAAAGTAGTTACCATAGACATAATACTTCAAAGTTCATCCTGCACCCATGACCTTGAGCCTGTTCTAACAGAGATGTCTATGATCATTTTTGTTGCAAGAATTGCAATAGCTACCTACCACAAAGGACTCATTGGTTGTTTAGCCAGTTGCAGCGTACAATGATCGTAAACTTTATTATGAAACTCATCCCCAGAAGTACGCAGAGCAGCTCTAACAAAGATTGGCAATGTAATGCGAACCAGGCTCTCAAAAATCCTTCCTTACATTTTTGACCAACCATGCCTAAATTTTCATTCATGCCTCTTTTGCATTAATGCAGCTTCATAATATATGCATTTTCTTTTTGTTATAATACATTGTACATTTTGTTTTCTTTGAATCTGAATCTGAAATTTTAAACAGTGTGTAAAATTCTATGGGGTTTTCTATGCCAGGTGGCACTCAAAGCACATAATAACTTATACAAGGTAGGGGTTAAAATGTTTGCCATGCCTTGTTCCTCAGCCCTGGAGTGCTGGCCGGAGTGTCTGAATGGAGGAACATGCTTCAATGGAAAGTGTTTGTGCACCAATGAGTTTAGAGGAGAGAGATGTGAGGTACCTCTCAGCAGTCTTACCCGTAAGTCTCTCGGCAATTTCAGTGATTTCATCCATGCATAAGATTTTCTTCTTTTTTCTGTAGTTTGTAAGGCTTCAGCATTTTTAATAGGAAATGTGACTGTAATGGTAGATGGAAAATTGTACGATTGCACAATTTTATTATCAATAAAATTTTGAGCCTTGTAGAAAACAAAGTGTTTTTTTTTTTTCAGTATGTGTGTATTGCTCTTTTATCAAAATATAGAATGAAACATATATGTCAGAAACTTATATATATATATATATATATATATATATATATATATATATATATATATATATATATATATATATATATATGTATATATATATATGTTAACATTGTTATGAGATTATTCATACAAATTGTATGCAGTGCAGTACACATCTGCATGCTTTAAAGTATCTTGTTCATAGTTAGACTGATGAGGATAATACTAGAAATGTAATTGGTATGTGATCCATCACAAATCTAGACCCATGACATAGAATGAGGTAATTTGCTGCTTTACCAGTCCACCAAACTTTGAATGGGTGCATATAAACTCTAAGTGGTCTTTGGAATGATCTATTTGCTCACCAGAGTGTCTGATACCATGCACCAGTGGAGGAAGCTGTGTGGGAGGACAGTGCTTCTGTCCCGAGGGATTCCGTGGAGAGTTCTGCGAGATGGGAGGTTAGTTGCCTAATGATATTGTCCACTATTTCTTCAGCCTCAGTCAATAATAATGCTCAAAGTGCCCTCTTTGATGTTTCTACTATTGTCACTTGGAGCATCATCTGTCTTCATTATCTTCATCATCACTGTCATCTCCAGGAGATTCAGTTTCATTGTCATTATTTTGAATGTTATCATGTTATTCATAAACATCATCATTAGTCTCGTCAATTTTCTAAGTATAATTTCTATACAGTTTTTTGCAGCTGCATTTGTAGCTAACTAGATCTTGATTTGAACAGTAAATTAAATCACAATACTTGTCAGTACTTTGATTTTAAGCATTATCCTACAATGTTCATTATCACATTTCATAAGTCTATCATCCTAATAATCTACTTGTCGTCCCCACATTATTTTTGTCTACATCACCATTATCACCATCACAGTCTTTTTCATCAACATCATCATTATTGTTTAAGTCACCTGAATATAGCCATCATAGCCAAGAGACTCAAACTATCAGTGGATGATAGAATTCTCTCCTTCTGCATTGTAGAGCCAGAGAGGTCTTGTCAGCTGCCCTGTGTTAATGGAGGAACCTGTGTGGATGGAATTTGCCAGTGCCCTGATGGCTATGTGGGATACTCCTGTGAAATTCCAGGTACACACTGTCACGTATGATTGTATGATCATGCAGGAAGTTGCAGCTGAAAATGTAGACATTTCATTTCTTACCCTTACCGGCTTTTTGATAAATCATTGTAGAATTCTTGTGTCTTAACTGGACTTGATCCTGTTTTAGTTTTCTGCTGCAGGTAGGCAGTAGGTATCTTTAATGTCCATTACCCGCCCTCCATGCAACCCTGGAAGCTTTTTTCCCCCTTATTTCTTTCAATGCTATGCAGTTTTGTGTGTCAATCGGCACTCAATGCACACAAAGTGTTAACCTGTTGAAGACTAGTCCCGAGTATACATGGATAGGTATCTCTAGGAAATGCCTGTTACAGCAAAATCAGCCCGTCCTCGATGGATTAACAATATTTGTGACTTTCTCCTCTGTGTATTTGTGCTCCAGTGTGTTTCCCAGACTGCCTGAATGAGGGTGTGTGCTACGAGGGCCGTTGCCTCTGCCAACAAGGCTTCGAAGGAGACCGGTGCGAGTTTGAAAGTGAGTTTATCGGGCAATAAACTGAACATCAAAACTGTTAAAATGTATGCTGTAAAGAGTTTGATAGTCTTTGTTATATTTCTTCATTCATCTGTGTTTCTTTGTCTCTCAAATATCATTTTTTCATGTCTTCTTCTGGTATCTATTTCTTTCTTTTCCTTCCCTCATTTTGGTCTTCTCAACCTTCTTTCCATTTTTTTCTATCTTTTGTCTTTGTAGTTGTGAAGCTTCTTCTTGACTTTTCATTCCACATGTTTTTTGGGGACATCTTCATTATTATAGATACCTCTTGTAGTCCTCTCCTCTTTCTGTCATGTCTTGTCATATATCCACCTTTAGGAGATCGTTTTCTCTTTGACCTCTCTTTTGTAGTTTCTATCTTTATTTTGTGGTCTTTTCAGTTTAATACTTTGGTCATGTATTCAATGTGCATTTACATCTCTACCAGCAGAAATCCATGAATTTCTGCCATTTTCAAACAGAATGTGCTATGCATTACCTTTGAACTTTGATAGGTGTAATATTTTTCCCCCTTTATCATTGCAGCATGCTACATCCCCTGTGCCAATGGTGGCACCTGTGTGAACAGGATCTGTGAGTGTCTGCAAGGCTTTGGTGGACCGTCCTGTGAAACTTCATGTGAGTCGCATTTTACTTCTTGTTTAATTAATCCTAATAACCAGTAGTAAATCACTGTGGTAAAGTGGATATGACTCGAGACTCATAAGAGGTCAAGGATTCAAGTCCTATGTTGTATGTATAGTTTGGATGAAATGTTTTACCTATTTTGCTACTCTTGATCCAGGTGCACTACCGAGTACCTGGCAATGCTAGAATAATGATAGTGAAACAATCTTAGGGTGCCCTTGAGGAGCATTTCTTAAACTGTCTTGATTAAATTAGACCTTTGTTGTTCGTGCTGCACATGCAGCATCATTTGTTTACAGTTGATATACCAAACAGTCTGATTCACTCTCAATCATTATTCATGTTTATCAAATTAATCTTCAGAAAAGTAATTAGATTTTTCTGAATCATATTTGGGATAGAATAAAGTATTTTGTCATGATTACAATAATTTGTCATAGATAGCCTACAAAGGTGTTCATTCTAGGAAATCTTCAAGCACTTCAAAAAGTTGCCCCAACTCAAATATTAGTGTTTCCCACTCTTCTCTTCACATACAGTGAGATGATACACAATTCTTGAAAAGAAGTCGTGGTGCCAGTTTTTTAAAAGATTATCATAGAGCAGACAGCTGTTGGTCTGTGTGAAATGTGCTTATGATGAAGCAATCCATTTGTTTTTGTGTCATCAGTGAGAATTGTTGAGATTTAGTAGTTATAGAAGATATGTGTCCAAAGTCCAAATATCTTGATCTCCAAGGAACCTATTGCCAAAGCAGTGAGGTATCAAACAGAACTCATCTTTTTTAGAGGCTGAACTCAGCACAATGATATTCAGATTTTCTTCTTCTAAGCAGTCTGTAGACAGTGCATAAACCATATACCAGTAATGCTCTCTTTTATGTCATTTTCTCATCTGCGTTTCCATAGTGATCATCATCCCAGGCCAGCAGGTGGTACAGCAGGGCACCCCCGCCACTTTTACGTGCATCTATGAGCAAGACGGACAGGCCACACCTGTCTGGTATGGTCCGGATGGGAACGTAGTACCTTTCGTTCAGGCCTGTAAGTAAACCATACATGTCCAAAGCCTATTCCCACCCTTAGCATACATGTAGATATAAATATTCATGATTCATGATTTACCACATAGCCCTGAGTGGTTGCGAGTGTGTGGATTTGCCTACTAATTGTGGCAGGGCCCATTCAGAGAACTTGCATTCATCACGCCAAAGTGGCTACCCTGTTTAACTACCACTACCATTACCTCAAAGCAATCTAGTAATATGTTCAGGTATGTGGGGTGTCTCTCTTTTCCACCATTTTCCAATAACATATCTGCTAAATTTCAACCATGTAAGGCAGTCATCATTACAGTGTGCATTTACAAAATAAGGTGAAATACATTGTATCCTTCACTTCATAAAGTTATTAAGGAAAGACATTCCAAGACCCAAGGATTCATTGAAGAAAAAAAAAATTGTAGTTTTTGGATGCATCTCTTTATGTAATATTTCTTTTATGGTACTCTTGCACATAGAATTCCCAGTTTTTGCTAGCATTACATTAGTGCTTCAAAGTGAATTTTGTAGTGTGCTTTATTTGTTGAGATGAACTATTCATGGGTACAATTGATTTTGAGATGTTTAATGTGACTGAGAATTGAATATATGATGTCTAATACTTGTGGTGTAGTTATAAGATCAGTTTTACCATGATGGAAACTCACATGACGTGGTGGCTGTAAAATGAAATTGTTGGACATGAATGGCCAGAAATCCCACAATATTTGGATTGCAAAAGCCCAGAGCACAGCCTCATTTAGTGGACATGGGTTTTGAAGACCACTTTTTTATCTGAGGCATGCGCATAAGGAATTAACAGTGTATGTGCAACGTGTGAGTATCACAGGTGAAACAGTACACTGTGGCACTAAAATTGTGATAGCAGGTGTATTTACATTGTCCATTTTAATGTTTGTTGCAAGATCTTTGAATTAAATGTGTCGATGAAGACTTCTCAGGTAAGACCCATTGAGATTTAGTCTCAACTTCAGACAACATCATCACTGAAGGGAGACTTGTAAAGTTAAACACCTTATGAGACTAGTCTCAATTACAGACAGCTACAATAAATCACTGAGTTGCCCTACTGTCTGTGTGTTCTTCCAGCACGTGGTGACCTGGGTGCTGGTTACAATGTCTTTGTGGAGAGACGATTCGGCCAGGGTGTCCGACTGACCATCAGTAACATGAGGGATGACCTGCAAGGTATCTATGTGTGTGAGTACGGTGGTATCATCAACACGGTCAACGTCACATTCACCATCAACAACGGAGGTAAGAAAAGGAAATTCTCTTATGCATAGTTTGGGAGAATAAGTGATATTTTTTAATAGTAAGTCGTATGTATGGAGAAGGACTATCAGTACAAAGATCATTGTTTTGAATGATTTTTTGGAGGCTTTGCTGTGGTTATCTATCTCCATATCATAATGCAGTAAAGACAAGTCAATTTTATAGATGTCCTAGTAGAGGTACCATGTAAGCATTTGAATTTTTGACAACATTTGTGATACAGTTATGGCATTGGGCATTGAGAGGGATAACAAGAGAGGACTGGGCATGGTCTAAACAAACCTTTTTTTACATTCTCTTGGAAATATCCAGTCAGATTTTAAGATTAATGAAAGTTCTCAAGTACGGTACTTGAGATTATTAGCATGAAAAGATGTGACATAATCATCTGTAGGGTTAGGAAAGGCTGAGGTACGGTGTATGCCGAGTGTACAGTGTGTAGATTGCTAATGGGGCCATGGACTGTACTACTCAGGACCAGAACATTGCAAATTTTAATCACAAAGGTACCAAGTCTCCCTCATTCTTCCGGAGGCTCACTGAAAAAAACTTAGACTCATCTCTACCTGTTCTGACAAGAAAATATGCAAATTCTTCTGATTTGGAAAAAACACAAATATCTCCCTGAATCGATTTGATATCTTCTTTGCTGACCTTGAATGTGAACAGCCCTATAATCATTATGTCTCGTTGCCGAAGCTGTTCACAATGGACATGGCGCGACTCGAGATTCCATGCAGTATCTCTCTCTGTTCAAAAAGTTCATACCGGTAAATTAGAATGTACAATGATACCTGTAGGCCTAAAGGTGAAAATTGATATTTTGTATGGCTCTGAAGAAGTTATTAGTGGCATTGTACCATCTTGGGGAATTATAATGAGGTTGTATCAAGGTTAGATTTTGTTTTTAAGCTCAGGTGAACATTGAGCCCACTGCAGCTCTCGTATTCTCCAAGAAAGTTTTGGAAGAAGAGCCCTTTACCCACACTTGACTCCTCCACCACACAGAGTCGACGGTGTCGCCGATTGAGAGAAACACCACCCCCCTGATCCTCATCACCACGGCCCCGCCCATTGCTGCTCCTACCACACCCGCTCTGGAGGTAACACCCCAGCCAACCACACCCAACCCAGCCTCCTGCTCACTGATTGAGAATGGCATGTGTGACGTCCTGCCCTACCGGTACGCCTCCTTCCCAAATGCCTTTGCCAATGATGCAGACTTGGCGGGTCTCTTCACCACAACACTCATCCCTTTCATGTCAGGTGAGAATGATTATTGAAAAGAATTTCATTCCATTGCAACCGATTAACAACGATTAACCGATTGCCCTTCATCAAGGTATATAAACACCAATTATTCAGTGTTTTAGTAGTAGACGTGATAAAAAATCAAGAGCGTGCATACTCGAGTTGGAAACAGTGGATAATTGGCACTTGCTTCACACTGATGAAGGGCAATTTTTCATTCGGTTACAATAAAAACAATTTGATGCAACAACATTTGTTAATTTGAATAAATTGTATTTTGCTTTCTCTTTCATCTTAGCCCTGTGTCTAAAAAATCTGTGATGTGATGTAGGGGGAAACAGGTAGCCTTGTGTGTCATTAGTGTACCAACCATTGCTGAACATGAAAACCATGAACTAGATTAATTGTAATATGCAAAATGCTACATAGCAATGTGGACTTGTTTGTTTAGCTGAGATTCTGAGAATTAGATATAAAATAGCAATATGATTATTATCTTGAATATAGAGCATTTTTATAGCAGCATGTGAAAAGCACATATTTTTGTGCACTTGGTCTGCGTTTGCAATATATCAGAGCATATTCAGTGGACACCAAATTCCATGTAGGCTACTGTTTTAGAGTGGCAATAACATACTGCATAATGTCTTATCTGTTGCGTGAATGTGCATGTGCTTGCGACGTGCACAAACTCGTGATGGGGGCTGCGGAGGGGGGGGGGAGGTTCAGGGGGTTCTGTTAACACCCCCCCCCCACACACACACACACATATGCCTGCACACTCACAAACACATACTGTCATGTTAAAACTTGACTTAAGAATTGAATGTCTGTATGCTGATCCCGTTTCCTCACAGAGTGTTCGGCCAATGCGACCTTTGCCCTCTGTTACCTGTTCTACCAGCCGTGCGACCCATCCTACGTGATGTGCGCCGACGTCTGCAGCATCGCCCAGAGCGACTGCCCACCCTTCCTCAGCCAGGTCCTGACCGTGCTTGGCTTCCCTGTCATGGAGAAGGTTCTTAGCTTGTGTGCCAGTCTACCGGACACCAGCTGCATACAGCCAGACCGCAAGACCCCACCCGACATCAGTAAGTCTGAAGTCAGCCTTTCATAATGACAACACAGAAATGAGTACATTGGTGTCTGGTGTGTATACCATCATATGCTGAGTCTCCATAAGTTTGCTGGAGAATGAATATCTCTAGTTGCTGAAGGATGATGATTATGTTATTATGTTCTGAGGAAAGTGCTAGAGTTTTAAGTGAATGAACCACGAAAGCAAGAATGACGAAAGATGACGTGGAAGAGATAGGTGGAGGAGGAGGTTGGGATATGGTTGGCTTGAGGATGGATGATGCCCCAAATCGGGCGAGACAGAGAGAAGCTGTGAGAGTGGTTGCTGGTAGAGTGCGGCCACCCCGTTATCGGGGACAGACCTAGATCAAAACAGGATGATGATGATGATGATGATGATGATGATGATGATGATGATGATGATGATGATGATGATGATGATGATGGTGATGATGGTGATGATGGTGATGATGGTGGTGATGGTGGTGATGGTGGTGATGGTGGTGATGGTGGTGATGGTGATGATGGTGATGATGATGATGATGATGATGATGATAATGATGATAATGATGGTAATGATAGTAACAGGCCCTCTGGTAGAACAGTGTCAACACTGAAGAGGCTACTCTGGAAAAGGAAAGTTCTGTTATTATTTTATGCCTCCCTTGACAAGTGGGAATTACAAATGTATCTTTGCTTATCTATATCCATGTATCACAGAAGTATCTTCTTCAATGCTCATTGGAACATTCCTGACTTTGATGCAGTTATTTTGGCAGCTCTGTACCCAATAGTTGTCTATGTAGAGAGGATATGATAGTACTACAAATATGTCTCACATATCTTTTTTCGTAATTACCTCACATATTCACCAAAATGAAAAGAGTTTGAAGACTAAAGATGATGGACTGTGTAAGCAGCCATTTTATTTGATTAAGATGAATGCCTGTAGAGGTAATATACTGTTCCATGCCTGCAACTTTAAACTTCAGATTTTGTTCGATGTGTGCATATATTAAAGTTTACCCCCTTCTTTTTTTCTCTCTTTCTCTTTCGTGTGTGAATGGAAACCTTTAGATACAGCCACCTGCAGTCCTTTATGTAGAAGATTGATCTTCTGTATTATACAAATCTTGGGTGTCAAAAGTAGTAATGTAGACATGTCTTCTTTTGTAAAGGAATTTGTAAGACTAACTCTCATGACCTTTGACCCACCAGATGCTGGGTGTCAGGGAGAATGCTTGAACGGAGGTCAATGTGCTGCAGGGCGGTGCCTGTGTCCCTCAGAGTTCACGGGGGAATTCTGTGAAACACCAAGTAAGTTGGAATCACCTTTTCATTCACTTCTACTCAGTTTAAACTTTGAAAATCATGGCCCAGATAAAAAAAAAAACACACACACAAATTTCTTGCCTTTCCTTTGATCAAATAGCTTCAAAAACTTGGCAGGTGATAGGGAGATCATAGGACTACAAAATTATCCCCAAAACAGAAAGTCAATGGTTTTAACCAATTTTGATGATCTGACTTCAAACTGATTTTCTGGCCTCTGCGGTATCAACTTTCAGATTTTTGAGATGGCGGGTCAGATATAATGATCCTTTTTTTCTCTGATCGGAATATGTTGATTCCTTCTCATCAATTCTCTCACCCCTCACAGCTTACCTGACAGAGTTTGAGATATTGATCCTCCCAGACTACGAGGGCATCCCATACGAGGGCACCAACCTGACAGTCATCTGCGAGGTCACCCCGCCCAACATGCTGCAGTACCCGATCTGGACCGGGACCAATGGCCAGCAGGTCCTGCCCAAGCAACCAGGTAGGATGCAGCATGTCAGACCTGGGCCCTGTTTCATAAAACTTGTTATCAGTGACAATTTGTCATAGTTGTTACAAGCTACTGAAATCCTTGCATCTGATTGGCTGAGAGCAAATTTGTCATAGAAATGTGGCAATTGTCACTGATAACAGGTTTTATGAGACGGGGCCCAGGCCCTCCTTATTGCTAGTTCTTGCTGTGCTGATCAACCTGTATACACTCACTATTGGCACAAGATGGCTCTGATGCCCTTTTCTCTTACATACAAATGGTCAAATTTTGGAGACAAGTTTGCTTGAAAAGAAAGTTTTGCTTAATTCTCAGATATGCTCCCTATAATTATATCTGTGAGAAAGTGGAGAGTTTGCTTGCAAAACAAGTCAACTCCATTCTCATTAAGTTGAGATACATGCTTTTGCACTTAAAGCTGCTAAAAAAAAAGAGAACAATGAGAATATATTTAGGGTGTGTTTGATAATGACTTGGAGAATATTATCCCTTACTGTCAATTTATTTTTTTCTCACCAGGAGCGTCGGAACGTATCTATGTAGATCAGGTGTCCACCACGACTGCCCGGCTCGTGATCAAGAATGTCCAGGCAACGGATGAAGGAAGCTACTTCTGTAATGTTGGGGTCCGGTCAGCTCCCTACACCCTCTTTGTACTTGGTCAGTCTTAAATCTTGCATCCTCCATTGATTACACCTTTGGGGTTTATCTGTATCTGATGATAATATTTCAGTTGGCATGTACTTTTTCGCAGCAAAACACTGTGATATAATGACTTTGGCATATTAAAAGTTACACTTTATCCTAAAGTTAAAGATTGAATGCAAGTCCTTTATCAACATTGATTGGTTGGATGCCATGGAATACATGATGTTCATGTTTATGTCAAATAAACTCTGCACTTAAAGGATATCAAAGCCCAAATATAAATGTGGATTTGAGTGAAAACAGCAATATTAGTAGAATGTACATGTTTCTGAGAAAGTGAGGAAAATCTATTTCAAAGTTGTGAATTGTGAATTTTCAGTTCCGTCATAACTGGATAAGTAGACTACTATGCTTCAGGACGTTCTTATTGATGACAACATAAAGAAAATATTAACACGTTCCATACTGAATTCTTAAATCCCCATAGACTTAATACAAAGGTAACCAGGTTCCTGTAGGGAACGGGTGAAGAAGATTTAAGATATGTTCATTTTTCTAGCATAATAAAAGAGCATTTGACTTACTTCTTTCAGAAAGCAGGTGATATTATTTTACCCCCTAAGCATATGTTAGTAAGAAAGAAGTCCATGGAATATGTACTTTTAATGAAAAATGAATTTTTTGAGGTATTTCTATTATATTATTGTTAAAACTAACATGTCTGTCAGTCCTGTTAAACTTAGGAACACTGCATATGAGTTTACTTCTTGAATAGATGATAGATAAGGAATTCAAATTTACAGGAATCCAAGTTGGGGGATTTTCTGACATCTAATGATAAAGCTTTCCAATTTTGCACTCGAATCTTTGGCACATAAAATGTAAGCTGTATGTCTGTGCTGGATGATATCAAGGCATATCAAGCATTTTTTATATAACAAATAATTGAAGGGTGCTCAGTTAATTACTGATTGACATACTTACTTGTTCCAAGGAAAGGTTGTCCCTGATTTGATCAGACCTCCTTGTTTTCTCACCTTAGTTCCTGACTGTTTGCTTGATCCGTGCCTCAATGGTGGGAGCTGCCTTGAGGGAACATGTCAGTGTCCCATTGGCTACCGAGGCCCTCGTTGTCAAGAACAAGGTAAGTTAACCCCACCCATCCTTGTCATCCTCATAATCCTATGAATGCTCATAATATTATAAATATTCATAACTATTTTCTGGTATCACTAAAGTGTAGATATATGATTAGATAGATTATATTGTATGTTATCACCCGTTATTATCATAATTCAGAGTAGATATTCTTATCAATAATCAAATTTTGTTGTGTGTGGGTCGGGTTTTTTGCATCTATATTCTTTTCCTCCTATAGTCTCAATTTTGATATTCATCATAGTTGTGCTCTTTGCACACAGGAACTACTAAATTAGCTTCCAACCCATGAGCAGAAATAACCATAAATTCCTTTCAATTGATGTAAGCTAAACTTTATTATATTAAAATGAATATATTTCATTTCAAATTTGCTTTAATAGTATAACTAAACTTGACTAATCTAAATTCAGGTAAATCTCAGTATATTCAAATCACCTCAATTTAGTCAAGTTTAATCAAATGAAATGAGATGGGCTAAACTACACCAAACTAAAATAGACCCTTCTGTTGACTCTACAGTGACCACCAACTATACCATCACCATCATGCCCAAGCCCACCAGACCCTATGCCATAGGCACAGAGATCAGCTTCTTGTGCCAGGTTGCTGGGGGGCATGCCACGCCTGTCTGGCTCCACCCCCTTGGTTACGCCATCCAGTCCCGCCTCTCAGGTAAGATGAGTTCATTTTGCTTTGCATTTTTTTTTTTTTTTTTTTTGGGGGGGGGGGTGGAAAAATGCATGCTGTTCATTTTGTCCTTGCAGGCATCATACAGGTTATTAGAGAATAACAATCTTGAGCAGTTTACAATCTGTGGCTTACATTATGAGCCCTTTTTATTAGTCTATTGCACTATTGTGTACCAGTAACAACTGCAATTTAGTAGCCAGAAGCTATCGTTGAGTTACACTGTACATCAAGTTGATACATTTTTATGTCAGTTTTGACACTGTAAGTTTCACTGTTGTAATACAGAAATAGATAGTGAAATATATGGTTTGCACTACATGTTTGTAAAAGACAGGTACACTGTAACCTCAAATTTCATGAACTTTACACAGAATGATCAAACTTTGTTCCCTGAGGCTTTATCCCATCTGCTCTTTGCTCTACATGTGTTTGACACCTGGCCCTATACACATGAATCAATGACAAGTTCCAGAGTATGTTAAGGTTTTGACAACACTTGTGGCAGACACAAAATGTTCCAAAGCCCCATTTCCCCCACCCCCCCCCCCCCCAAAAAAAAAGAAAGAAGAGAAACCTTCAAAAAAAAGAAATATTTATGTCCAAACTTTACATCTTCTGTTAGTTCATACTTTGTGTCAGACGTAAACTGTGTATTTGTTTTGCATCAACAGTGTTATTTCCATGTGATTGTATGTTATGTTATTGTTATTGTCATTCTCATTTGCTGAATAAATGATAATAAGGATAATAATGATAATAATAATTAAAAGTCTGAGAATGTTTCAAACCTCACAGGTTCCAACAGCAGGAGTTTCATCGAAGTGACCAGTGACTCGACCGTCCGGCTCGTGATCACTGACCTCCAGCCTGAGGACAGTGGACTTTATCTCTGTCTGGTGGACACCAGCTTTGAGGAGCTCAACATTACTGTGGATGGTGAGTGACTGGGTAGCCAAACATCCACTCTTGAAGTGCTCGATGGGAACAGTGTCCCGGAAGATTCAACTTAACCTGTTGAGGACTAGTAACGAGTATACTCGTTCAAGCATCTATGGGAAATGCGTGTTGTAGCAAAATCAAACCGTCCTCAACGGGTTAAAGGAGATTGAAACCAAAATATATATGTGTGGATTGAGTGAATGCAGCAATATTTGACATATCAGTGAAAGTTTGAGGAGAATCAGATAATCAGTTCAAAAGTTATGATTTAATTATTTTAAGGTTTTGTGCAGCCACCACTAGATAAGGAGACTTCAACATTTTGTCAGGTTCTGTTTTATGTGCAACAATATAGAAATGATGCCAAGAAAGGTCAGCATATTTTCCCTTTTTTAGCATAATGATAGATCACTTAACTTTTTTAATACCTTTATTGCTTTCATTTCCTTTAAAAATGACATTTTGTGGAATTATCTAATAGTATATATATGTTATTGTGTTTGATATGTGTTAGCATATTCATTTTGAAACACTCCTGTGTGTATGAATCGCCCAATCCCCAGTCGGACCCAGCTTCAGTCTTGTCATCACTCCCGGTTTCCATGGCAACCCACAACCCGGAGCCAACCTGACATTCATCTGTGAGAAGTCTTGGCAGGATGGGGGAACATCAGTACCTCTGTGGTACAACCCCCAGGGGACCCAGATTGCACCAAGACAAATCGGTGAGTAACCTCCTTCTTGATATAATGCCAAAAAAAAGAAGAATTTAATTTTCCATGAATGGAGAGAGCTGACCAGTGAAAGAGGAGAAAATTGCTAGAAGCAACTCAGGTTAGTGACCAACAGTAATCTGGCATTGGGAGAGAAATAATGCGGGGAGTTTTGATAAGCTGCAAGGAAGTTTGAGTAGCTCAGATTTGATAAAAAGGTTTGGTTTGAGGAAATTGGTAGATGAATAGAAAAGAAAGATAGATACAAGAAAGGAAGAAAGATATGAAGAGTTTGTTCGCAAAAAAAACAAAACAAAACTGATAAGTCCATATTTGCCAAATGGAGATATGATTAAAGGTCAAGAAAAATAGAGAGAATAATAAGAAATATTTTGCTTCTTTTGACCATAACTTCAGAAATGTACATTTATATGTAGTGACCAATATATCATTTAAAACATATTATTTTGTACTTTATGACAGAGACCGTACTTCAAAATCTTAAAAATTGGACTTATTGGTTTTTGCAAACAAACTCTTCATATGTAGATAGATAGATAGATAGATAGATAGATAGATAGATAGATAGATAGATAGATAGATTAGATAGATAAATATATAGATGGATACATGCATAGACAAATAGATAGATAGATAGATGGATGGATGGATGGATGGATGGATGGATGGATAGATAGACAGACAGATAGATAGATACATGTAGGTTGGTAGGTAGATAGATATACAGATGGATTGATAGAAAGAAAATATGCAAGTCTGTACATATGGGAAAGATGGATGCTAGTAACTAGATAGTATTACATTGACAGATAAATGGAAAGATTGGCATATATAAAGATGGATAAATAGAAAGATGAATAGATCATTTCATCTATTGAGCAGATGGGGTCTAATTGCATTCAGCCTCCCTTGATTTTTTGCCCATTTTGTCTAATAAACTGTGAGTATTAGACGAAATGCACATAGTCCATCTGGAAGTACACCAACTGGTAATGAGGCAAAGTGGCAATTGGATTAAATGGTTATTAGTCGAACTGGTTGTAGATGAAACAGGATTATACCATGTGGATTGAGACTAAATGGCTGTTAGATGAAGTGGGAGTAGACCAAGTGGTAGATCACCGAGAGGGAGTATTACCTACTGGTTATGTGGTTTGATGCCCCCGAAGATCTACAAATTTTGATCACTGTTGATGAGCTGTTTTGATTGATGAACTTATCAGGAGGAGGAGGGCGTGTCTTCACCCAGACCCTCTCCCTGTCGACAGTGATGCTCCACATCGTCGACGTCGGAGAGAGCGACGAGGGGATCTATACGTGTCGCACCCCGCAGGCCACTGCTTCTCTGGATGTCACACTCACTGGTGAGTCGCTGTCTGCCACCAAATCATGTTTGGACT
Organism: Diadema setosum; assembly: GCF_964275005.1. Classification (NCBI taxonomy): domain Eukaryota; kingdom Metazoa; phylum Echinodermata; class Echinoidea; order Diadematoida; family Diadematidae; genus Diadema; species Diadema setosum. The sequence continues at coordinate 39,982,118 of NC_092690.1, read as the reverse complement.
ACAATCCCATGAAATATTATAAGCATCTTTAAAACACAGTAAAGGGCTGCTAGTTAAGTTTACAGCTCCATGCTAACATTTGCAGATGAAAAGAAAAAACAGCTTTAGTGCTTCAAATAGTTCTAAAATGTGTGTTTTGGATACAAATTACAAACATGAAAATCTTAATCAGTAAATTCATTGTAAAGTACTGTTAAATATAGAAATATGAACAACAGTTTTATGATTTTTTTTTGATAGAATATAGAATAAACCATCACCACAACGGTTTGTTGAGGAAATAAGTGATATCTCTGTATATTTTCAGCTTTATTGCAAAATTTTTGTATGATAGGGTGTTTTGTGATGCAACTTAACCAAACATATCAAATGTGATAATTCAAATATTTTTTTGATCACTGCTCTCAATGTCAAATAGTTGCTTTAAGATATGAAGGTATAAGCTTTTAGTGGGGGGTGGGGGGGCCTTGCATGTGTTATTTTTGATTTTCAGTTCAAGTTGATGTAAAAGTTTAATTTTTGGTACCATTGTAAAGGTAATTGTCTATAGATCAATTTTGGTTCGAGTGTCAAGCACACAAGTAAGAAATACTCAAAATGGCTGCCAAAATCCAAGATGGCCGCCAACTTCTAGACTTTTGTCAAAAAATTGGATAAAACTCTCCATTTGAAGTGATTTAAGTGCTGAACCTGATATTTTCAAGGGTAATGAGATTATTGGACACATTTAGAAATAAAAACAATTAATGCCTTTTGCTTAATTTGCATAAATATACATAAATTCCATTTTTAAGCTTTTTTCCTTAAAAAATACAATTATTTAGAGACAAAATGTATATAAAAAATGAAATAATCACTTTCAAAGCAATATATCAATACATTGCTTTGAAAGTGATTGCTATACAGAATCAGAGCGTACATGTATGTGAGTTTTGTCCTGGCAGCTCATATTACAGGATATAACATATACAATTCTTGTAGTTGTTGAATTCATGTTCATGGAATACAGCAGTGAACACAGAAATGTACACATGCACGTTACATGATCAGGAGTTGATATTTTCACATGTTGTTAGATTGGCGAATAGTACCCAGATCGCAGAATTCCCACAAATAACCCCAGGAAAACAGGTACAGTATGAAGTCTCATTAATAAAGATTGTCTTTGATGCGTTTGAGGTGACAAAAAATGATGTCAAGTATGAAAACTAAATGCAATCGTAGAATTTGCTTTGTGTTTGCTCTGTGTTGTGGGCTGCTCAGGTACAGCCCTGTCGCGATTTATACAGCGACTGGGCTGTGTATAGTTAGTGTACAGTGTATTTACATATAGTTAGTGTACAGTGTATTTACATAATATGCACAGCCCTGTACAGTGTATTTACATAATATGTGTATCCACAGGCCTATCACATCATTATCACAGCAAGTCATGACTGGTACTCTTAGTGGTCTCAGTCTGGTGGCCCCTGGCTGGGCCCCCTGCCTTGGGCCAGCACTTAGGCTCCTGGCCTCGGCCCGGCCTTGGGCCCTGTGAGCCCCTGGGCCCCTGGGCCACCGGGCCCTGGGCCACCGGGCCCTGGGCCACCGGGCCCTGGGCCACCGGGCCCCCCGGGCCACCGGGCCCCCCGGGCCTGGGACCACTTGGGCTCTGGGCCCCTGGTTCTGGGCTAAGGCCCGTGGCCTTGGGTCCGGCCTTAGGCCCCGCCTTTGGCCCGGCTGTACTTTGTACATGGTCTATGTGAAATCAAGCTTGTCTGTAACTGTATAATTACAAATAATTACAAATAATCACAAATGATCAACAGGTCCATACTATGAATATATGAATATATGAATATATGATTATATGAATATATGAATATATATGTGAATATATATATTATTACATATGATTATATAAATGTGATCAGGCATTCTGTTACGGTGTCAGATCTGCAGTCATTCATATATAGCAAATTTTATGCATGTATAAATGGTATACATTCATGTGTATAGTATGCTACACTACCGCTATGAAGTAACTTAATGCTGTACCGGAAAAACCGTTCCTTACTGGTAAATTATTGTCTTACCGATCTGCTTTCATTCAAGCATTACCATTTGAAAACCGTTGCAAAGCTGACATGACTACCGGGAAAATACTCACGTAAAGAGAGGGCTTACCGTTGGCACAACTTTTACCGTACCGTACCGTTGTTATCGTACCTTTACCAATAGCGCGTAAGTACTGCAGAGCGCGCTATCGGTAAAGGTACGGTACTGCAGAGCGCGCGAGTACTGCAGAGCGCGCGCGCCCGCAAATCTGTACTTCTACCAAAGATAGTAGATAACAAGATACGAAGGCGCGCGATAAAAATGGACACAAAATGGCTACCCTACATGACGATACAAAAGAGAGCTAAGTACAAACTCAATACACCTAGGAGCATCATTCATTTCCAAAAGTAGTGGTATCTTTATTGTCTTAAAAAGATTAAAAAATTATAGTCATAGCTTTTTTTCGATTAAGGGGATTATTTTGAAGAACGAGATTTTAGAGTAATAAGGATTATTTCGTGGAGGTAAAAATTTGGCAACAACATGATCTCACAATCAAAACGCTTGATAAACAACAACAACATCTTCAAAGACAGCGCGTCTCAGGCAAAATACACACATCACCTGAGACGCGCTGTCCCTGAAGCCGCTGCTGCTGTTTATCAAGCGTCAAGGCAGCGCGTCTCAGGTGATGTGCTCGTAAATTCTTGGTAAAATAAAAGTTTAATGTGGTCTGTAACTCTGCAACTTCGTCATGTGTATGAAATGTTTCCATTGTAAGAGTTCTCTCCCATCGCAAGTAAGCATAAGTGTTAACCAAGTACTTTCTAGAGCCTTGGTTAGAGGATTTATTTTACTTTTTCAAAGACACTGATATTTTTATTTTCCATACGTAGAGTTTGCAGAAATTGAAACATTGTTTCACCCAGATTTAAAAAAGAAAAGAAGAGATTTTTGTCAATTTGCAGTCACAGCCTGCACACCCAAAAACCAAGTTTCCCAGAATTGTTCAAAGAGATGTAAGCATTTAAAAGCAATATATAAACATTTTTGCATGATGGTGAAAGATTCATATTTTATCTTAATGTTTCTAAACAAGTGTTCAAAGAATATTGCATGTCATATATGTATTTCCTCCATTTCAGTATATTTTTGTGCTTTACAATGTGGTATATTGAAAATTGTAACCTTATACAATCTTAACTACAGATTTGTTCCCTATTTAAACTTATCTCTTCTTTTACCCACCCCCCCCCCCCTCCCCCAACAATCTCAGTACCATCGTGTCTGCCTGAATGTCTGAATGGAGGACACTGCCAAGCTGGTGTTTGTGTGTGTCCTTATGGTTTCCAAGGGGACTACTGCGAGAGAAGAGGTGCAAAAGTCTCTTTGATTATGTAATAGATATTGAATATAGTAATTAGAAGTCACTTTTTGATGCCATTATGTTATTCATATGTCTGTGATGATGTTTAAATGTTTGGAAAGCAGAAAAAAGACAGCTACAACTGCATTTGAAAGTAAATGATTAACAATTTGTATTTTGATATTTAGAAACTCTTTTTCAGTATGAAGGAAAGTGCTGCAAAGAATTTATTCTCCACTCAAATTCATTGCCTTTCATGTTTGACACCAAGATAGATTGACTGTATTTTGTGCAGAAGGGTTCAAAGTTAAGTAGTTCATTGTGTGTAGAGAAAGCTTGATCATGATTAGATGTCAGTAGGAAATGAACATCTATGGTTGCTTTTACCAATGTGGATACTTTAAGTTGGATCAAATTGTATATTTTGTGCTTTGCTTCAGAGTCAGGCAATATAATCTGAGGACAAAACATATATTACTCAGCAGTATGAAAGATACATTGGTGTATGATTTTCAAGATCATAATTTTCCAGGCTAAGTCATGATTTTAACCCGTTGAAGACTATTCTTGAGTATACTCGGGCAGATGTCAACTGGAAATGCGTGTTGTAGCAAGATCAGCTGATCATCAATGGGTCAAGCTGACTGAAGAATATAATGTAAGACTTCATGAAATCAAAATAATTACTCTTTGAATTTCTTTTAAACCCAGATCCAGAGGCATTGTGTCTACGTGGATTCTGTCTGAATGGAGGAACGTGTGATTATAACCAATGTCAGTGCCTCCCGGGATTCTTTGGAGATAACTGTGAAAGCCGAGGTGAGATTTTATCATCTCCCTGTCACCAAAGTAGCATGGACTGTTTTCAAGGACATGATCAGCTTATTGCATATCATTGTAAAATACTGCTGTGACTGGTATATTAAAGGGCCCCTGAAATCCAAATGCATGTTGATATTTGTTGATTTATGATACCCTCAACATCACTTTTGTGATGAAACAAATATCTAGAAACATTCCATATATTTTTAATGATTTTTTTTCTTATATTTTTCTTCAGATTACTTGGGAACACCCACAAAAAAATCCTTCCTAATCAATATTCCCGTTGCGACCAAATCGTCAATCACTGCCAAAGTACTGAAATGTTTAACAAAAGACATTGTAATGCACCTTCCCCTCGACTCAGCATAACTTGCATGTTTCTGGGATATTAATGTGACTAACAAAAGACAACATGCTAGATATTTGTTTCACTGCAAAAGTGATATTGAGGGTATTATAAATCAGCACAAATCAACATGTATTTTGATTTTAGGGGCCCTTTATCCCTTTCTGTGCCAGGGACATGGGAGAGTGTGTATGATACTATAGACTATGGAGTTTATTGTACCAGTTGCCACTCAAAGCACATGCCATTTCTTTGCATTCCATACAGTGTTCTTGTTTGAGACTGTGTTTCATTTTATACCCATTTTGAGGGGAAATTCTTTCTACTTATATTTTCTTGCATGTTTATTTACCTCAGGACAGAATGCTTACTATAAAAGTGAAAATTTCGTGCATCTCGCACAACCAGACGCTAGCACAAAAATAAAACCGCACAAACGTTTCTGCATGCCATATGTTCCAGTAGTCAATATCCTGATTCCGTGGAACGCATCTTACCCGGCCGAGTGCGAAAATATCCACTTTCTCAGTACTTTATAATTTGATTAGACACAGGGGAAAACTAATGTATTATATTCTGGTGTTCGTATCACTTGTTTATTCATGGAACATTGATGTGCAAACAAGTTATGTAATCCACAATTAGAAACCAAAAACATAAATGACTGTGAAATGCGAGTGTAGGGCCTATTGTTAATATCTGCATCTATTTTGTGTTTGCTGTTTAACTTACAGTCGCAGCTGAGTACAACATTACCATCAGGCCAAACTTCATCAACCGGCCTCGTCTTGGACAGGAGGTTGTGGTGCTATGTCAGGTGCAGGCTGGAGGACTGTCTTACCCCCAACCCGCCTGGCTCGGCCCCAATGGGGACGTCATTCCTTCTCTCAGACCAGGTACAGAGTTTTCCCTTCTTACCACTTCCCTCTGATGTATAGTCATTGCATTGTTTATTCACTGGCATTCCTACCTAGGGCACTGTAGTATAGTAGATATAACAGACTCTTGAGTTTCGTTCATTCGTTCATTCATTCATTCATTCACTCACTCACTCATTCATCCATTCATCCATCCATCCATCCATTCATTCACTCGTTCATTCATCCATTTATCCATCCATCCATCCATTCATTCATTCATTCATTCATTCATTCATTCATTCATTCATTCATTCATTCATTCTTTCTTCTTTCATTCTTTCCTTCATTTATTCATTCATTCATTCACTCAGTCATTCATCCATCCATACATCCACTCACTCACTCACTCACTCACTCATTCATTCATTTATTCAATCATTCATTCATTCATTTATTCATTTATTCATTCATTCATTCATTCATTCATTCATTCATTCATTTATTCATTCATTCATTCATTCACTTTTCCATTTTCACTAGACACACATATTATTTTTTTTTTGCCAAAGTTGAATGCATAAATTATGTTACAATGTACAAAAAAAACCAAAATTTATGAGTTTGCAAAATATTTAAAGTACACAGAAATGCTGGACTTTCAAATGAAAATCTCAACTTCAAAACCTGCTTACATCTTTTGACGAGTATTTTTGAGCTTTTTTTCAATTTCAGCTCAAAAAAGTTCAATCTTCTATCTAAGATATAAAGCAGTTTGACAGCATAATTGGTATATTAGAGTATACACTCTATAGGTAGGGTCAAGTTAGGCATTATATGCATTAACTTTAGAAATTGAATATTGATATACCCCTTACTTGTACGTTTACAATTTACTTGTAATAGTGTATATGAGTGTTAACACTACACACCCTGGTGTATATGTCTCTCCACCTAAAGGCACAGCAAGCCGTGTCTACACCAGTATCCAGGGACCTAGCACCACAGCCCTTCACTTCCAAAACCTGCAGCAGGGGGACGTTGGTGTCTACACCTGTGAGGTGGATATGAATATGCAGACGATCTTGATCACCATAGATGGTGAGTTTTTACCCTCAGAAGGCATGAAAAAAGACAGGCTGATGTTTTTAGCCACCAAACACAATAGAGCAGTTTTTTCTTTTCCCTATTGTATCGTTTTTTATATTATATTTTTATTGTTAATATTCATATATCACTATTATCATCATGATTGGTATTATTGATATAATCATTTGTCATTTTGGTTTGGTTTAGTTTTGTTTAGTTTTATTTTCTTCCTGCATTATTTTTTTCCAGCTACATTATGTAAAACAGTGAATGAAATATAACGCCAACGTAAGGAACAGTTTAATCGCAGAAAAAGGAGTCTCTCAACCAGTATTGACAATGGAAAGCAATGTCATTTACAGCGTAACACGTAGCAGGATGTGGGCATGCTATACAGAGAATTAGGGGAAGAGAATGATGCAGGAATTAAAAAATTATATGCAAAGCTGAGCTTGGATGGTGGCATTAAAGAGAATGATTTCTATTGTACATATTCAGGAAAGAAAAACAAACAAATAGTGCTATCAGTAGGATTATGACTGCTTTCATCAGAATCATAACTATTTTCATTGTTTTCAGTTGCAGACAAGTTTGTAAGAAAAGGGATCTTGCAAGATCCTGTGATGGTTTTTGACTTGGAGATGGAAATTTTACTTGTTATGGCACTATGAATAACATCTTTAAGTAAACTGAGTGATCTCATACAGTCATATTACATTGTCCTACATATTGATATTGATGTTAGACTTTTTTTCATGTAGTAGTTGCTCAGTGAATGTTGGTGTACTCATTTGTGTAATCTTTGTTCTCAGCCTTCCCACCCAGTGAGTGTAGCCCACCCTGTCTCAATGGAGGAACCTGTTTGGATGGAGTCTGTCACTGTCTGGACCAATTCCTAGGAACCCAGTGTGAGGAGGAAAGTAAGTACACCAGGCTTGAAGCCGTGTGAAAGAAGTGTTAACACTATACACAGCAGTGTATTTGTGTAGAATGTGTGTAGGCCTACATTATGAATGTGTCAGTGTCCAGACCAGTTCATAGGAACCCATTGTCGGGAGAAAAGTAAGTACACCAGGCTTGAAGCTGTGTGAAGAGAGTGTTAACATTTTACACAGCATTGTACACTGCAGTATGTGTGTAGAAGGAGATCCTGTCAGTTAGTTATATGTCAGTCTATGAACCAATTCTTTAATAGGATGCTAGTTTTAGGAGGAGAGCAATTACACAAGGTTTAATGCAGTATGGAGTGAGTGTTAACACTTTACACATCAGTGTATATGTGTAGATAGAGAACCTGTCTGAAAGGAAAGTGACAGTGTCTGGATACACTCATAGAAACCCAGTGTGAGGAAGAAAGTATCGGTACACCAGGCTTGAAGCAGTGTGAAGAAAGTTTTAACACTTTACACAGCTATGTAATATGTGTTGATAGAGAACCTGTCTGCAAGGAATGTGTCAAAGTCTTGACCATTTCAGTGGAAAGAGGAAGAAGAGAGCACAAACTGGGCTTGAGGCAATGTGAGAGGAGTATTAACACTTACCACTTAACACTTAACACATTCTACAGTGTATGTGTGTGGTAGGTTGCCATTGTGTGGACCAATATAGGAACCTAGGTTGAGGAGAAAAGCAAGCATACACCAGGCATGATGAAGCATTATGTAAAAACACCATCTCTTTACACCCCAGTTTTTGTGTAGGTACAATAGCTTTGTGTGCCATAGCCACATATTTCATACACGAAAACAAAGTTGTGATTTTTCTTTTTTCTATTTCAGTATACAGTTTATCACTTTTGTTTCACTTTTATGTGGGATTTTTCATCAGAAATTGTGATGATAAAGAGAAGGTTTTAGGGGAATGTATGAATGGAGGTTGACTCCGAGCTGAATGGTGCATTGTGATGCTGATATTCATCTTTCTTTCAGTCCCCCAGCCCTGCAACCTCCCCTGTCAGAATAATGGGATCTGCTACGATGGACGCTGCCACTGTGCAACATTCTTCACTGGACAGTACTGCCAGACCAGAGGTCAGTGTGTTTCCCCTTTCACCATGAATGTGTTCATGAATAGGATGCACAAACATTGTGTAGCTATACAAAGATTACCTTAGGCAACAGAAAAAATAGTGACAGAAAGTCCATTTCTAAGATACAAATGGTTCCTGCCAAACTTGACAATTGTAGGGGGCAGCAGTACAATCTGAGTTCTGAAGGGTAATATTTATTACAAAACCAGAAGCTAGTATCAAACTTTACATATGCTAATGCTGATTTCACTTATGTGATAGCCATTTTGTGTTTAAAAAAGATTCTTCTCCTTGAGTGGTATTACATGCTGAGTTGATAATGTTTGCTGATTAACCCATTGACGACGAATCCCGAGTATACTCGGGCAAGTGTCTACGGGAAATGCATTTTATAGCAAAATCAGCCTGTCCTCAATGGATTAATGCTAGTCACCTGGTATGAACCATGAGGAGCTCTCAACAATCACCCTTTCTTCTGGTGTGTTTGAAAGAAGGGGGGTGATGTTCACCATTCATTAAAACTTGTCGTTTTTATTCTCTTTGCAGTGGGAGCCGACTTCGAGATCGTGATAAACCCGGTGACCTTTGACCCTCCCAGCGTCGGGGACAACGTGCGAGTGACCTGTACCTACATCGGAGGGTCAGGGAACACACAGCCGACCTGGGTCAATCCAGAGGGAGAGATGATTAGGAGAATGGACCAAGGTGGGACAGAGAGATAGACCCGGTCATTTACAGTAGAGGGCTGGCCTCGGATCCACCCGAAGCCCCCCTACATTATAATACTCGGCCCCGCATTTTCCTTTGTTTAATCTGCCTTGTCAAGCCGTGCCTGGGAGTGAAGTTTCCTTTCACATTTTCTTTTGTTCAGCGTAGTGGCAGTCTACATACATGGAAACACTTTAAAGTTTCTAGTGATCTCTACAGTACAGCTGAGTGGGTTTGGCCACGCCTTTGTGTCTGCTTGCATTTACCTCAAGAAATTAGCAGCATTCACAAGCAAACTATTTTTATCCTGCTAAAATTAGCAAATACAATAAAGCGCATACTGCTCTTAGATTCTTTTTGAGTGCTTCTTGCTATTGGCTGATTGAAGAAACCTCTTCCTCCTCACCCTGTAGGTGGCAGTAGACATGTATCTGTTGAAGAAGATTCTTCAATGTCAACCACCCTTGTCATCAATAACATCATTGAGACTGACTCAGGCATCTACACATGTTTTGTTGGCGAGGCTGAGAATGAGTTTGATATTACCATCAGGGGTAAGTGTTGAAACGCAGACTTTTGTGAAGGTTTCTCACAGATCTAGAAGAGTGACGGTTTCCTGTAGATAACCCTTTACACAATCCTTTGAAAAAATGATTTCTCGTGTAATATAAATCCTCTGAAAAATAATCTTACTTGTAATTTATCTGCAGATCAAAACCTGTTTGATGCTCAGTGGTTGTAAAATGCAAAATGCAAATGCAGAATGTACTAATAATTAGCCTCCTTAGGTGCTAAGGAATAGAAACAACTAGACACTACAGTTAGACACTAGATGTTCAGAATAAATAAGTAACTAAGGATGGAACATTTAGAGACATGAGAGAAGGGTCATGTATGGAGATATATGCCTATAAACTTGTTAACATAATATGTGCCTACATAAATGTATGAATGTATGAATAAACATGAATGATCATCTGAAACATACAGCGATGTAGGAATAGATGGTTTGATGTCAGTAAATGACCATGAAGCCAACCAGCAAATGTATGTCTTGAATGTTTGATATACAGAGGCAGAGTGTGTTCCGCAGTGTCAGAACAATGGACTGTGTAGCATGGGGATGTGCATGTGTCCTGAGGCCTATGGAGGCATCGCCTGTGAATACCAGAGTAAGAATTCTTCTTTATTTCTACCTCCTTGCTTCCATATTTATTTACACACTGTCCTAGTATAGACATGTGTATTCATAGATAGTGTACAGTGTATATTTGTAAATTGTGTACAGGGTATATGAACACAGATTCTCGTTAACTTCCACCATGTTTATGCCAAAGGACTGTAAAAGTTTTAAATGAGGATAAATCTGCATTTTTAAAGCGCTTTCTTTCTGACCTTATTATTATTGTGGGGGTTATTATAAAATCATATTCTTGCTTGAATTTCAATAGAGCTGTGCCTTTAATTAGAATATAGTGTTTGATATATAATATTGCTGAAAACGTAGTCATGCAAATAATCAACACAGTGCCACAATCAAATATCCAAAATTGTCTGAAATATTGTGAGCATCTAATGGATATTAGTGGGGCACAAATGTAACAATGTGATTGATTCAAACAATTTGTAGATACTTGAATTTCAAACGTACATGTATTTGACATGTAGACCTTCATTGTATGGGCTAGGAGTTAATGTCTTAAATCTTTGATAATTGTAAGTAAGAGTGTTATAAAATACCATCACTTTCACCAGAGTGTGCTAAGTGTTTCGTCAACTGTTCATGTTTCTATGCAGTCACAGACTGTGACTACCCCTGTGCTAATGGAGGCACCTGTGACAATGGTCGCTGCATATGTCCACCGGGTTTCCAGGGTTCTTTCTGCCAGATCAGAAGTGAGTATGTGGGTTTGCTGATGGGTGTATTATAGCCATATGCTTTAATGTTTATATGTTTATATATTTATATGTCTATATGTTTATATGTTTATATATTTATATGTCTGTATGTTTATATGTTTATATGTTTGTATGTGTCTTCTTGTTAGTGTTGATATCAGTATGGGCATGTTGGTTTTAGATGTGGCTGGTTGTGTGCATGCCTAACTGTGTTTTAATGTACTTGTGTTCTCTTAAGTGTGCGTATGATAAATTATGTTTGCGTAGATGTGTAAAAAGGCAACTACTCAGTTCCAGATATAGCTCTGTTTTGAGATGGGTCTACACTACATGTAATTTCTGAGAAACATGTTTGTTTCTTCGTTTGTTTTGTTTGTTTTTGTTTGTTTGTTTGTTTGCTGTGTAAAGTAGGTATGGTCATACATGCATGTTAATATGATTGAAACGGGCAGTGTATCATATCTCTGAATCCATGATATGGTACAGTGTATCTCTTAGTCTTGGGCTTATATTATGCTTTGGGTTTTTTTCTATTCTTGTGTCTCACTTCAGTCTACGAGAGTGAGGGAGTACGGATCGTCATCAGACCACAGCCACCTGTTCTACCACCAGTGGGGAGGGACCTGCAGCTTGTCTGTGAGGTGGAGAATCCTGGACCTTTCCAGAGACCAATATGGCTGAGTCCAAGTGGACAGCCAGTGGATCAGGGTCAGTGAAATAAATGAATTCTTTCAATTCAATTTCTGTAAAATTGCTTTTTGAAATATAGAAGACAAAGAATATAACAGCATCTCTGCAGACTGATGTCATGCTAACCTAATATACCTAATTGACCTAATATATTCCTGTTTCATATGCTTGAAGTGGAAAAAATATCAGTTACAATATACAATGCAGAAATTACTTGTCATGTGTAGCAAATTATATTTATTTAGGCTTACCTAGGATGGCTTTGGACAGATAAGGGTACATCTTACTTTAAAGCATCAGATAGTTTAAATAGATGGGTTAGTCTTTCCATTTTGTATTCATTTTGCAATTAATGTTGATAGGAAATGATGATACTCATTCTACTGCAGCTACTGAATTGTATGAGAATACGTGGTTTATGTGGTTTGTACATAGTTTATGTTTTTAATGTTCACCCCTATCCAAGTTTGGCATGTTACATGCTGTTACACTTTAAATCTTTGGCTGGGTATTTTTTTTTTTTTTTTTTTTTTGTGATGATGATGATTTTGTAGTCTCTCCTGAGAAGGCTGTTGAAATTACTGTGAATTTAAGAAATATCAAAATGTCTTGTGGAGGTACATGATACAAAACTTTCAGAAAAACTAACTCATTTCTATGACAATGTTCTGGTTTCTATTGTCCGTAGGAGAAGCAGCCCACATCAGCAGTCAGCACCTGTCACCCACAGCAACCCAGCTCAACATCCGCATGGTGGAGAGAGGAGATTCAGGCATCTACACATGTGTGATTGGTTCCTATACCAGCTCCTTCACTGTCATCATTTACAGTATGTATCGTGCCTAATTAATAGTCCCATGTACCACTTTTCATGTGAGGCTTGTGGTTAGAGAATATCAGATGTTAGTGTAATATGTTGTGCTTTGAAATTGTGTCAGAATAAACGGTGACTATTAGCTAAGTGTACTGTCATGTTGTTGTTGTTTTTTCTCCCAAAATGTGATGATGGGGACTGCAGAGGGTTTACATTCAGGAATGAATTGTACAATATTGATTTATTGAAAAGGAAGCTGAAATCACTTTATAACAAGATAAAAATGCATAAAAGTAGTCTATTTTGTTTGTTTGTTTTTTTTTTTCTCTGCTTATTTGTTTGTTTGTTTGTTTTGCATTGTTGTAGAGTAAAATTTTGCATTTTCACTACTTTCAGCACTTAGGACACTTTTGTGGATATAATTCTGTATAAGTAATTATTATCATCATTATTATTATTGTTATTAGAATGTGGTGTCTTTGCACAATTATGAAGAATCACTCCTAGATTCTTTCTTTACCAAGTACCTAGACTTTGTAACCAATTCATAATGAAAGGAAAAACTAACATAAGTCCTAATATGTGTCATTCTTTAAGCATTTTTCTTGCTTGGCCAATACAAATTTTGCATTTGGTGTTTTTACCCTAGAAATGCCTTGTGTGCCAGACTGTCAGAATGGAGGGACATGTTCAGATGGGATCTGTCTTTGTCCACCAGGCTACTCTGGGCCTCAGTGTGAATATAGAGGTAGGATGATATGCAGCAGTGATGTGGCAATGTTGATTCAACCAATCTAGTCTTGGGGGAATATCATTGGGGAAGTATCAAAGTGGTATTCTGAATTTTACTGTATCATTTATACCGGGTAGTAATGAGTTGGAAGTAGTGAAATTCAATCAATCTGCCAAAATCAAAAAGGAATTTTTATACCAATATGCCGATTTGAGTAGGAAAGAGATACTTGAATATGTGTAAATATGTTACCATGACAGAGCAGCAATGTTAGAAGTTCAGATGCTATTGAAGTTTTTTTGAACTGCAAAGATATTTGAAGAAAAAAAGGATCCTTTTGAACAGAATAGTTTACCTTGTAAAACATTAATGATAGATGATAACAGCATTATTTTTCAGTGGAAAATAAAGCAGTACATTTTGGAATATAAACAGAAAAGGAGGCAGATAGATGAATAAGCAGAAGGATATGGAGGTGAATTACATCAAGTGTAATTTTTGTTTCCCATACTTTTCTCTCAAACCTGACGAAACTGTAGAATGCATACCTGCTTGTATCAATGGAGGTTCTTGCCTGAACGGAGTCTGTCAGTGTGATATGGACCATGAGGGACAGTTCTGTGAAAGTAAGCATCCTGTTTTCAGGAAATTATTCTTTTATTCTGTAGTATTCATGTTACTTTTCCTTCTGTTACCTTTGTTACTCATTCCTCATGTGAGATAAATCCTTTAACAATGCATTAAAGGTCCAGTTTACCTTTAGGAGCAGTGATTTCAAAAATGTTCCAGATATCACATTTGATGCATATGTGTAGGTCTGTTGTATCACAAAACATCCTACCATATAAATTTTTTGCAATAAAGCCTAAAATATGGGGAGATATCAGCATGCTTCTCAATAAATCGTAACTGTATACGGTTTAGTCTGGAAGCATTCTTATTATAACTATTGTTCACATTTTGTGTACTTAATGATACTTAACATTGATTATACGTATTCAAATTTTTACAGTGGTTGTTTCTATCCCTAACGCACATTTTAGATCTATTTTAAAGCACTAATGTTGGGTTTTTGTGTCATCTGCAAATGGTAAATTATGCCTTTAATCAGTAACCATTTTATTATTGGAGCCCTCTGTCACATCGAGTGAATTTTCATCATGTTGAACATTATTACATGAGCTGGTTTCAACTCCATATGATTTGTGTCAAGCACTTGCCATGCTCCTTCACCAGCATTCATTACCACACATTCCATTCAAACTAGACCTAGCTGTAAAGTTAGCAAGCCCATTAAGGTGAAGCAATGTGCTTCAGTTCAACATGAAGGCCATGTTGAAACAATAGGGATTAGAAGGATATCTATCCCCATTGAATATAGTTATCAATGAATATAGTTGTCAATGATTACATATTGAATATATTGATTATATTGAATATATTGAATATATTGAATATATTGAATATATTGAATATATTGAATATATTGAATATATTGAATTTATTGAATATATTCAATATATTCAATAAAGTTGTCAAATGAATATAGTTATTTATATTGATTGACAAGTATTTTCCAGGTATATGTGCCAATTGGCAAACAAAGGATGGTAAGAGAGAGAAAAAAAAAAGATGCGCCTACCTGTGCCCGTTCTTATGATCACGATTGGTTTGATTGTACTTAGGTATAAATTATGTCACTTTCTCCTGTAGATGTGAAGAAACCAGTGACCATTCGGTTCACACCCAGCAACCGTGATCTCCCCCTGGTCGGTGACGACCTGACCGTCGTGTGTGAGATCATTGGAATGACCGATCTGACCATTCCTCGCTGGGTCGACCCCTTCGGGAATCCTGTGGCCGAAATCAACCAAGGTATCAACTTCAAATCAACTTAAGTAGCACAGTGATTCAGAGTGATATGATAGCTGAAGCAGTGTTTAGCTTCAAATTTTAATTTCTGTTAATACCCTGTAAACATCCATAAAATTGATTTCATTACCATAAGCTCAATTTTAACACATATTCATATTGTATGTGTAATTCATGTAAGAATGCCCCGTATAAAAGTCATGTACAGCACTGTACAAATACTCATTATTTTTATTACTCATATCTTAATTACATTGTAAATGAAAGGAATTGTCAATGATGCCATAAAGAGAATAGATAAATCAAATTAGACCAAATCAAATCAAATCAATCAAATCAATTACAACTGAGTGCATTGAATGTCCCCTATGATTAATGCAGGCGATCAGCGAGTGGGAGTGAGGTACTTATCACCAACGTCGACCGTCCTGGTTCTCAACAACATCCAGACGTCGGATACCGGTATCTACACCTGCTCCCTAGGCCCCCTGACCAGCTACTTCACCATCTCCATCTCCTCTCAAGGTGAGGTCAAGGGTCCAGGTCAGGTCAAGGGTCAGGGTTTGAGCTGATGTGGCATGAGACCACAGACAATCAGTCGTAAGGTCACTGGTTCAAGCCCACTGGAGGCAGTGGTTATGTCACTAGCCTAGGCATCTTTACCTCATTACCTGGTCCTTTTAAGAGAGAACTTGAAGCCACCGGTCCCATGGTAGCTCGCTTAATAAAATGTTTAAGTGGTTTCCTTAGTGGCCATATAAAATAAACACAAACACACAACCACATGCAAAACTTGTCAGTCTTCACCGATCAAACTGATGTGTTGTTTATGATGTACCACCAAATAAGATTATTGGGACCTTAGGAAAGAAAAAATATGTCTGGTAAAAAAATATCGTGTTTAAAAAAAATTGTCATCCTGACCTTGAATGAAAACTTTAACTTTTCTATAAGACTGTTAATAGCACAAATACCGTAATATGTACAATGGAAATGAATGAATAGGAAACAGTAGGCCTATATTGTAGGTGCTATTTATATTTGAATGGAAATTTATAGCTAAAATCAAATGTAGAAACTAAGTTTACAGTACCATTGTACTTGACCTTTCCTTGAAACTGATGACAATGTCAACGATAAGTTTTGCATGTAAACTTTACATTGAAGGAAAATATGTTGGACACCCTCTCTACACGCACCTATGAATGAGAGGTAGTCATAATTCAGTTCCTTTATGTGTTTATATTTCTCATGTGAAGTGGACTGCCAGTATCCTTGTAACAATGGAGGAAGCTGTGTAGGCGGCCAGTGTGTGTGTCCTGAAGGCTTCGAGGGGCTACGATGTGAGCGCAGAGGTATGTACTCTTCCTTTAACTTGGCAAACGTGCTTCTTTTGATGAAAAGCTGTGTTATATACAGTATTTTTTTGGTTGACATGATACAATCCTATAGTCTGTGTTTGCAGTACCCCTGTTTGAATGCAAGGTAAATATTAGCTACTCATGTTCCCATCAAAATGTCTTTTTTCTTTGGAATTAGGACAATATTTTCCAGTTAAATTAAGCTAATTCAATGTTTTGCAGTTTGTTGATAATTGTTATCAAACATATTCTTCTTCATGACTATAAAATGTGTATTCTCTGTGGTTTACTGCAATTGTTAGCATTTGATTTCTGACCTTTTGCAGTCGGTCCCGATTACGTCATCACGGTGATTCCCCCACCCAACCAAGTTCCTCTCATTGGTAACGATGTCAGCTACGTGTGTCAGATCTCCACGTCCAGCAACTACCCTCGCCCCACCTGGACCTCCCCAGGGGGTGTGGCAGTCCTACCCATCGGCCAAGGTAAGCTCTACCCCATTGCTTCCCAGAGCTGGGTATACTATGTGTTAGTGCTACCAGGACTAGCATATCGATTAGAGACAATGGGTTAATAAAAGAGTCAGAGATTGCATTATTGGTGATTGATAATGGAGCTCTACCGGTATACAATGTATGTTGTTTCCCTCCCTCGTGTGAAACTGAGGTGGAGTTATCCTTCTTAAGGACCCTCAATGGCTTGGAACAAAAAAGTGCAAATTTTCACATTTATTTCACAGTGCAGCAACACTAGCATTTTTATAATCATACACAGAGCTAATTATTTATCATAACCAAAACACAGTAGCATTGTCTATTGCTTGTAGCACATACCTACATCCATGTTTGCATTTTTACCAAACCACATGGACCACTGTGAGTTTGGATTTGAACAATTGACCAGTTGAAACAAAATGTGAGATGTCAAAGTAAATCTTAATTGTAGTTGTTAGTCTGTCTCTGTCTGTGAAGTGTTGTGTGGGAACACATTTTCAGACATAGAACATCAGTCTGTAACCAAGACCAACAATTATATCTCTTAGTGAACTTAATCCTCTGTGTGGAATTTGTTTACATATCCATAGGCGGTACGGACCACATCAATGTCCAGTACCTTAATGACCACACCAGCCGCCTCATGATCCAGGACTTGACCCCCAATGATAACGGCATCTACACCTGCTACATCGGAACTCTGACCAACTCAGTGGTCATCTCTGTTGAGGGTAAGCTCCTTCATCACTGCTTTATAGTGTCTGACTATGATTGTTGTTAACATGGTGATTTTATTCATTATCAGGTCTGTATGCAGGAGGAATAAGCATTATTACTCAAATTTCAAGACTGATTTTGTGTCTTTGTTAAGAATTTAAGAATTGAAATGCTGCATACAACACATGAGTTTTATTTGAATGACAGTATCAGATGTAATACATCAGAAGTTAAAGAGAGAGCACACAAAACAGTTTAATTTTTCATTCATTGCATTATCACTCTTCTGTATATTTCATACCATATGCACAGGAAAGCATACAAATTTTTGTTGTTTAATGTTATCATGTTTGGAAAACATAAAATCAGTCAGAGTTTGGACAGACTAATTTGTTTCTATGGCAAGATTCCTATACCCAAAGAAAGCTACTGTTAGTTTGTGTGAGCAACTCTGCAATATAAGAATGGGTGAAATATGTAGAATGAAAAGATAAAAAAACAGGTTGATCTCATTTTTTACCTTGTACAGGGTTCACAAGTGATACATGTATTCTTTGTTACTGTCATTTATTCAAGAAAGAAAACTGGCAGACTGCATGCTGTGATACGGACACTAGAAATGTGAAACAGAATAAACTTGTCTAGGTGTGTCTCCCCTTTCTACATTCATGCAAGCAGTGATAATTGCAAACAGCAACAAATGGCAAAAGCTTCATAGAGATTTAAACATGCAGAATATACTGATAATCCCACTCCTTTGTTACCATGCAGTGCCAGACTGTCCAGGCCCCTGTCAGAATGGAGGCACCTGTTTGGGAGGAAGCTGTGTTTGTCCCAGCGGCTTCTCTGGACCTCTCTGTGAGAGACCAGGTGAGTGTCCCTCCCCCTCCCCCACCCCTCCCTCTGCTGCAGACTGTCGTGCATAATCACCACTAGAGCTGTTCCTCTCTGCTTGTTTCATCAACTATCTCTGTCATCTGCTGCATACACCATATATTTGCAAGTCTAAATTTTCACGAATCGGGAATTCCCGACGATTTCGTGAGTGGTTAAATCCACGATTGTGGAGTCTTGTAGTGAATGGAGAAATGTATACGCGTATGTCACATCCACATTGGGATCAGAGTCAATATTTTGGCATGTTATTAATTTCACAAATAGCACCTGACTCGCGAAATTCGTGAAAATAAAAACCTTGCGAAATATTTGGCGTATACAGTAATTGTTCGTGTCATGTCTTCATTAATTTATCTCTGTATCCCTCCCTCTTTCTCTTTCCGTCTATCTGTGTTAATTTTAATCTCATTTTTTCTCTCTCTTTCTTTCTGTTAGCATTAACATATTTGATGATACGTTTTTTTAATCTCGTATGAGTTTTGTTTGTATGACATTATAGTAGGACTGTCTGTTCCCAGTAATACATATGGTATAATTTTCAACGCAATCTCTAGACAACAAATTAATGAAATATCAAGTATCAGCATAGAATTATTCTTGCAAATGATTGAAATCCCCTGACTATTAGTGGATCAAAAGAGAAGAACCAAATGTAACCTGCCAAGATTACAGTTGAGGCAGCTTGATGTTCATTGTAGAATGAAAGCAATTGTAAAGAAGCACCTCTAAAATATGAATCAATCATTTTGCTGTTTTTCTTCAATGAATACAAGATATTAGACCACTATGATTGTTTTGATGTCTCCATTTTGCTCTTTTTTATGCCCATCTGCCTTCCTCTGTCATGCCTTGTTGCAGACTTCACCGTCGAGCTGCGTCCAGTTGGTCAGATTCGACCGGTGGTCGGCGGCACCATTAGGATGTCCTGTGAGATCCAGGGGGTCATTCCAGCCTACCTCCAGCCAAGATGGACGGCACCAGACTCCATGGCTGTTCCCCTTGGTAATATCATGCCTTCGTATATCAATCATTCCTTTAAAGACAATAGGAAGTTCTTTAGCTTCTTGTTTCTCACACATGAACCACAATGTGGGCCAGGAAAGATATGAAATAGCAGATTTGTTTGCTCAGGAGGCAATTTCACTACCAGACCCTGTGCAGTGAAGGATAAGATAAGTCAGCATTTTTTTTTTCTGACATGCAAAGGGCAAGTCCTTATAGATGAAATCTGACTTCAGAGTACTGTAACTTATGGCAGCCATAACTTCGGGGCTTCCACAGAAGAACAAAAGCACATCAATGGGTTATGCAATGAGCCAGGTGTGTTGCTATGTCAGTGCATAAATTATCTTTTGTTAGGCATACTTGAAACCCCCAGTTAGAAATTACCGTAAAAGCAGTAAGTACCCAAACTGAATTTGTCTATGATATGGCAAGGTTTAAAATGACAGCATTTTAAACAGAAAAGCTTTCCTACGAGACTTGCTGTCCTACAAACTACTGATGATATGTTATGCTGCCCTCATTGCTCAGATCCCACACAGCGAGTATTCAGCATCGCTACGTCCACAGTGGCCAGTGAGCTGGTCATCTCACGTCTCCAGGCCACTGACCAGGGCACCTACACGTGTACCGTTGGCCCCATGGTGTCCTCATTCTCCATCGTGGTGGAAGGTGCGTACCCAATCCAAACACACAAACTGGACAATGTTGTATAGATAATAAGACTAATAATGATAAAAAAGGACATATTGCACAGCTACTATAATGATATACTCTACTGCACATTATAAATGTGTTACATTACTCATTAAAGATGTATACCATATATTTGCTATGCATCACTCTAAGTTTCTGTTATATTCTCGGTCACTTTTCTTATTTCGGACATATTTTCATGCATGAATTAAAATACATTATATTTAATTTCTAGTCAATAATTTAAGGGTACACAGTTCTGCTTTAAACAAGCGTCTAGCTTTCACAGAATTGTACGTGTTACACTTTATAAACATTTTTGTTCTGCAGTTTTAAACAGTTCTACTTCTGAGTAAATGTATGAATTTAATTGAATTAAAAAGTGCAATTTTTTTCACATTTAAACAGCTGCTATTTTTGATGGTTCATCTTCAAAAGATTGCAACAGATTGGTCGTGGAATTGAAATAAAAAGTATCCAAAAAATGAAAAAAATGGAAGTTGCAATTGTTGCAAATTACTCTTTTGACTTGAGTGAAGCATTCTTTGATAGGCACATCTTATCTAAAGTATGATATTTGATGCTTTGCTGCTCTAATAAGCTACACATGTTGAATTGTATTTTACATTGTGCAAGTTAATGTTCAATTAAAGCTAGTTAACATTTAGCACATTGGACCAAAATGATTCAAAATCATTAGTCCAAAGTACATTGTGCTCTAATGTATGCTGAAGAACTCCATTCACATTATCCAGGATGCCAACAAAATTGATATTATCTTTTTATCATCATATATAGATATGTTTATTGTCTCAAGAAGGATATATGCAACTGATAATTTGCATGTTCTATTTACATCTGCTATGTTGGTTGTTCCTTTTGGCAGTGTTATGGAGTGGTGTGTGTACTGTATTTTGATAATGAATCAAGTGCATCTCATTTTTGCTTTGCACCCCTCAGAGCCGAGCTGCCCCCGCCCATGTATGAATGGAGGATCCTGTGTGAGGGGTGTCTGTAATTGCCCTCCAGGGTTCAGTGGGTCTGCTTGTGAGAACAGAGGTAAGTTATTATCTACACTTCACAGGTAACCATACTGTATGCTCTTAGAACGAGGTACTGGTACACTTCTTCACAGGGTATCAGGTGCCTGTCTAAAAGTTTTGTCTGAACCCACAGAAAAGTTTCTCATTAATAACACCTTCTCTCTATAGTGTCTGAAATAACACATAATAGATATATTGTTAAATCATGAATATTAATCAGAGCATTTGAAAAGATACATTTTCCTCACGTATATTGGTCCTACTTTAACCCTAAAAAGACTAGGGGGGGGGCCTAAAAGGCCCCCCCCCTCGACATTTCGCGCGATTACTCTGCAACACGCAATGCTCTATGACTTTTTTCTTTCGAGTTTCCTGCACATTTTGACGCCAAATTTGTGACGCCCGGGGGTACGGTTCTGAAGTTACATAACTTTTTGTACATGCACGTGAGACCGAAAATGGTTCAAAAATGTGATTTTGTGTACAAAGTCAATGCAAATTGAGTTTTTTCACATGGTTCATATGAAGAGTTTGTTCGCAAAAACCGATAAGTCCATTTTTGAAGGTTTTGAAGTACGTTCTCTGTCATAAAGTGCAAAATAATACCTTTTAAATGATATATTGGTCACTACATATAAAGGTACATTTTTGAAGTTATGGTCAAAAGAAGCAAAAATTTTCTTATTATTCTCTTTATTTTTCTTGAACTTTAATCGCAAATATCTCCATTTGGCAAATATGGACTTATCGGTTTTTGCAAACAAACTCTTCATATAAATATGCTTATTTTTACTCTCAATGGCTAAAATTAATTTGTTTTAGTAGTATTATGCTTCAAAAAGTGTCTGCCACAAATTTTGTTTAAAAAAACAGCAAAAACAAAAGGTCGAAAAAACAAAGAAATACATAAGAAATTCATAAAACAATAAAATAAATAAGAAATTATTTTTGATACCGAATTTTTTTTCAAGTACATTTGCGAAGAATGCCACAAAGAATAATTAGACCAAAAATGAGCACTTTTGGAGCTTTATTTACTGATTTAGATCAAAGAGTCTGATTTTTCGCATAAATAATTAATCAAAATAAAATAAAAAAAGACTATTTTGGAAAATTTAAATATACGATCTTGTAGATTACATCGCACACTACCATTATGCAAATTTCCGCGGCGATCGCGCAATCCATGGCCGAGATCTTAAGGGGGGGCCCGTTAGGTCCCCCCCCCCCCCCCCAGTCTTTCGAGCTACCAAAATAGCCCAGTCTTTTTAGGGTTAAGATTTTTTTATCAAATCAGATGTATGATCTATCTCCATGAATCATTCAAAGAGAGCACATTATTTGTATCATATAAGAACCAGTAGGCATCTTTGATACTTAAGACAATAGAATTGAATCAAGAAACATTTTGTATTTCAAATGATGAAGTGAGATAAATAATTTGATGGTGATGAGAAAGCACCATGCTTGATGCTGCAGGTATTGAACTTATAAATCATGAAATCTGAGAATACTTACATTGTTGACTACTGTTGTCAACTGATACTACCTGTAGGAAAGAGAGGTAGTAATTACATTTTTTGCTACTGAATTTAATCCAGATCCTCAGGATGTTCAGATCCGCATCACCCCCAGCCGGACAGGCGTACCCCAGGTGGGTCAGGACCTGGAGATACTCTGTGAGATCCTTGGGACCACCATCTACCGGAACCCCATGTGGAAGGGACCCAGTGGGCAGCTGGTCCCCGGAGCTACCGGTAGGCAACCCCCATTCTCTGGTATTCCCAATGTTGTGATCCTCTTCGAAGGAAGTTTTGGGAGATTAAACTGCAGCATTGCAATCTGCTTCTTTATGGAAGTGGATATCAGTGATGGTGGATCTTTGTGGCAGCTTGTCAAATGATTTCAAAAGGATAGTATGATAAAATTCATACTAGTTGTAATTGCTGTATTCCCATACTTTCCATAATTATTCCATTCAAAATGATGATGATGATTATGATGATGATCTTCAGCATTTCTATAGCACCTATATTATCTGTTATAGAAACATTCAAATATGCAGACTCCTCCAACAGAGTTAGCAATTGAATGCCTGGTGAAAAATGTGAGTTTTGAGTGATTGAAAATGTCACTGAAAATGGAGCGATATAACTCTGAATCTCAACCACGAATAGTAATTAAGTGTGATGTCAACTTCCAGTGATATAGTGCTTTCAGTAATTTATCATTTCCAATGAATACCAAACATTAAAAGAAAAATGTATGGCCAGATAAATGTCTATAACTGAATATTCCTACCATTCAATTGTTAACATCTTTTAAACTCGAAATGAATGAATAGATAACAGGTGGAAAAATAGATGAGCATTGAGAATTAAGGGTTTCTGGGAAGAACACTTTACTCTGGCTGTCTATAGCTCAGTTGGTAGAGCATCTGGCTAGCAATGTGGAGGTCTCGGGTTTGAATCCCAATGGAATCCCGTTTTCTTTGTTAAATTTTTTTTCACTAAAAAACACACACACAATGTAAATGTTATTTTTCTTTTTCCTTTGCAATGTACAGCACAACGCAACTTGAGAGTGCAGGAGGTGTACGAGAGTCCCATGGCCACGAGACTCTACATCAATGGCCTGACAGCAGCAGACAAGGGACAGTATATCTGTATGGTTGGACCGGTGATGGCTCGCTTCACCCTCATGGTGGCTGGTAAGCTGAAAGGACAAGTTCACCTTCATAAACATAAGGATTGAGAGAATGTAGCAATATTAGCAGAACACATCACTGAAAGTTTGAGGAAAATCGGACAATCTGTTCAAAAGTTATGAATTTTTGAAGTTTTAATGCAGTAACCACTGGATGAGAAGACTACTGCATTGTATGAATAACTTAGATATCACATGCGTACAACAATATAAGGAAAATACAAAGAGAATTTCACAAAATTTCATCTATTGAAAAAAGTACACATTCCCTTGACTCGTTACCGACATATGTTAGGGGTAATATCATTCCCCCTGCCTTTAGAAAGAGGCAAGTCAAGTGCTCTTTTATTATGCGAAAAAAGTGAAAATATGTTGAATTTTCTTTACATTTTCTTTATACTGTTGTACGCATATGACTCACAAGCTGTAGCAGTCTCCTCATCCAGCGGTTCCAACATAAAAATTTTAAAAATTCATAACTTTTGCATCAATTGTCCAATTTTCCTCAAACTTTCACTGATGTGTTCTACTAATATTGCTGCATTCTCTCAATCCTTATGTTTATGAAGGTGAACTTGTCCTTTAAAGAAAACCTGTGGGGATGCAGCAGTTGATTGTAATGATGGAATGGTGACCTCAGATGATGATGAATGTATATGGCAAGAAGGAAACAATGATAATGAAAAACAATAATGATAGAATTAATAACAAGTGTGCTGATACAAGTCATAATTGACAGTGTTTCTGGAGTTTCAGATGACATACATTTGAATAATGGGGAGAAAGTTAAAAACAATATGTGTATATACGTGTAATATATATGAAGAGTTTGTTTGCAAAAACCGATAAGTCCATATTTGCCAAATGGAGATATTTGCGATTAAAGGTCAAGAAAAATAAACTAAGAGAATAATAAGAAAATTTTTGCTTCTCTTGACCATAACTTCAAAAATATACCTTTATTATGTAGTGCCCAATATATCATTTAAAAGGTATTATTTTGTACTTTATGACAGAGATCGTACTTCAAAATCTTCAAAAATGGACTTATCGGTTTTTGCAAACAAACCCTTCATATATATATATCTATGAATATGTTTTTATCTGCACTTCTTTTTTCAGTCTTTTGCAAATCTATAAAAACCTAACATATGTGGAGGGAAATTGATATATGATATATCATGCAATGAACAAATACTGTTTTTGAAGTTACATTTGCACTTGTTAAGATTATGATATTTGTTATGATGCAAGTGGTTGCATGATGAAGTTCAAATGGTGGAAATGATCATTTTGCAGCCATATATGATATGGCGTGGTCATGTACTTCCAACACTGCATAAATGTGTACTAGCTATTGTGTTTCTCGGCATTTTTTTTTTGTATGTGCTCAGCCCCTCAGTGCAACCCCCCATGTCAGAATGGAGGAGTCTGCAGCAATGGTCTCTGCTTCTGTCTGCAGGGATTCTCAGGCAGTCAATGTCAAAACCAGGGTGAGTCGAGTCTTTTGCACTCAGTCTGTACATTACCACTCTTTGTTATTCATCGTTTTACATCTAGACAAGTTTGACAATGTGTAGGAAGGTGTAGGACCTGGGTTCAATTCCCGAGTCCCACTGAGCAATGTTGTGTGTAATCATACTGTCCCCTCTTGTAAGGCGAGGCAAAACACTCTGTCCCTCGGATAGGACATACAATGAAGGTCCCGTGTGTGAGAGAGTCACAACTCATGCATGTAAAATATCCAGCTTTATTTATTTATATCAAAGAGCAGGCCGGGTATTGATCGAACCCAGTGAAGTGGTCCCACCTCACATCCAGCTGGACCCCATGGAAGACCAATTAGTGTAGCTGAATATGGGCTCTCCAGGTTATCTTCTGACTAGATAGAAAATGAATATCATTCTTAGATTTGACTGTATGAAAGGTTGATATGGCATACCTATTTTTTTATGTGCATTGTTTATATTAATTTTTCCTTTTTCTGATTTGTTGTGAAATTATTGCCTCGTTTCTCTCTCTGTGCTAGTTCCAAATGGAGGTGTGCTGCAGGTGCGTCAGGTTGGCAGCACTCAGCTGACTGAGGGGGCCAATGTCCGCTTCACCTGCCAGACGTCTGGTAGTGGCAGTCTGCAGCAGAACCCTGTCTGGCAGGACCCACTGGGGCAGAGGGTTCCACCCTACACCCAAGGTAGGGGAACAGGTGGCTGGATGTGGCCCGTAGCTGGGTGTGGCCTATGGTCGGGTGTGGTCTGTGGCTGAGTGAGGACTTTAGTTGGGTGTGGCTTGTGGGTGGGTGTGGGCCATGGCTGAATGTGACCTTTGTTAGTTGGAAGTGGCCATTGGTTGGGCGTGGCTAGCCCTCACAAATGCGGTGTTGACAATCAGCTATTTATAGAGGCACAAAAAGTAAAGTGTGGAAGTCCTTCAACCTGGTGCCTACATTCCTAGTTGTTTTGCATTTACACTGTATAGATAATAATTGTATCAATATGTTCTCTCTCTTCATTGCTGCAGGAGCCTCAAATCACATGTACGTGGAGAGAATCTCACCATCGACGACCACGCTGGTGATCAACGGTCTCTCAGCCGCTGACGCTGGAAGCTACACCTGTGTGCTTGGGACCCTGCGTTCTGTGCTTTCCATCAATGTTGCATGTATGTCTTCTGAAAATCCCATTTACTCTCCATGATTAACCTGTTCTGTGCCAAGGACTTTCAGCAGTGTCTACAGCACTATTCTTTTGAAAGAGTTTCAGGAATTCACAAATTCTTCTCGAAATTTGTACCTTTCAGTGGTGGTTGTTTAATGAATTTGGTAATTTCAAGTTGGCACCAGCGTGGCTGAGGATGACATCTCAACGACTAGCATCAGCAATAACTTTGAACTTGAATTCAATCACAGTTAGCAGGCTGACTTCAAAATTATGATGTAGTTTCAGTAACTAGTGTTTGACCCAGTGTTGAATGTTGTCTGCTGAGCCAAACTCTAGTATTTTTGGTGGTGACTTGTAAGCTTTTGCCCATTGGCTAATGCCAGCCAAAAGGGATTATCAAATTAAGGTTGTGCTTTCAAGTTTGGTGTTAGTGGTGACATTGCTGTATGTTTTTTTTTTTTTTCAATTAAAACTTTACAAAAAAATATACAAAGTAGTTAGTGATTGGTATTGAGACCTGAATAAAATTATTAAGTATTTTATCTCATCTTCATTTGACATAAACTAAGTGGAGTCATTTTCTTGTTGTGCAATTCCAGTACAATTTGGCAAACTTTGCAGCAGTCATGTGAAGATACACATAAATGCTTAGAGTTCTATTTTCAAGATTTAAGGGGAGTATATTTGTCTCCCATTTCTCCCTCAGCTGTGAATCGGTGCAACCCCCCTTGCCAGAATGGAGGCACCTGTGTGGGAGGTATTTGTGTCTGTCACCCTGGATTCTCGGGTGTGGCTTGCGAGAGGTCAGGTGAGTATCACACCCCACTCATGGTCTGAATGGCCTTTAACTCTGAGTACTGTTGTGAAAAATGTTAAAGGTAAAATGTTTATGGTAAATATGAAATACATGCATGTTAAATGTATGCATTGATGGTCACTCTCCTCTTTTGCTCCTTTTGTCACATGATCTTCGGTCAGTCTTGACCCCTACCAACCCGACACTGCAGATCATTCCGTCCAGAGAGCGTCCTCCTACTATCGGAGACAACCTCAACTTCCTCTGCCAGGTGGCTGGTAACAGCCCCGGCGAGCAGCCGGTATGGTACAACCCCAACGGCCAACAGATTCTCAGCCAGATTCCAGGTCCGTTGTAGTGTGGCAACATTGGCAGCTTGTGCTTTTTATGTGAATCTATCTTGAAGAGTTTGTTTGCAAAAACCGATAAGTCAATTTTTGAAGATTTTGAAGTACGGTCTCTGTCATAAAGTACAAAATAATACCGTTTAAATGATATATTGGTCACTACTTATAAAGGTATATTCTTGAAGTTATGGTCAAAAGAAGCAAAAATTTTCTTATTATTCCCTTTATTTTTCTTGACCTTTAATCGCAATTATCTCCATTTGGCAAATATGGACTTATCGGTTTTTGCAAACAAAGTCTTCATCTGTTTCTTCTTGCTTTTTTGCTTAATATACTTTCACTACTTCTTAAATCATTTTGTTCTAGTGATTACTTACTATTTTATCAAGCCTCTACAATGTATTTCCTGTAGAGTGTACTGACAGTTTGTACCTTTGTTGTATCTCATAAGATTTGACTTGATTTGATTAAGTTTGATTTGGTAATTTTTCTGCCATGATCATACATGTCTGTTTCAATACAATGACTACAGTTTGTTTATGGACAATATTGATGCCAAAAAACCAAGCCATATATTAAACAGATAGGATGGCTATTGATGGATTAAAGAATCATGTGCTTGTAGCCATTTCAAAAATTGAAGTAAGATATAAACGTTTTTGAGTGACCTGGACTCAGAGAAGATGCATTAGGTCATGAGTAGTCATCTGTATGTCTTTTTTTTTGTTATTCATCAGTCTAAGAGTCTGAAAATTGAGTAATTGAGTACAATTTTACACTTCTTTGTTAGGTCTGAAGTTGATTTGTTCATGGTCATTGAATTGCAACCTTGCATTCTAATATTATACTCGGTCTGGTTGTTTATTGCACTGTATATAGTATGACCTGCTTCAAAATTCTTTCAACCCCCCAGTGGGAATTCTTGCACATTGAATCTCACGTGTTTGGAAGGCTAATGACTCAGTCTTATATCACCAAGTTAGAGTGGAAAAGGGGAGGATAAGCCCTGATGTTTTCTGTATCCCATGTACAGGTGGCCAGGATCGTGTCTATGTGGAGCAGAGGGGCGGAGGAGGGTCCAACCTGGTCATAAGAAACATCCAGGCAGCAGATACTGGCCGGTATGTGTGCCAAGTGGGCACCTACCAGGCTCATGTGACTATCACCATCTCGGGTAAGAGAAAAATGTCATCTGATCTTGTAACTGCAGGCGTTCTTTGGAATACATTAGCTTTTGTCAGTTTGTAATTATTTCTGATCTAGATACTGATGCTGAGTACTTATGTTTTCGTGGAAACCTATCATTCTTTAATAAAAGTTCTAGCTTTTCATAGCTTTTCAAAAGTTTTATTCATGTTTCTCTCTCAGAATTTGCATTTGATTGTTTGTGACATTTATTGCAGATTTCCATTGTGAGATTTGATAATTTTGTCTTTTATGCATGCATGAATTACAGTATATGTATTTTCTGTTACCACAATGTATTGTTTGTAGTTGAGAAGCTTGGAAATAAACTGAAATTGAAACTTAAAAGTCATTTATGATAAACAGTGATATGTTCGAACTCCTTTTTGGTACATCATATCCAGCACCCTCTTGCCGCCGACCCTGCCTTAATGGTGGATCCTGTGTGAATGGAATCTGTGAGTGCCCTCCGGGCTTCTCTGGAACCTCGTGCGAAAGAGCGGGTAAGGAATGATCAGTAGCATACAACTGCTGTCCCCTCACATAGATATTATCTTGACATGGCAGAGAGACAAACAGACAGATTGTGCAAGAGTTGAGATGGAGAGATCACAAAATCCTTGGATGTACATACATTTTGTAGATGTGAAGGCATGACTTCAAGATGTGCATGTACAATAATGATAGATGTAGAGAGGCACTTATGTAGACATGCTGTGGTATGTCATATTCTCCCCTGTAACATCACATCTTTTTATTCTGTCATGGCAAAAATAGTAATCTGATTTATAAACTCTTTTAATGCAGTGTGAGGGTTATAAAAAACAAATATGTAATAATAAACTGGGGATGGTTTATGTTCATTGGTAATCTGAGTGATCTGTATGTTTTCAAACATTGCCTGCAGAAAGCTGGCAAATCTGTAGAAAGTCTACATGAATTTTACAATCTTGTAGTTACATTTATGTTTTGGAGAGATGGCAAAGATTATTATTTTTTGAAGAAATTCCAGTCATTCATCATTTTGCTTGTGTGTCATGTATTAAAGTATCTTACTTTCATTTCAGACATCAGGATTATTGCCCCATCTCCCACTGTGACTCTTGGACAGAACGTCACCTACGTGTGTGAGATTTCTGACCAGCTCGGATACCTTAACCCACTCTGGCTGAATCCCAGTGGCACTCTCATCAATGTTGACTCAGGTAATATGTACTCCAGATTGGCAGGGACATTACAGGCTAATATTTACTGCTTATTTGTATGTGCTCACTCAGTGCAGTTTAAGGTGTGCATGAAGGTAGTACACAAGTTGTAATGGTTTAATAGAAAAAGAGAGACAATTGATGTCACATGCCAAGTAGCCTTATTTCATTCCATTGTGTTTTGCTTTTTGGAATCTTGGCTTCTCACAAATTCTCAAAATTTTCATGCACATGAAATTTTCAGGTTTTACAGTAGCTGTAGCCTTACGTGATAATTCTTCTCGTTTCAGATGGTCGGTTTGTGGTGGAGCCCGTGTCTGACCACGTCTCACGTCTCCACGTACTCCGTGTGCAGCAGGTTGATGAAGGGGTGTACGTCTGCACTGTGGGAATGCTACGAACAACTTTTACTCTAACTGTTGAAAGTAAGCTACTGTCTGTGAATAGTTTATGATGTGTAGAACTTGTGCATGTCATTTTGTTTGAGTGTGTGTATGTAAGAGTGTGCATTGTGAATGTATATCATGAACTGCTGATATTTTCGATATGACTTTGAAGAGCCAGATGTTGTCTCAATGTTATAAGTTTTTAGAGGATATTTCCACTTCGAACCCATGCAAATGGGGGAAACATCAGAAAAAAAAAATGGTCTCTCAACTTTACAACAAAGTTGAAATGCAACCACTTCAATAACAAAAGAAAACTGCTAGCCCGAGATTTTACTTTTACATGCAACCACAGCTGAAAATTGTGTGTGTTTTTGTCCCATTTTGAGAGAATAGTTATGAGTCATCTTAAGTTTTATTGTAGGAATGTGGATAATTAAGTGAATTGGGGCTGCAGATTCTTTCAGTTTCAAACAAAGTTGAAAATACTTTTCCTTTAGTTTTGTTTGTTGTAATATTTAAAAGTGCAAACAACAAAATTATATGTGATAAATTGATCTGTTTTAAACTTACCAGATGATATGCATTCATTACTTACGTAGCTCACCTCCTGCTATATTCTGAAATCTCTCTAATCTTTGTACAGTAAGTTTCTTTAAACAGTGACGCAACTGTTGCTTCATAATTCATTAAGGATGTGCATTCATCTATTCTATTTTGTCTTCTTCCCTGCTCATTGCAGGACCAGAATGTCCCCTACCCTGCCTTAACGGAGGAACCTGTAACAATGGTCAGTGTCAATGTCATGCAGGCTACACTGGCATACAGTGTCAGAATAGAGGTGAGTGTGACAGTTTATTGTGATATCTAACTCATGTGGTGCTACCTTGCACTATCAGAGTACTACCTTATTTACAATCCATATACTTTTAGTGCATGTAAATAATATGTATCTGTTTAATCAGCCTTTGCAAAGTATGTAAATGTAAGAAAACAATATGTGTCTGGTGTAACATGAACATATTCATTTTTGTTTTAGTGTGTGTGTAAATGTGACCATTAACTTCTAATAGTAAAGTTGCTCTGCTTGCTTAGATGATGAATACTCATTATGGATGAGGCTGGTCTGATAGTCAAGCTTTTTTAATGCTTTGTATGAAATGTTACATTTATGATATAATATGATAAGATATGATACAATGTAATGCAATACAATGTATGATTTGATGTAAGATGCACACAGGCTTATGTAATATTGTTTGTTACATAGTGTATAGAAAATCTTATGGACAGACAGGTTATAATATCATGACAGAGCTACAGGTATTTTATGTAAAATCTGTATTCAATCTAGTATACACTGATCATCAAACATGTTCCCGTGACTATTGTGCAATCTTTTGAATTCATCTCTCTTCTATTCTTTGTAGGACCACCATTCCAAGTCAGGATCCTTCCCCCAGATTCCAACCAATTCCTGGTGGGCCAGGACCTGACCTTCCTGTGTGAGGTGCCCCAAGGTAGCCCCAGTGGCCGGCCCCAGTGGAGGGGACCTGATGGCATGCCCATACTTGGTATCACCCAAGGTAAGGCTTAGCCATGGAAGTGAATAGTTATGACTCCTTTATGATTGCAGTCGTTGTCTTTTAATTCCCTGTATTTTCTACAGTATCAAACATGTCTGGAGTATGGTTTAGACTGAAAACTAAAAGAAACAGAAATGATGGTTTCATTTTCAACAATTCCCTTCACAAACACATCTTCTAGAATCGTCATGTGCACATATGTCTAAGCTTCATTGAAAATTGAGAGTTAAGGAAGCATATTTAAGACACAAGAAACAGGTTAACTTCATTTCATGTTCTTGATGTGGATTTGATTGCAGAATATGGAACTTATACTAATGATGTAAAAACAACAACATACATGTATATACACATGCGAATTGATGTGTCGTGAATGCAGTGTTAAGGTTATTATTCTCTATTGCAATGCAAGTTTTCTGTTGCTGCAAAGCTGAAAAAATATTACCTAGATCTCTTTGAGAGTATATCTTATGCTTCAGAAGATATCATTGTGAATTACCATGGGCCCGAACGTAGGAGTATTTCAGTGCAAAACAGTACACTGCATTGGTCATGACATTCAGGTGTACTTACCCTGAACATACATTTGTATGTCTTAAACTGTTAATGTGTTGCTTTGGCTCCTTTTTTTTCTCTTACAATGCTTCTCATACTTGCTGGAAATCCCTATTCACCTTCTCTCATTGTTCGTCCTTGCAGGAGCCCTGCCTCACATGAGTACCCAGGAGGTGGGATCCTACATGACTCGCCTTGTCATCAGGGGCCTGAGGAGAGAGGACGCTGGGACATACACATGTTACGCTGGGCCCCACACGGCCACATTCACCATCACTCTACAAGGTATCACAATGTAGAATATTAGAGTTGATTCTGTACTCATTCAAGGTAGACATGTTGTAGTCAAATGAGAGTAGCATTTTCAGTTTTAGTTTTTCTTATACATTCATCTATTCTGTACATGCCAAGATTGCTATTCATTATTTTGTGTTGTTGTGGTGATAGTGATTATATGGATAAGTATTAAAAGCATGCCACATTTACTGATGGTCATTCGCTCAACCCAGTGAATTATTGTTCATCAGCCTGTTTCATTTAAAGACCAGCAAACCTTAATGGTAATTTTCTATATCTTGCAATATTTGTCGTGTCACATATGTATAGCACAAGGAAGTATTAAAAGATTCAGGGAAGTATAATTGTTTGAATTATATTTTTGTTAAAGATGATAACTTTTGAACTTGGGCAAAGCTCAATTGTAAAATTGTATTATGTGGCATTTTGCAGGTAGGGAAGTATGCCGTTATTATTTATACCCAATACATTGAGGATTTTTTTTAAAGTGTCTGCATGACTTCATTCTACAGTAAGTATGTGTAAATCATTTTGTTGCTAGGTGGAGGTGGAGGTGGAGGTGGAGGTGGAGGTGCTACATGCCCCATCCCCTGCCTTAACGGAGGAACCTGTATGGATGGCACGTGTGTGTGTCCACAGGAATTCACTGGCCAAATCTGTGAGAGAACGGGTAAGAGTCATGGTCTTAATTTAATTCTTTAAAAAAAAAACAATAGCAACATACATCTATATACATAGCATAGGAATACATGTGTGATTGCAATGTTTGTTTGTCTAAGTGTGTGTTTTGTATGTGTGTCTGTGTGTGTATTGTAGTGTTTGGTTGACTGTCGTATTATGTTTCTGCCGATGTTTTCTCTCATTGACTAGTGGCAACAGGGCATGTGCATTGTACATTTACATTATTGATATCAAACGACCAGCCGGAAATGTTTTCTGTGCTGTGTAAGCTGGAAAATCAGTTGAAGTCTGTTTGAATCATATGTATTGAAAGACAAATCATTGCATGTGTGGCTTGTAATGGAAATCACACTTTAGTGAATGTGAAATTTAAGTGCTTTGTATCTTCATGGTTATATCAATGAAAAGATTTTTAGTAATGTTGTCCATTTATAGGTAGTAAAACCATGTTCATCCACATCTTGTCAACTGTACAAGAATTAGTGTATTTGTGTTGATGGCACGAACAATATTTTATTTCAGAAGTCTCGAAAGAGACTCTGATGCATTATCTACATATTGGAATATACATTTGAGTATCTGTACAGGGAGACACACAAATGCATACCGTACCTATACATACAATGTACCACTGGATGTCATTAATGATGCTATTTCCGATCTATCTCTGTCGATAGTACACGGTATGAAGCATTTTGTCTTCCCTTCATTTTTTTCTTGATGCAGTCACACCATTTGCCATCCGCATTGTTCCACCATCGGACACCACACCCACCCTGGGTCAGATGGTCAGTTTCAACTGTGAGCTTCGGACCGGTGGTCAGTACACCAGTCCAGTCTGGCGATCTCCCAATGGTCTTCCCATTAGCCCCAGGGGTGTGGGTGAGTTTGACCTGCTGGTGGTAGTAACCACTTTCATTTTTCTCACATCAACTGTAGGCAAGACTTAAATCAATCAAATTAATTTACAACAATTGTCATTAGTCATCATTGGGATCTTTAAAATGAGAGTGTTAAATAGCCCAGACCCTTTGTGTTACTCTGCTTTGTTAGGAGTTATGAAGATTATTCAATCTTATTGCTTTTCACGTCTGCAGAAAAAAATTAGATGAGTTTAAATAGAATTGTTTAGTTTTTGATATGACAGCCATCTTTCATCTTCTGACTGATTGTCACTCAGAGTAGTTCTTTTGACCAATATGCAGCCAAACCTACCCATAGTGGCCTACTGTCTGTAGTGACCATTGTTTTTATCTCCCTTGGGTGGCCTGTATTGACAGGTTTGACTGTAC
The DNA here is from genome assembly GCF_964275005.1 of Diadema setosum. NCBI lineage: Eukaryota > Metazoa > Echinodermata > Echinoidea > Diadematoida > Diadematidae > Diadema > Diadema setosum. The sequence continues at coordinate 39,946,947 of NC_092690.1, read as the reverse complement.
ATGCAGTTATGAGTTATTACAGTGGCAGATATCATGGGTGTATAAGCAATTTGTAAATGGATGACGTGAATGTTGAACCAATCCTGTCTTCCTCATCGCTAGGCAACCAACGGATGTTCACCCAGGCCACATCACCTTACAACACAGCTCTGGTCATTGAGAATCTCCAAGTCTCAGATTCAGGCACATACACCTGTTCAGCTGGACCCCTTACCACTTCTTTCACCATCAGTATACCAGGTATACTTCCTGTGCTGTTCAATATTCTTTACAGGCTTTAGAAACCTTTAGTTTGATGTTCATAGGATAGCCATTACATCACTAGGGTTAGCACCAGAGTAAAAGTGAAATGATATTGAGGGATTTGTACTGTGTTGTGTGTAAACATGAAATATGATTAATTGAATACTTAACTACTTCCAGATGGAAGTAAGTTTCCCCCAGAAGACAATGAAAAAACAAGTGGTAAACTTCGGGGTGCCATTGTTTTTTGAGAGAGAAATGAAAATGTGTCTTTTGATCTCCATTATGCCTTATTTCAGTTCTAACAGACATTGTCAATTTCCTGTGCGAGGATATGTCATTAATGTAGATCAGATCAAAGGTACCAAGGTTGTATGAGTCAAGTTATTTTTGCTGAATCACAAAATTTAATATGTTCAGATGAATCTATTTCATCTTGAGACCATTCACAGTTTACAGCCAACCACCAGACCCTCCATAGGAATTGAAGGTTCTTTGACTAAGTCGTTTTCTGTGATTCTTGCTCCCTACTCTAGATGCAAGACCTTGCCTGAGACCTTGCCAGAATGGAGGCTCTTGTGTCAATGGCAACTGTGTGTGTCCTCCCAACTATGCAGGCGATCAGTGCCAGATTCCAAGTAAGTCCTGGACCCAGTTGTGATTGTAGGTTCCTTGTATTTTCATCCTATGCATATCATGGTTTATGCTGTCAGATGTTATGTAATATGTCACTTTTCTGGTATAGATATGTAACAAATCACAGAATGATATTGCAACCAAGTTTTGCGTTCAGATACATGCACAGCTGTGTATGCACAAGCAGCAGTTGATCACACATTTCCATAAGTTGTTCATTTCAAGCTTTGTGATCTTTTCACCATTTTAATGGTAATTGGGAAAGAAATCGTTCGGAAGAGCGTGACTTCTCAAACAAACCTTTTTATATAAATATTGTATAAAATGAGATGAAATTGCTGGTAAAAAAGTACATGTACGTGTACCTAGTATTCCAAGGATTTGAGCAAGAGGCCAAATGAGAGCTACACCCTGTAGTATTCACTTGATGTTGCAACGCTTGTGTGCTGGCCAAGGACAGTGCATGCATTGCAAAACTTTTTTTTTTTTTTTCATAGGTATTATTTTCATACAGCTGGTGGGTTAAGTGGAAGGGGTGGGTTGGACAGAACAGGTTTGAGGAGGATCCATGCAAACAGCATGGATGAACAGTCACATACAAGTACGTAGTATGTAGCAGAAGCTGTGAGGTTAAGGCTGACATATGCCCAAAAGTTGAGCTCTCATTATGATTAATTTTTTAATTTTCCAACAGCCATTGGTCCTGGTGGCACCTACCGCATCACCATCACTCCATCGTCTAACCAGGTTCCCAGGATTGGGGGCAACATAGACTTTGACTGCCGCGTCTCAGACAACAGCGTCTACCTCAACCCAGTCTGGAGGGATGCCAACAACCAGATCATACCCTCTTTCTCCCAGGGTAATCTTTAGTAATATCTATGACATCTTTTGTACTATGGATATGAACCAGTAATTCATGATTTTTGAATTCTCGTTTGTTTGATGCAATGTGTTTCTGGAACAAAAATAAACATTTGAAACTTTGATTATCATGTATACCTCTGCATGAATTCATGCTGCAAGAATAAATTCAGTGTTGTAAAGACATGTGGAAATGTATAAATGCAGCCAAGTCAAAGTATTTTAGTTTTTTTAAGCGTGCTGGTGTTGATTTCATCTGTATAATGCTCATGTTACCATTAAGGTAGAGTTCTATGTGCATGTTGGTTGTAAAACAGGTTATGAGAGGAAATACAATGTAGATGAAGAGAAAGAGATATTAGTGTTTACATGCCCCAAATAGTGTTGCAAGTGGCAGTCAAGTTTTTCATACTTATCTAAATCTCAGGTGTGAATGGCCGGTTATTCACCGTTCCGACAAGCAGCCGGTCATCCACCCTGTACATTAACAACCTGATGACCAGCGATGCTGGACGATACACCTGTACCACAGGACCACTGACCGCTACAGTGGACCTACAGACCAGCGGAGGAACAGGTAAAAATGTGATGTAATGCTGTTTTTCACTACAGAGGAAATATCATGGCATAATCATGTTGGATCATAGTCAAGTTCAGTGAAAGTATCTTGTTATTTGCTTTGTGCGAAATGGGTGTACAAGCTTGCCAAATTCTGAACCATATTCTCTTGTATTATAGAACAAGTGATTGCAAAGGGTGAGATGATATTTTGATGCAACATTTTTGTTAATAACCACACTTTGAGAAGTGTCACGTAGTATTCTAACAGTTGTGCAAATCTCTGTGGAAATGCTTACTTTGAGATATATCAAGGTTGTCTGCAAGTCCTGACATATTTGTACTGGAATGGGATTTTTCTGTCCCTCAGTGCCAACAGACCGCTGCTTCCCCCCATGCTCAAATGGAGGAACTTGCATCTTGGGCAGATGTGTATGTCTACCAGGCTTCAGTGGGAATGCGTGTGAGAGTCCAGGTAAGTCCAGCATACACTTGATAGAGGGACCACTATCATGTAAATATATTCAGTGGTTCTGCATAGTGCATTTAGTACGAAATATTCAGTGCTATTGTTGATCATACAAATTCCCCTTTCAAGGGCAGATACTGTGTGATTGTATTATTTCAGTTATCATTTAATTTAGTTTGTCTCCTTAATTCCCATCAGAAATCCTCATGTGCTTGCTAAAATGGGCTTTTGTTGCAAAATAGAAGAGAGCATTGAATTTATTTCTACATTTACCAATTGAAACAATGGTGACAAATTTCTAAAATTTTGTTTGTACTTTGATGGTTGAAATGTTTTCAGTGGAACTCAATTTACTTTATTTTTACCAGTGACTATACCAAAGTATCTACAGTGGTGCATAGTACACATGATGCATAGTAATATGTTTATGTACTTTTAGTACTGTATTTATATGATTCTTATCTATATCTTCTGAGATGCCTCCATCTTCATGTGTTTTATCTCTTGTCAGCATTTCCTAATCAGAGTTTTTTTTCATAGTGGTGTTGAATTGAATTGAATTGGTACTTGATAGAGATTGAATAGACTTGAAGAGAAGAAATGATTTGGTTTGTGCCTCGTCTCTGCCAGAAACCACCCACGTGCTGACTGTGATGCCTGTCACCTCGGAGCAGCCTCGACTTGGGGACACTCTCATCCTCCTGTGCCAGTCGCCTGGCAACAATCCCTATGGCAACCCAGTGTGGCTGAATTCTCAACAGCAGCCAATCCCACGTCGTCTCTCAGGTGTGTTTACATTAACAGTAATATCTCTTAATCCTTCCAGTCAGTCTGTGTTGAAGTTATGATGTTCAAACTTTCTGTCACACATGTAAACAGTAGTCATTGATATTCTATTCTTTTTTTCATAATTTTGTAATGTCTTTTTCTGCCTAGATTTTTTATTTTGGGGGATCAAATTTCATGTTCATTACTGCATGCCGATTAGAAAGATTTAAGGGTGTGTACAGTTTTGGTCGATGTGAGGATTTAGCTCTTTACGTTTTGCGAGATATTCAGAAACCACTCTATGAGATGTCAAAGAGCATGCAGTTCTAAGGGATATCAAAAGTTTATTCGATGAAAATCGGTTTTGAAATGGCTGAGATATCCAAAAACAAGGTGAAACCAAGAGATCCTAATAAAGTTGTGGCATGTCGCCTTTTATTATTGGCACTTTTTTGGATATCTCAGCCATTTGAAAACCAATTTTCATCAAATAAATGTTGAAACCTTCTTAAAATTACCTGCTCTTTCATATTTCATAAGAGGCTTTTCATTATCTCACTTAGGAATGTTGAAAACATGAATTCCCCCACCTCAACCAGTACTGTACAGTCCCTTCAATGGGAAGTCCCAGTTCACAAAAAAAAAAAAAAATGGACTTGCCAAATATATGCCATATAAAGTACTCTGTATAGTAGATACATGAAAAGCTTTCCTTTTCTTGCTCCCATATGAAGGTACTCAGAGAGTGTACGTGGACACACCCATCCCTGGTACCACCAGACTTAACATCAATGCCCTGAGCCCACAGGATGCTGGCACCTACACCTGTCAGGCCGGCCCACTGAGGACAATCTATGACATCACAATGGAGGGTAAGTTCAGTCTCTTCTTCCTTTAAAGGTAGGGGATACCTTTTACAGACCTCCCAAAATGCAACAAAACATTAAATATGAACCTCAGGGGACTTGTTTAGGCCACTGCTGAGAAATTTGGAAGTCAACAGTTATCTACAATTTGAATAATGCACAAAACTCAACTACTCAGTAGTTCTGTGTGTCAGCCACACTTAAGCCTTTTTGTTGCAGTCTTCTGTATTTTTTTTAATCTATAAACACAAATCTAAAAGTATAAGAGCTGATGTAATAACATATAGAGTGTGTGGCAAGAATGTATATAGAAATGTTTGTAAGTTTTGATGAACTTTCTTCACAAAATATACATGATGGACACACATGCAGTGCATGGGTCTGCAAAGGTAGCCTAGTAATGTACTGGAATTTACGGTGAGCCCCGGAAAAAATTCAATTCAAAATCTAACGGTCAATAAAAATGTACTAAATGTTACCTTCCACTTTCAATACTTTATGGGAGTTTCTAAAATGATACTCTCTTCAACATACCACTGTATTTATACAACTCTTCATTTAAGGCATGCAAATGGGATTCCCTACCTTTAACCCTTTCAAGACTAACCCTGAGTATACCAAGGAATGTGTATGCAAGTCATAGCAAAAGCAGCTCATCCTTACAGGTTGAATCTAGGATACTAACTATTTCTTATTAGAAGTAATTTATACTGTCTGTTTGGTTGTTTGTTTTTTGTCCTAATTACTGCACATTTCATGGAAAATACTGTTTTCTCCATATTTTCTTACTGCGCTTGTGTATTGCAGGATGGGTAACAAAATACTGCTTTTTCACTAAAATATACATTTTTAACCCTCAGAATACTGCAGTGCTGCTTGCAAGGTTTACATCTCTGCTTGCATCTGTCCTGTTTTATGTCAAGCAACACATTAGGAGATACCTCAGGCTCTTGTAATAACCAATAAATTAATGAGTGTCTTCAATACATTTCTTAAGAATGTGATTAAGTTAAAACTGTTGACATATTATTTGATTCTAAATAGTGCAGATGGTGAAAATTATCAACACTGAAATCATAAATTCTGCCTGTGTTATTGCAGCTTTTCAATCTGCAAAAAAAAAGTGATTACTTTTAGTGGTCATTCTACTTATTCTTTTCCTCAAATTGTAAAATTTTTCAACATATGTTCTCGCTCTTGTGTATTAAAGTGAGTGATGTATGTGTATATTGTGCTGGAGAAAACGAGTGATAATTCCTTTATGGTAGTGAATACAAAACCTTGTACATCAATGGTATATAACAAGTGCAGGACTTACTAGGATGAATACATTTTCTTCTATTTTATGTCAGTGCGAGACTGTGTTGAACCCTGTCAAAATGGAGGCTCCTGTACCAGTGGTCAGTGTCTCTGTCCAAATGGCTTTAGGGGGCCACAGTGCCAGTTTCCTGGTAAGAAGTAGCTTTGTTGTTGAGTGTTGTTGTTCTTTTTCTCAATTGGCTACACAGATGTATTGCACTATGGTGAAGTAAAAGGCATAATTTTACAACTTCAATTAGAGCTTTACAATGTGAGTTGAATGAGTGAATTTATGGCTTTGCCTTAATAAGTGGCTACCTTACCTTTTATGTCTTTTTTGTTATTGTTTTTCTTTAAGATAGGTCATTCTAGTCAGATGGGGTATGAAAAATGTCAGTATGTTTGAATTGTTACAGATTCTATCATTTGAGCTTCCTTATGGTGTACATGTTGTGTGTTTAACATTTGCTAAGTCACGGTCTAATAGAGACACATTATACAAGGAACAGTACATCATCAGTATGTGGCAACATACAGAAGGTGATAATTAAGCTATCATTTTGGAGTGATCACACATTTTCATACACCTATAAAAGGGCCGCCAGCGTTCACACGTAAGAATCAGGGAGGATCCAAAGAGTAAAGCTTGGAGGTACTTGGATGTTGCAAGCATCTCAAAAGGCTATTAGACTCCCAAATCAGGGAGGCTCTTATCATCTTTTGTCAATAAAATTGTTTATTTCACAAGTAACCTCCTGCAGAATCAGGGAAATCTGGCAGGTGTGCAGAGATGCCAACTATTACTTTTTTGCAGTATTACATACTGTTTTGGCAAAAAAAAAAATCAAGTCTCATTAATAGATATACTGTTTTTTCCCCATTTGGTATTAGTACACATGTCTATTTTTGAAAATCTAGAAAAATTACTGCTTTCTCTGAAAATATGCCTTTTTAGCCCTCTGAATACTGCAATACTGTTTACAAAGTTGGAAATCCTTGGTGTGGTATATTACCTTTCATCCATTAGCAACTTACATTCATTCCTTCCCTCCCCTCTCCCCCTCTTCCCCCTCCCCCCCCCCCACACACACACAGATCCCACAGCCTATGTGATACGTGTCGTCCCCCACAACAACTCCATCCCCGCCCTAGGGGAGGAGTTGAGGGTGGTGTGTGAGGTGGCATCCAACACCCCCTACGGTCCCCCCAAGTGGCTGGACCCCCAGGGAGAGGAGGTGCTCAGCTTTGTGCCAGGTTTGTCATTATCCTCTCTTTTTATTTCTTAGCTTAAAGAAGTAATGTCTAGAGTCAGTGAGATGCTGCTGATTATTTGAATGAATATTGAAACAGTCCAATACTGTAGTATGTGTATGTATCACAAAGTCCCATTGCAAATATTTGATTGAACATACAAATGTACTTTACATGTAGCAGAGGTTTCATTCTATTCCATAAATATGTCAAAGCAACCAAGCATAGACCTATATTTTTTCTTTTCAGTATAACTGCGGTAATTAAGGACCTGTGTACTTCATGTCATAATTTTGCAATATATGATCTTTGAGAAATGTCTTCCATATCACCTAAAGCTCACAAGAGAAATTAGTTGAAACATATGAAGCTCTTAGCTGTCTTTTCATTATGTCAAGTTCCATTCAGAAGTTGACAAAATAAGGAGATTTGTAATGTACAGTGTATGAATTGAGTGTACCTTTGCAATTCAATTTATACATATCTAACAACCAATGGAGTAATTGGAAGAGTAAAAACCATATTTCACCAGGTCCCCTAGGCACAGTGTACACTGAGACACCCACCTCACTGTCCAGAGAACTGGTCTTTACCAGTCTGACTGAAACAGATGAAGGGAATTATACATGTGTGGCTGGACCCCTGCAGTACACCTACAACATGGTTGTTCACGGTAAGAGAATATCACACAGGTTTGATTACGTTTGTGTCATAACGAATAATGGGTTTGATGAAGCTTTTGTCAAGTGAACAGGAAATGCATGCAGCTTGTGAATGAGTGTCACAATCGTAGTGCAGATTTGTATTTTATTGAACAGATGCTTATTCTTGATTCATGGAGTCGGACCACCCTTTCCAAATCTGTATTCTTACTATGATACATGATGCTCAGGGGATTGGGACTTGACCCCCTTTGAGAGGCTTCAAATATATCTCGCTTAAAAGTTGAGGCCTGCATTGTCAGGCAAGGATATGATGGGGGGAGGCAAGAGTCGTTTTGAATGCTTTGCTTATGATTACTAACTTTGTCTTCATGTTATAGAGAACAACAGTAGAAAAGTGGATTAAAGCTGTTAGTTGCACCTCATTGTTGCTTGTCCATTTGCTGGGTTTGTGAAAAAGGTCTACACAAAGCCAGAGTTGCACTGACAACTCACATCCAAGTCTCAGATCGTAAGAGATGAAAATGATATTGATAAGTCAGTGAATGAAATGGTATTTCAAGAACTAAAGATAAGGGAGAAATCACATGTTTCTTTGGCTATTGAAGACAATAAAGTGATAACATACCACTTCTTCCCCAGGTCCTCACATGATTGACATCCAGCAACCAGAGGACCCTGTCTACCATGTTGGGAGGAACCTCAGCTTCATCTGTCAGATTGCATCCAACAGTCGCTATAGCAACCCCATCTGGATCAACCCCAGAGGAGAGAGGGTCCGCTCTTTACAGGACGGTCTGTATCGAGAGGATAAATTCATTACGTTTCTGTCATTCACCTTTTTTTTTATACCCCCGCCAAACGAAGTTTGAAGGGGGTATATAGGAATCAGCGGACGGTCGGGCGGTCGGTCGGGCGGTCGGTCGGTCGGTCGGGCGGTCGGTCGGGCGGTCGGGCGGTCGGTCCGTTGCAAATCTTGCGTCGCGAACTACTTCCTCAGTTTTCAACCGATTCCCATAAAATTTGGCACAGATGTGTGCCTTGGGTTGTAGATGTGCAAGACGTATTTTTTGACAGTACCCAAAAGTACGTTGCCATGGTAACGGCATATTATGGGCAAAAATGGGTACAAATCTTGCGTCGCGAACTCCTCCCACAGTTTTTGATCAATTTTTATGAAATTAGGTACAGATGTTCATCTGAATATGTTAATGTGCAAGACACATATTTCCGCAGTGGCAAAAAGTGCGTTGCCGTGGTAACGGCATGTTATTGGTAAAATATAGGGCAAAATGCTTCATGGCAAAACTGCTTCATCAGTGTTCTTCCAATTCTCATGGAATTCATATTGAATGTTTGTCTTAGGATATAGGTCAGCATGACACATTTCTTGACAGTGACAAAAAGTATGTTGCCGTGGTAACAGCTCACATATTATGAGCCAAAATGATGGAAAATTTTGTGTTGCAAACTACTTCCTCAGTTTTTGCCCAATTTCCATGAAACTTGGTACAGATGTGTGCCTTTGGTTGTAGATGTGCAAGACGCATTTTTTGACAGTACCCGAAAGTACGTTGCCATGGTAACGGCATATTAATGGCAGAAGATCAAGGAAAGATCTTGCGGATTTAACTACTTCCTCAGTTTTTTGACCAAAGCTTATGAAATGTGGCACACACCTTGATCTTGGTGGGAAGATGTGGAAGACATATTTTTCGGACGTGTCGGAAGCTGCGTTGCCATGGTAACGGCATATAAATGGCAGAAGATCAAGGAAAGATCTTGCGGATTGAACTACTTCCTCTGTATTCGACTGAAGCTCATGAAATGTGGCACACACATTGGTCTTGGTGGGAAGATGTGCAAGACATATTTTTTGGACGTGTCGGAAGCTGCGTTGCCATGGTAACGGCATATTAATGGCGGAAGATCAAGGAAAGATCTTGTGAATTGAACTACTTCCTCAGTTTTTGACAAAAGCTTATGAAATGTGGCACACACAATAGTCTTGGTGGGAAGATGTGCAAGACATATTTTTCGGATGTGTCGGAAGCTGCGTTGCCATGGTAACGGCATTTAAATGGCAGAAGATCAAGGAAAGATCATTCCTTGGGTAAGACTGTCGTCACGGGGCGGGGGTATTAATCACCTTAAGTGATATTTCTAGTTTCATATGAGTGGTAGAAAACTGATGGAACATACAACTGTAGTGTCATGTGATATACACGTACAGTGCTGTTCTTTGGGATTCTGCAAATGTTCCTATTTCTGTATGTTCTTTACCATGATTTTGATGAAACATGGTGGATGATCGCTGGAGAAGAAAACAATTTCAAATTTGCGTTTAAAAAAATATTTATTTATTTATTTATTTATTTATCTATATATCTTTGCATTTTAATATATATTTATCTATTTATCTATCTATCCATCTTTGCATATATATATTTGTTTATCTATTTATTTATTTTTATATCTATGTATGTATGTATTGATGGATTGATTGATTGGTGTATAAAAGAGTGATCAGCAGTACCCGCTGTAAAAGACTGAAAGGATCAGTGTACATATGAGAATATGAACAATAATCAAATACCATTGTACAGTAATAGTAATAGTAATAGCTTTGAAAACTCTACATACACACACAAAGACAAATTAAATACAATAATGCTAATCAATGAGGATTGCCTCGCGATACATACACTGTACAATTTTCAAATCTATTGGCCCACTTACATAACTGTATACAAAAATGAGGAAAATTGTCAGTTTTGTTGTTCCTGTCCTCTTTTCAACATAGGTGGCAGCACTCGTGTACATACTGTTGACCAGTCACCTTCCTCTTCGGAGCTGCTTATCACTGGCCTGAGAACATCTGATGCTGGCACATACAAGTGTGTTGTGGGTGACTTCCAGTCCACGATTCCCATCATTGTCAATGGTCAGTTTTCATCTTGACTACACCTTGTCAAAGATATCCAAGATTCAAGATAATTTATTGTCATGTAAAAATGTACATAAAATTCCTTTTCCTACATTTAACAAATTAAAAGTGCATAAGTGCTACCACTAGTACACCAAAATGTAAGATACATAATAACATGACATTGTGTGACATATTTCTCTTATATCTAGGGCTTGAATTACCAGAGACACCTATAAGTTTAACTCTTTTCCTGGTTTGGATGTAGCTGCATTGAAAACATATTTCAAATTTGAAGTTAACTTCAAATGTTAGGAGCCTAGTATGGTGTATACTCTGCATAGGATATTGTATTACTAGTATTACTATCATGTTAATAGGCCCTTATTGCTTGTGGTTGATTAAGTATTGACCCGTTCCTTCCGCAATTCTCTGAGTGCCTTTAATGCCCCCAAACGAGATTCTTTTCGCCCGTCGACAGAGAGGCACACAGGTTGGTAATACAGCTGTTTGAAGGCAGTCAAGCGGTTCATTGTGTCCCCCTTTCTACGGTCAACTACATGTGCCCGTGAACAATGGAAATATCGATCGGGTGCGAGGTATGAATAGAGCGTGCGCTGATGAGCTCTCAGAATCTTTTGCTCTACGCAAAACCAGGTACCTGAATGAGGTGACTGGGGTCAGCAAACCCGCATTTCTAACTGATCTCAGCCTTGATCATTTACTGCAGAACAAGCAAAACACTAAATCAGGAAAAGGTACATAATACTGTAAAACCCCCTTTTTTAAACAGCAGGAGAACAAATCCTGATAGAATAAACTTTGATCTTTTTATCAAACCCACTTTTCTGAGCATTTTAACACAAAGAAACATGGATTTAGGTCACTGAAGCAGGCACCCTTGTCTTCATTTTGGGAACCTGGTTTACAGGTTCCCGTATATCAGTTGCTCCCATGGGAACCTGGTAAACCAGGTTCCCGTAAGGAACGGGTTGATAAGTCTAAATTGCTATCATCTGAAACAACTGAAAATGTGCTTGTTTGCAAAGTATTTGTGATAGCTATTAATCAAAACTCTGGAACTCAGACATGCATATGGTGAATATCAGTTTGTTTGGGTTTTTTTTTTTTGTACAATTGAGAGTCCAGGATTATACACTGTACTCTGTAGGTGTATATATGATCAAACATAGCACTTCTTCACATTTACTCCTGTGAGAAAATGTGCATTTGCTTTTTGATTATATCCTATGTCTCATAACACTATATTAGTGGAAGAGTGTGAGCCACCATGTCTCAATGGAGGAGAGTGTGTCAACCAGGAGTGTGTCTGCCCATTGCCATTCACTGGTCCCATGTGTGCACAGCTCAGTAAGTTTCATTTGGTGTTCATTCATTTCTTGAACTCACTGAAGACTACCCCCTACAACACTTGAACAAGTGTCTATGGGAAATGTTTGTTATAGCAAAAATCAGCTTATCCTCTATGGGTTAAGGTCATTTTTGTATGGCATAAATGGTTACCAGATGCAGATGAAATAAATATTCTAATATTATGATTTTTTTTTTGGTAGTTTTGTTATATGTACACTTGAAGAGTTTGTTCGCAAAAACCGATAAGTCCATATTTGCCAAATGGAGATACGTATTTGCGATTAAAGGTCAAGAAAAATAAAGAGAATAATAAGAAAAATTTTTGCTTCTTTTGACCATAACTTTAAAAAATGTACCGTTATATGTGATGACCAATATATCATTTAAAAGGTATTATTTTGTACTTTATGACAGAGACCGTACTTCAAAATCTTAAAAAATGGACTTATCGGTTTTTGCGAACAAACTCTTCACTTGTAGTTTTTCCAGTCAAGAATGCTGCAGTTGTAGGATACTGAATTTGCTTTTAAGATTGCTTGTATGTAATTCGGTTGCATCTTCATGATAAGTAGGCCTATAGACGAGTGGGTGACTACATTGTATATTCCAAGAGTCACTCCACATATTGCAGAGGTTACTGTGTGTAAATTTGAGCTGATTTTTGAGCTCATTCACTAGTCCCATATCAATTGTATACAGTGTATGTACGGAAGAGGAAGTAACTACACAAGTGCATGCATATTCCAAGAGTCACTCTACTTATTGAAGTGATACTGTGTGTCTAATAGTCCATGCTGATTTTCAGATTTACAGCTGCAGGTGAACTTGAAAGTTGATCTATCACAATGTTTCTCTCTGACGTACAGTGACAATGAAGAGATGTCTGGCACCGTGTCTGAATGGAGCTGAGTGTGTGGAAGGGGTATGTGTGTGCCCCTATGGCTTCACTGGTCCTCAGTGTGGGGATGTTGGTGAGTGTGTTGTTCACTTTTAACTCCAGTCTTCCTCTTAACCCTGAAAGCTAGAATTAAAGCTAAAACATGAAATCATAATGAAGTAGAGAAAATCTTGCTTGTACTAGAGAAGCATTCTGAGAGCACAGACCTCTGCCAAGCAGCTTATTTCCACCATTATCTTCTTCTTCCGTAGAGATTGGTGATTTCGACCCATACGTATGCATGCTGAAAATCGCCCAATTTCCCAATAGGGCTATAGAAGCCTTTCTTACGTTATCGTCTTCCAGCTGGGCAGCGCGCCTTGCCCTACCAGAAACTAGAGCATGCACTTCCGTGAGCATATGAAAACCTCATAAATATGCAACTTGAACTCACAAGTTCATTGACAAAACATGCCAAAATATCGAAAGTCCTTCATAAAATCCGTAGAAATTTTCGGATCAGTACTAGAATTAAATCATCTTTTCCTTGTGTCATTCTCAACCTTTCGTGCAAGTTTCATCTAAATCCATTCACAACTATGTGAGTTATTTTGCACATGGACAAACAAACAAACAGTAATGAAAACATAACCTCCTTCCTCGGCAGAGGTAATTATGTTCCTTAATATATTGTTAATGTCAAAAGTTATCATAACTTTTAATGGTTTATTCTTCACTGCATACAGGAGAAGTTGTTGGTATTATATTGAAAATTTGTATGAAGTCTTTCATTTCATGTGCTGATGTAATGCATTGAAATGTGTTTACTTGCTAACTAATTAATCCAACTGACTTTGTGCTGCACATGTAGATGATGCAATTGTCCGTGTGAGAATACCGGATCAAGCTAATCCCACTCTCGGCGCTGATGTGAGCTACATCTGTGAGGTGCCCAGAGATAATCCCTATGGATCACCGATTTGGATCAGCCCACAAGGGGAGCAGATCCAACCAGTAGGATCAGGTAACATGGATTGAATTATTCTTTGGTTTCCTGTGGGGATAACAGTGTCACATATCATACTGAATTGGTATGTGAGAAGTATTGCCAGCAACATAAACATAATAATGATTATTGACATTTTTCTTTTCATTTAAGAGGAAATGTTTTGTGAATACTATGAAATGATATTCAAATGGGAAATGCAATAAATCTCTGAAGGGTTTCTAATAATAGACAACTCCATTTTATATATCTGCCTGCATGATATATGATATATTGTCACTAATGAAAATGTTTATCAATAATTGCATCCAGTATTCTTGATTTCATTGGGACAGAAGAGAACTTTCAGTTGTTGCTAGACACTTGACTCCATGATCTAAATTATTTCTCATTATATGCAACATTTGAAAAAGAGGTTGTATTTTTCATGTGCACATAGAGAATGCACAGCTGCAAATAGGATGCTTTTACCAAATAAGTACTAATGAAAGAGAATGCATTGATCTAAAATGTTGTTTTTTTTTTCATGCTGCATATTTTGTCGTACCATTTTCTCCATGTTCTTTTTATCAAAACATGTTATTTGCCTTCAGAATATGTTTTCATGGGGCATCACTATATTTCGCCTCTCCAGGGATTGGCAGGTCTGCATACCATGCTAGACACATATTTCTTGCTTTCCACACTTTAACTTACATTCACACCAACATAAATAGTCTTGATGGATATGGTACACATATCACTTATGCCATTGGATTCACTGTTGCCATGGAGACAGGAATGCATCACTTTCAAACTCTCACTCTTTTCCCTGTCTCCTCCCAAGCTGGTGCCACAAATGTTAAGGTAGAGCAGCTGTCACCCTACGCCACCAGACTGTTCATCATGGGGATCCAGCGGGAGGATGAGGGGCTCTACACCTGTGCCGTGGGTCCTCTCAGGAGACTATTTGACATCATGGTGGAAGGTGAGGTGTCCTCCGGATCGCATCCCGGTCTCACTCCATGAGTAGATTGGCAAATGATTCACAATCTGTGCTCTCATCTTAGTATTAAATGGATGAAGTGCTAGCTAGGGCTGATTGCTTATTGCTCCTGCTGCTACCATTGCAATTACACTAATCATGAGGTGCAGTTGTTTCTGTTTATAACCTGTTGAGGACGAGTCCCGAGTATACTCGGGCAGTGGTCTATGGGAAGTGCGTGTTGAAGCAAAATCAGTCCGTCCTCAGTGGGTTAAGTGGCTCAAATGGAGCAGGATTTTCATGGGAATGAGTGTAAGGATAGAAGGTTGAAGGGGAATAGACAGAGGGATTGTAGGGGAGAGAGAGTAAGTCATCTAGCTGCAAGAGGAGATTTTACTTTACCCTGTCACATCTACATATCAAAGCTAGACAGGTCCCCAAGACAAGGGGGGGGGGGGGGGGATTCAGTCATCAGAGACCCCTTGCCATCTGATTCTGTCAAATTATGCATGTGTGAATGAAATATGTGTATATTACGACTGACCTGCTCACTGCATGTGTACATTCCTCAATCAGACCCCTGTTTTATCAAAAACTTAATATGGTTCATCATAAGTCCTCAAAATCGTTTTCTTTATTTTTATTGATTTTTGTAGTGTATTATTCTTTTTAAGAGGACAGTGCTGGAAACTAGGCTTTTTTAAATTAATTGTTATTTTGATTACATCAATTATAAGTCACATCGATTAATTATTACAAATTGAAATCAGTTATTAGTCATTTCATAAAATGGAGAATAGCTGATCAAAAGTTGTAATGAACTTTAAGTGGATCAGCATTATAATTATTAAATCATAACTTGTGTTTGATAAATCAGGGCCCTGTTCTGCATGTCTATAATGTGTTAAACTTATAAAAGTCAAACAAGAACTTATTATGTGCTATATTGATACTTCTCTCCCAAGATGTGGACTGCATACCGATGTGCCTGAATGATGGTACCTGTGTGATGGGAGTGTGTTACTGTCCAGACGGATTCCGTGGTCCAGCTTGTCTGCAGAGAGGTAATGGTGTAATCATTCTGTAAAACTTATACTGCTATTAGTCAAGGTGATTTTGAAGTCACACATGTGAATTGATTAAGGGACTTTTGTAATATAATCAAGAGGTGGAAACTGGAAATTTTACCCTTGTCACAGTTTGTTTCAGAACTGACATGTGTCCATGCATAGACTGAATTATCATATGTGACCCTGCACCTCAAAACAAACATAAAGTCGCCAGACATGAATTTTTAGTTAAGACCATATTCTAAAGGAGCAGGCTTTAAGCTTTAAAATGATGTATAACTCAAATCAAATGGACTCTCCTAACCTATCTAAATATTGGAAAGAAAGCACAAACTCAGGAAAAGTGTGAACTGAGAAAAGAGGCTCTGAAGTACAGTGTCTATTCAAGCGCTTAATCTTTACCAAAACCGTGCTGGCTGTGCGATGGATGGGACAAAAAACAGGAAGTAAACCACCAGAGTAACAACAATGAAGGGATTATCAGATTAAACAGAAATTAAGCATGCCTCATTAACACATTCTGTCCATAATTAATGCCAACTTTCAAAGCAGTAGCACTATCCTTTCAAAAGTTATTAGAGTTGAAAGTGAAGAGTGTGGACAAGGTTTTTCAGAAATGAAAAAGGGATTCTAAAGACACACCTAATCACACTATTCTACCAAAAATGTTCCAGATAAACTGCTAAAAAACACACTTTCCTGCCCGTTTAATGATACCAAATTTTAGCATAATGTAAAAGAAGACCCGCTCTTTCAGAAAATATGAAAAAGTCAAGTTCGGCTAGGTTGACCCATTTCACTTATTTTCAGTCCTCACGCAAAATCAGTGTGTGCGACTTTATGTTCATTTTGAGGTGCACGGTCACATATTATGGTTCTACCCAGCCACACAAATTGCCTACTGCATTCTCCTTCATCTTCTTCTGGTAAAGTCTGCTTCCTTACAATCAGCTGAAGATTCTTGCAAACTGTGTGTGTTCATCATAATTCAGTCCATTTGAGTGTTATTTACATTATAATACAGTTTATGTACAGATATTCACAAACACAAAGACAGCAAATATGAAGAACAAATACTAGCTACTGTTATCAACCCTCAGTTGGTTACAGAATGCATTCGGCATTCAACTACATTTAGAGATTACATTACAAATTACATTCTGTCACTGAGATTCATATCACCAAATCCTATGATTTCTGTTGTTGTACTTGAAGAAGTGCTACCACTGCAGTGTGAGCCAGAGTGTATGAATGGAGGTCAGTGTGTGCTGGGAGTCTGCACCTGTCCAGAGGGATTCAGTGGAGATGTCTGCCAAATTTCTGGTAAGGATCGAAGGTCAAAGGTTAACCAATCACATCCCACTTTCTTTTTATGTTTGATCTGTTTATTGTTCTATTTTCATCAATCAGTGCTAGTAGTAGAATATGCAAATGGACACCATGCCCCCAGTTCTCAAAGCTGCTACCCCCCCCCCCCCCCACCCCGCCCCAAGTTTCCAATGTTCTCAGGTAAGAGTCTGTAAGAATGTATGGAAGGTGAACTTGCGATACTCAGATGAGCGTTCGAGACCCCCGGGTCTCTTGTCACAGTTTTGTTTCAGAATTACATACAAACAATACTATGTACCACATGTCTTTATGAGGGGTTTTTGTTATATGTGAATATTTTGTGAATTGAATCGAATTGAACTGAACTGAATTGAATTGAATTGAATTGAATTGAACTGAATTGAATTGAATTGAATTGAATTGAATTGAATTGAATTGAATTGAATTGAATTGAATTGAACTGAATTGAATTGAATTGAATTGAATTGAATTGAATTGAATTGAATTGAATTGAATTGAATTGAATTGAATTGAATTGAATTGAATTGAATTGAATTGAATTGAATTGAATTGAATGTGTATAGCCTACATGGTGGACTGAATTATCAAATAGCATTACCCAGCCATACCAATGGCCTACTACAGTACTGTACATTCTGTCACAGATTCATCAGCAAATCCTATTTCTGTTGTTGTACTTGAAGAGGTGCTACCACTGCAGTGTGAACCAGAGTGTATGAATGGAGGTCAGTGTGTGCTGGGAGTCTGCACCTGTCCAGAGGGATTCAGTGGAGATGTCTGCCAAGTTTCTGGTAAGGATCGAAGGTCAAAGGTTAACCAATCACATCCCACTTTCTTTTTATGTTTGATCTGTTTATTGTCATTTTTATCAGTCAGTGCTAGTATCACTAAAGGGTGTATAAGAACTCCGCTTATTTGAATTACTCATGTTCATTAGAGCCAAAGAACTATCAAAAGCTCCTAAATTGGTGAATTTAAAATTGATCCTGAAATTGGCAACACATTACCAAAAAAAAAAAAAAAAAACCCTCTAAGTTAATATTCTGTACCAAAGTGTTATTATTTGTGCAG
This sequence comes from Diadema setosum, assembly GCF_964275005.1. Classification (NCBI taxonomy): domain Eukaryota; kingdom Metazoa; phylum Echinodermata; class Echinoidea; order Diadematoida; family Diadematidae; genus Diadema; species Diadema setosum. Next base: position 39,928,693 of record NC_092690.1, on the reverse strand, counting down.
ATCTGATTTATTTATCAAGTTCCATGTAGTCTTTATTCAACATGAGATACCAGTAGTAGCCTGTGTACAGTGCAATTCAGGGTTGCCAGTTACTAAAGACGATGATGAAACACCATTTTTCACAGCTTAATTCCTCCAAGGCTTGGTGTGTCAGGTAGAATAGAGGCTTACACTAAATGCTTGGCTGTGAAAATTTTGTTGTCTAAAAGGTTTCCATCTTAGACATACTGTAAAAACTACAAGACATACGATAAAATCCCCCAACTATTTGAACATACATGTAAAAGATAAAACTAACATAAAATAATGGAAATATTAGGCCAAAGTGTCATGCATTGAAAAAACTGGACACCTCAAACAATTTTTCTTAATTCTTGCCCCTTCTGTCCTCTAGCCGTCAGTCTGACCATCGATGGTCCGGACAGCGTCATTCTAATGGCTGGTGATGACCTTCACTTGACCTGCAATGCCAGTGATGAGACGTACGGTATTCCAGTCTGGATGGATAATACTGGGAATAGGGTCTCACTAGGTAAGCTACTGGTCATTAGTTTTTCACCTCTGATCATAATTTTGCCATTCTTTTTTTTGAGATGATTCGTAGAAAGCAAGAGAAAGGGAAGTCTTGTCAGTTATACAACCCGCATAATATGTGCCAAATGGTTATGATGTACGAGTGCATTTTTTTCTTTTTTTGCTTTGAGTATCTGATGATACATATTTCCTGAAAGTGTAAAGAGTAAATTTCTGTCTATTATATATCTTTCTCTTTCTGTTAAAAGTTTTCTTGCTGTACACTTAAACAAGTAAATGTCTGTCTTTTATTTATACAAGGACATTTGGTCTAAGATTTCTCTCAATCTCTGTTCATCAGTTCTTTTTTACTGTATGTGTATATGAGAATTTTATGTGACCTGCTACTACAAAAGGATCCGAAAGTCGAGGGAGGTCGATTTTCTGAAAATGACATGACATTATTCCCTTACTCTTCTGCTTTAATTGCATAGATATCACAACTTATAAAAGTACTCGATTGCGGAGATATTGCTGATTTTAAGAAAGCATGTCGAGTGATCTAGGAAATAGCAGCCTTTCAAGAAAACCGCCTTCAAAATTTTCCTTGTGACGCAATCGTGATCAAGGAGAGGTAGGACAGTTTTCACCTGTTGACAATAGAAGGTATGCCCCAAGCAACCTCTGCGATGTTAATTCAAGCTTAGCGCCAGCGGTCTACGCAGGACCAGTCAGTAACCAGGATGCCACGCACTGACCAATAAGATCACTCCCTTGTTGCTTGGGGCGGAGTCTACCTGCGGCGCTAAATCCATATCTTTGGACAAGTTTCTGCTCCGTTTAAACGTGGAAAATCATGGCCCAGAAAAGTGCTAATTTCTTCCCATTCCTTGATCATTTACCTTCTAAATTTCGGCAGATGATAGACGAAACATTAGACTACAAAATCATGTCAAAAACAGAAAGTCAATGGTTTTGACCAATATCAATGGTCTGACTTTAAACTCGATTTTCTCGGCTCAGCTGTCAGCGACTTTAGGATCCTTTTGTTGTGGCGGGTCACATATATTTATCTCTCACTTTCTGTTCATCAGGTCTTTCCTATGTGTGTACCAGAACGTATCTGTCTATTTGATTACTCATTACATGTATTTGATATTTGTATGTTCTTTATCTCCTTCACTTTCTCTTCCTTCTGCGCCTAGAGCACTCTGCAGAGTGGATTTGGCGCTATATAAATCATATCAATTATTGTTATATTATTATTCGTTATCTCTTGTCTGTTTGAAACCTCATCCTCTCTATCTCCATAGGGACCTTGGATGAAGCAGTGGGCACCAGACGCCCCTCCCTGCTGACCACTGAACTGGTCATGTTCAATGTCCAGCCGTATAATTCTGGAATGTACACCTGTATGGTTGGGCCTGTCCAGACCACTGTCATGGTACTTGTTGCAGGAGAAGGTAAAATTTTAGATTAACACCAAACATACATTTCCATCATTCCTGATATCAGACCTACTCTACGAATACTGTTAGAAATAGGATAGAGGAGGTGGAGGGGTGTTTACACAGTCATGCTTTTGTCTGCTGTGTCCATAATGATATAATGGTATGAGGATAATTAGATTTTTATTTTGCAGATACTACCATAATAATATTGTCTACTCCACATTACAAAATATTTCATTTCATTTCATTGATTTTCACAGTAAAAAGACAATTCCTTTCAACTTCACAATCTTGAGGGAAAGTTATACATTGCGAAGGACCTATAAATACTTGGTAGACTTAATGGGAAAAAGCCAAAAATCTGGTTTTATTTTGTTATCAGAAAGAGATGTATACATACCCATACAGCTGCAGAGTTCTTTATTGATTCATGGAGCAGAATATATTATTGTTGTATGCTGTAGTGGCAAGCATTGATCCAGACTGAATTTTTTTTTTTTTTTTTTTGCCTGTATGATAATCATAATTATGCAGAAGTTTTTCTTTAAAAGTACAGATATATCCAGAAAAGAGATTGATTTTCCCCTTTATTTCATGCCTATCTATTCCACTCAGAACCAGACTGTGTACCAGTTTGTCGGAACAATGGAACATGTGTGAACGGAGAGTGCCAGTGTACGGCGGACTGGGTCGGGTCAGAGTGCAAAGTTCCAGGTCAGATTTCCTGTGGATTTGCAATTACCGATTAATTACCATGGCAACAACGTTTATCTTCATTCAGAACTGACTGTCTATGGCAAGGATTAGGTTAAATCAATATCATGTCTGCTATGCGATCGGATAGTCTTAGATTCTAGACCCAGTGAGAGGAGCTGGGCAATGAAGTTATCGTACCATTCCCTCTGTAATAGGCAAAATGTGTAGAAAAGGAATATATGTCACTTTTCTGTGTAGACATTACTTTTTCTGTGTTATCTGTTGTTATTTATCCTATAGAAAAGAGTTCCTGTCCCATTCCATCTGTGAGAGAAACATAACTTATTAACTCCCATTGCCATGAGAGACTCAACCTCAGGAAAAGCTGAGTGCAAAACCTGATGAGTTGGTACATTGTGACTTGCTACAGGGGACTAGAAGTACGAGACTAAGTGATTGGCTGCTGCCTATCTTTCACCAAAATTTCTTCAAATTATTGCAAGTAGCCATTGTTATAGAGTAAAGGTACCTACTATATTTGAAGATTTTTATCACAAAATAGTCAAGGTGCCATTTTTAAACATTCCAAAGTAAGCCCGTCATCAGATAGTGCAAAATTTAACCTTTCCAGTAATACCTCACTTGTAACGTAACAAGGAATGTTCTTGAAGTGATGATTTGAATTATCCTTTATTTTCTTATTATTTTCTTTATTTTTTAGCAGGTTTAATCACAAATATCTCAATTTAACAAGAATGGATTTAGCTCATTTTGAGATAAAACTCTTCATTTATGACATCACTTCTTCTGTGTTATCTGTCTTCTAGCTGATGGCTATGTGTCAATCACTACCGACGTGGACCAGATTCCCAATCCTGGGACCACGGTCAGGTATCGCTGCAACATCAAGCAAGGAGACCACTTCGTGCAGCGCCCTCAATGGTTCCGAAATGGCCAGCTCATTGATCCCGGCCAACAAGGAGGTATGTATGTCACACTTTGAATTTTTAAAGTTAACAGTACTTTCATCAGGGATTGTCTGTACAAGATGGAACGTAGTGCCACACTTTGTACTTTGTATGTACAGTGCCTGATGTTTGTATGTCAGTATGACTGTAAATGCATGTGTGATCCGGCATCAGGAACCACTTCTGTTGAAATAGATTTTGTTTTTATATTTACATTGTGTATTCCTTTCCTTTTTTCACATTGTCATTCTTTAGTTGGTACCCTTAATCTTGTTGTTGTACTGTTTGTCATTATTTCTGTAATTATTATGACATTATGATATTTTTTTTTTTGTCATTACTGAGCTCTTGTAGGTATAGTGACATCAGTACTCCAATTTAAATTAAGATATAACTACATGTATTATTATCATCACCACTCAGTGGTAAATTGACTTGTTGGAGATGAGTTTTGAGTATACTTGGGCTGGTGTCTGTGGGAAATGCATGCTATAGCAGAATTAGCTCGTCCTAAACGAGTTAAGAGCACCTCAACATAGTGGATAATGCACTGAAGATTTGACTTTAATCTGTTGAGGATAGCTTGATTTTGCTGCAACACGCATTTCCCATAGACCCTTGCCCGAGTATATACGTACTCGGGACTTGTCCTCAGTGAGTTAAAGAGGATATTCTTTGGTGGTATCTTGGCTGGTGGACATATGGTCTTACCCCAACATTCTGTTTGATCCTGGTATAAATTGGTGCAGTTGCAATACAGGTGTCATATCAATGGCTGCAGCGTGGTAATGCTGCCAAGGGAAAACTTACAGTTAAAAAGAAATATGTTATTGTCAATAGTAATAATAATAACTCCCTATTCATAATCCATTTCTAATCTCCCAAGGCGTGTACGTCGATGTGGTGAATGACATGAGCTCCGAGCTGGTGATCACCGATCTGCAGAGCGACGACCTCGGAATCTATTACTGCACCGGAGGTCCCGAAGTGGAGTACATCAATGTTGAGTTCGCAGGTAAGAAACATAACCGCCCCCATCCCCTTGCTTACCACCACAGATATGGAAGTAAAGCACATACAAAAAATATGTTTTGCTTATATAGTGCTATAATGTAATCCATTCATTTTGAATAATACAGGCAACTCCCATTAATACATAGTCCTTGGGATTGGCAGTTTTCTATAATTATTCCAAAATGTCATTGTAACCAAAAGGAATGATGCACCTAGACTTAAGTGATAATAATTTCAGGACCTGAATTTTTACCTTTGTAGAAACAAAGTTTCTTTGTAATCTTTTATCCGTTGTAATGAGTCAATCAGAGTGTGCTATAGATGGCAAGCGTACATCATGTTGTTGTGCATTGAAAAAAGTACACATACAAAATGTACATTGTAAGCATGTGTATATGGCTATAAAGTTTGTTTCGAAGAGAATCAACAAGTATAAGAAACTGATATAATATCTGTGCCTGTCCCTCCTTCAGAGTTGGAGTGCACCCCTCCTTGTGAGAATGGAGGAACCTGCATCGAGGGAGAATGTTTGTGCAATGAAGGCTACACAGGGGAGACGTGCTCCGAACAAGGTAATCTAAATATGAGAAATGTACAAGTTACAGGGTATTTGCGGTGTGTGATGTATTGAAAATATCAGCATTTGCTTTCTACAACAGTGCTGTAACACTTTAAAGCATTTCCACTGTGACATGAAGTGTTTGGATGCATGTCACAATACAATCCATTTGGGCTTGTTCTATTGCAAAACTCTTTTTATGCTGTACATCAATGGTGAAAGTGGTAGTGCATGCATTGTTATGTATTCCTTGGCTATGATGAATGGAATTACACTTCCATGTTTGCCTCTACAGACACAGTTTCTGCCCCTATCAAAGATTATGACACAAACAGAGACATCCAGAGGGGATAGTTTCTACCCTTTTGGAGTCATGAAATCACTTGTTTTATTTTCTACCTTCTGAGAGATGACGTTTAAAGATCTGTGATTTTATGATGTAGCTATCTATTGATAAACTGTCATCTTCATAGCAAATATGTTCTAATGAGATATCACGTTTGTGTTAACACCATTTCCTGTATAGAAATACCATCACAGTCGTTGATATGATGTTCTCCATTGCTTACTCTCATAGCGTCAGATTTCATCGTCATCGGACAGCCGATCGGGCAAGTCCCTGAAGTTATGGGTAATGCCACCTTCCTGTGTGAGGTCCCGGAGAGCAGCTCCTATGGGTCACCTCGCTGGCTGGACCCTACTGGACAGGAGATCTCAACTGTCAACCAAGGTTTGGACATATAGTTTAGAGTAGTACATCATCACTTTATTGAAGTTTTCACAAACAACAGAGGAACATATTGAATGACTGAACATCACTATAAAAATAGCAATATTAGTGCAGCTATCAATCACCCAGAAGAAAACCTTTAAAGGGAAGGCAAACCCAAAGAGCAATGTGGATTGAGTAAAAGCATTAGCATTAGTAGAACACATCAGTGAAAATTTGAGAAAAATCGGACTATCGATGCAAAAGTTATGAATTTTTAACGTTTTGGTGTTGGAACCGCTGGATGAGGAGACTACTAGAGGTTATGACGTATTAGAGGACAACAATATAAAGAAAATATAAAAGGAATTTCACAAAAATTCCTTTTTCTACCAAAATGAAAGAGCTCTTGAGTAACCACTTTCAGAAAGCAGGGGGAATAAGTGTTACCCCTCACATATGTCAGTATCAAGTTGAGGGAATGAATAATTTTCATGAAAATTGAATTCTTACTGATTTCCCTTTATATTTTCTTTATATTGTAGTCCACTCATACGTCATAACCTCTAGTAGTCTCCTTTCCCAGCAGTTCCAACACCAAAACTTTAAAAATTCATAACTTTTGAATCGATTGCCCGATTTTCCTCAAACTTTCACTGATGTGTTCTACTAATATTACTGCTTTCACTCAATCCACATTGTTCTTGGGGTTTACGTTCCCTTTAATTTAGCCCATTGAAGATTTTGGACAACATGCATTTCCCATAGACACTTGGCCGAGTAAACTCAACGGGTTATTCTACCTAAATGATATATGCCTACAAGTATACTCTGTGATATGAAGTTGTATTTGGATTCTAACTTACAATAGCAAAAGAGGAAAGATAACATCAATACCAGCTTAAAATTTAACATGTGATTTCACAGTCTGATCATGACAGTTGTTAAGTTGTTTATATTTATGAATAAACCAAGGATTCAACCTTGATATATTGATTAAATGAAAAATGAACAAAGAAATGGGACTAAACAGTAGTGGGTGTACGATGTATGTTAGACACAACTCTAACTAGTGAAATTCATTACAGAATTCTTGGGATGAAAAAGAATATTCCTCTCTCTATTTATCCATCTTTATATCTCTCTTTGTCTATATGTGAATATAATTATCTTGTTTATCTTTTCTTCAGGATGTGATATTCATGTTGCCTGCCTAGATATGTGGAAAAATCTATGAAGCATGTACTTACATTGCTATCATCTTTATTTATTATGACAGCGACTTAGTGTAGGGATTTGTTCAGGGTGTTTATTTCTGGTTAGGTTAGTTCTAGGTCTCCATGTCTTAGTTTCTTTTGATTTTCCACTGTTTATGTATATCAGTCAATCAATCATATAATTTGTTGTATTACGTGTGGGGGGAATGCACCCTACAAGCACTGCTTTTTAGCATTCCTCCCCATTTCCAGCATTTCCGTATACTTTTTGTAAACTTTTTGTAAACTTATCCTTTATTATGTATTATGATGAAATTTATGTATTCAATATGTGTAAAATATGTATATGTTTCTGTTGGAAATGGAAAGAAATAAATGAATGAATCTTTCTCTGTGTCTCTTTCTCTCTCCTACTCAATTTATCTCTCTCTTTTCATCTATTTCTCTCCTACTTTCTCTATCTCTCCTGTTCCCAATCCAGGAGGGAGAAGTAGTCCATTCACTGAGGACGTCACACCCTTTGCCACTCAGCTCCACTTTGTCGATGCCCATTTCCATGACACCGGCACCTACACCTGTAGAGTGGGACCGTTCTCCAAGCTCTTCAACATCACTTTTGCAGGTCTGTCAAACTCCCATGTTTGCATCAATCTTAGGATTTTGAGAAGCTTAACTGCCCTTCTGGCTATCAGCCCATGATGGATTTCTCTGTGGATTTTTCCTTCATCCTTAGTTCCGTAGAACACATCTTCTTATGTCTGACAAGGTATTTTTTGTGTGTGTGCAAAATTAAAGGTCCAGTTTACCTTTGGGAGCAGTGATTTCAAAAATGTTCAAGATATCACATTTGATGCATATGTGTAGGTCTGTTGTATCATAAAACATCCTACCATATGAAATATTTGAAATAAAACCTAAAATATAAGGAGATATCAGGGTTTTTGTCAACAAACCGTAACTGTATACGGTTTAGTCTGGAAACATTTTTTATTATAACTATTGTTCACATTTTGTGCATTTAACAACACTTAACATCGATTATACGGATTCAAATTTCGACAGTGGTTGTTTCTATCCCTAACTCACATTTTAGAACTATTTTAAAGCACTAATGCTGGGTTTTTGTTTCATCTGCAAATGGTAGATTATGCTGTTAATGCATTTATTCCTTAATTCTTACTTCTTTGCCAAGCTCTTTCTTGTGTTTTCTTTTGCAGGGTATTTGTTTTGCTTATCCATGTCATTCATACCTTTCTTTTTGCTTTTTCTGTTTCTCCAATCAGTTTGGTCATGAGTGATTAAGAGATGCATTTCTTTATTTCTAATAGGCTTCCAAAATCTTTTTTTAATGCAGTTTTTAACTCGTTGAGGACGAAGTGATTTTGCTGTAACACTCATTTCCCCATAGACACCTGCCCAAGTATTCTCAGGACTTGTCTTCAATGTGTTTAAGTAGAAACCATTCAAAAGTTTGGTGAAGCCATGTGTGCTTGCCTTGTTTTATGCAAAATTTGTTGTCTTCTGATATGGCACAAATGCACATGAGATTAATTTCAATTTTCTTCCTGTCTTCCTGTCTTTATGTCCATCTTTCTGTCTCTTGTACAGCTCCAGCGTGTTTCCCACCATGCATCAATGGAGTGTGTACCGACGGTCAGTGTGAATGTCCTGTAGGTCTAACAGGGCTACAGTGCAACATGCCAGGTATGGTACTCTAGTCTTACTTTCAGCCACTTTCATTGCAAGAGGTAAACTGTATATGTATATTTATCACTTTCTGTTAATCAGGATATCTATAAGTCTTGCTGCAGAACAGGCTTTAATGAGAAGCACTGTGGAAGTAGAAGTACAAAGAAGTAGAAGCAGAAGTAGAAGTAGAAGTAAAAGTAGAAGTAGACTGTGCTAAAGATAGACGTTTTTAAAAGTTCTAGTGGAGTAAATATATGTTACTCCAGGTATTCATTCATTGATGACCACCAGTCACTACCAGTGGAATGCCCTCAGTGCCAAAAATTCAACAAAGTTGCCTTGAACAAAGGCAACACTGAGTCTAAAAAGAAAAGTTCTCGTTCAGACTGTATGCATGCCTTGGGTGGTAGAAGGCTTAATGGTGCACCACATATTCTTTCTTGGATATGTATGTGGCACTAAGAAGGGCCTACCCACTCTGCCATTATAGGATTTTTATGTTGCTCAGTGGGACAGATCTGACACTTGACTCCCATTTCTCAATGTTTTGAAACCATCATTAGTTGCCCTTGGTTTCTGATTGTATAAAAGGCCATTTTGTAATAAAACTATCAAACACCTCAGGCAAAGAGAGATGATGAAACTTATTAAAGGTTCACAAGATCCATACATATCATAAGTGAAATTTAGTACAAATTCAGATCTCAGATTCAGGAAGCTTTGCTACTCCCAGGGGGAAAAAAAAAAAATCAATTAATGTGTAATTTTCATTTTTAGGTTTTTATATCTCTGAAAACATGTATCACCGGAGACATTATATCTTCAAGTTGTTTATCTTATTTTTTTCCCCTCCTTTTCCAGACAACAGTTTCATCTTGGTGACAGAGCCAGAGGGTCAGGTTCCCATCGTGGGTCAGAACCAGTCCTTTGTCTGTGAGGTATCCCGTGAGAATCCCTATGGCATCCCAGTCTGGCTGGACAGAGAGGGCGCTATCGTAGAGTCACTAAATGAAGGTGGGTTGCAGAGCCGTTCTTTTTCCTCTCACTCATAATTAGATCTCTTGTGTACAGGTTCCTGCTCTTCTCATGGTAATCAAATTTTATAATCATCTGATGAGTCTTTTTGCCTCTGTTTTATTTCTTTTTATGATTTTTTTTTTCCGGATTAGTATGCTGAGAAACGTCAGTATGAAGCGCGATATAAGTGTTATTTATTATTATCATTATTGTTGTTGTTGCTGTTGTTGTTGTTGTTTCTGTTGTTGTTATTACTTTGCTAGTATTACTATTACTATTATTATTTCTATTACTATTGCTATTATTATTACTATTACTATTACTATTACTATTACTATTACTATTACTATTACTTTTACTATTATTACTATTGTTATTAATCTCAATGTGAATATGAAATGCATCCTTGTTGAAAATCATTTCACTATCATAACTTTGACATATCTGTGTATACTTTTATTCTAAATTGATGATATTCCCATCATCCATATTGTGATAACCTTCATTCTTTTTATCATTCATTCTAGGCTTACACACTCATCACAGCTTACAGCAGTAAAAAAAGAAAGACAGTCTTTACAAAAAAATGTATTGTCAAACAAAAAGCATCAAGAGTTTCTAAAAATATAACTTCCATTATGTCTTATAAGGTTGTAGGGAACAAGAGAACCATTTCTACTAACAGCATTTGTAGTGAGAATTGAACATGAAATCACAATCTAGATTCCTCATAGAGATTAAAATTAGTTGTGTTCCCATGACAACCACCAGGAGGTAACTCCCACCTGCACACGGAGCCCCTCACCCCATACGCCACCCGTCTCTTTATCAACGATCTGAGGCTGACTGACGCTGGGATGTACGTCTGTAAGGTGGGCCCCGTGGAGAAGAGATTCACTGTCCTGGCTGAACGTGAGTGAAAAAGATTTCTCTGAAGAATGTCCTGGTTTAATCTTTTTCATTTCTTTAACTGCTTGGTACCAGTGATACTTTGTTTAGAATATGGTCGTTTTCCCCTTGTTTCTTTCTACAACACTGCACACTGGCACTGGTCCGACAGTCCAGGACAAGTAAAAATTACTGTTGGACCAGTAACTTTTTTTTCAGGAATGGACTAGTAAAAAATAGAAAAATTGGGTACCAATACTGGTCTGAGAGACAGGTTGGACCAGTAGAAAAAATAGGTTAGTATGCAGCCCTGCTTTCTATTTTCTTTATATCCATAGTGGTAATATATTTAAATCTATGTATGCCCACGATTTTCATTATGGCTGTTACTATAAACACTGAATAATTGATATGTACCTTACACCAGTGAAGGATGATTTGTCTCATGTCTGCTAAACACGTGAAATGATTTTCAAAGGAGAACTTGGAAGTATTTTTGTTTCTACTCATCGTCCAGCCATCCCATGCGAGAGGCCGTGTTTCTATGGCGGCCGCTGTGTGAACGGTGCCTGTGAATGCCAGGAGGGCTTCGTGGGTGAACAGTGTGAGACGCCAAGTAAGTAGTGTGCTCTCAATTCCTTCAACTTTTTGTTCAGATAATGTAAATTCAAACTGAATATCAGATACATGATCTCTTCTTGCTGTCTACGAATATGTGAGTACAAATTTTACTGATGTTAGCAACAATCAACATGTGAGGTCCCAGTATGCTGTTTCTGTTGCATATAATGACTTCAAAATTTGGAAGCTACATAGTCATGTTGAATTCTATTCTGCTGCCCTACTACTTATATGCTTTGAATAGTAAATCTGATGCAGAAACGGTATGTTCGTAGTATTTTTTCTTTTTTCCTGAAAGAATTTTTGCTCCACATTTATGACAGGCTAACAATGTTTCTTTTTTGCAAAGACTGTACTGTTATCACTTAGTATACATTTGAGAAAGTTGATTATCAAATCAGGACAAAGCAGATAGGGTATTATCACAAAAATCTGCATGCAAATATCATGTTCTCCGTGTGCCACTTAAAGGGAGCACCCGCTGGTAGTCCATGTACTTTTGATTTTGTTCGCTTGTCCCTATACATAAGGCCATAGATATCAACGGCGAACAAAGTTGCTTCTGAGGGAGGGGTAGTTTGTCAGGCGGCTCGTTTCGTTCTTGTTTGCTCGGTCGAAGCAAGGTCGCCCATAAGTTATCAGTGCAAGTGCGCGCTCGTTTACCGAAGACATATACGTCGATTCCCGAATATCACCTGAGCCAGGCCAAACTCCAAACGCCACAATTTGTGACTTTGTGCTCCCTTCAGTACAATTTCAACATTCAGCCCATGATGTATGCAGTGATGTGATTCTATGTGTGTGATGAAGCAATTACCTTTTTTTGTCTGCAGACTTTGTGGTGTCCATCAACCAGACCCTGCCATCATTGCCAAGGACCGGAGACAGTGTGAGCTTCATCTGTGAGGTGGATCCGTCCTCTCCATATGATAATCCCATCTGGTATGACCCCTATGGTGTCCCCGTCTCCCAAAGTAAGATTTACATCTTCTCTTCATCCATTCATCATATTCATTATTTTTGTTACTGTACAAATGTCTGTGCCATATTATATTTGCAGGGGTTTTTAGTTTCTCAAATTTTGCATGTCTGCTGCTGATCGTGAATCTAACAACACATCAAATAACAAAGTCTGATCTTTGCATGAATGTGATGTGCAGGCTTATGCATTTTTCTGTTCATCATTGTTCTCCACAATCATAAATTTTACCACTATCAAAATTGTCAGGAAGTCACAACTTTCCAAAAATTTGACTTGCTGAATATATTGCATATTGTAAAAGCTGTTATTATAAAGAAGGTTAATTTTTTTGCAAATTTGTGAATCACCATTGGGCCACAAATTTACCATGCGAAACTGTCACAAGCAGAGATGCATTAGTGCACCCACATTTGCAAAAATACGGAGCAGCTTTTACTGTATACAGTATTTCATCTCCATTTAAAACATTGGACACAACAAAAGGGGAAAATGGAGGTAGTTTTTGCCCTTAAATATTATGTGTGCTCTCCATGTGTAAAGATAGAACAATATCTGCGCTATTACTTCATGTTTTGTAATTTGAGGATTGTAAATACCACATATACTGTACATTCCTGGAAGTCTCTAAAGAGGTTGTTTAGGAAGAAAGTGGAAAGGAATAAAGTTCACATTCTTTATCTGCTAATCTAAGAGCGATGTTTTGTGTTGCATACTAAGTGGCATTGTGCAGAAGCCACTGATATTCAACCATGAGATCAAGACTAGTTTAAAGAGTTTCTATGATATTCATGTTTATATGTTCCACTTATCACATTTTAGTTGGCACAAGTCACTTTACATCGGAGGTCATTGACCGCAAGGCGACCCGGTTGGTCATCAATGACCTTCAGGTCATGGACTCAGGCCCCTATGTCTGCAACGTGGGCCCTGTCACAACACAGTTTGACATCCAGGTCCAACGTAAGTTATCATTCTCACAAGGCACACACACAAAGATAGTGTATAAGATACATGTATGTATACCATACAGTACCTGTATGCATTACTAAGCCACTACATCTCTATCAACACTTAAATTGTGCTGCTGTACACTGTAGTGTAACAGGTGCTGATTGGGATATTTTATTTGACTACAGTTCCATGCACTTGTCCACGCAGTACACCAAGTAGAATATAAATCTGATCCAATTTTTTTCCATGTTTAGTTTTTCTTTTCAAACTGAAAAACAATTAAGAATATTTTCCCCCTTCACATTGGAATGAATATTGACCTTCTCATTCTCAACAGACGATATATTTCATATGGTAATATACTATAATCATTGATGACTTCTGATGTTAAGTCATCACACTCCTTTCTACTGAAGCATTGTGAGCTCTGTGCAAAGTCTATGAAGATATCAAACTCTTGTAATGGAGTTGATACTATAGTGATATATAGTGTATAAGAAGTGAAGTTAAGTCTGATCAGATTAATTTTTTGGGGAATGAATATTTATATCCCAAAGGAGCTTCCCTGAAGTATCAAACCATCCTTACTCACCCTTTTTACCCCTCATTGGAATCCCTAGCGGCCCAGTGCAGTCAACCCTGTATTAATGGAGGCACCTGTGTGAGGGGGATGTGTGAGTGTCCAGAGGGCTACATGGGGAGCTTCTGCCAGGTTGGAGGTGAGTGGTAGGGTGTGGTCAGCCAACTTACAGCCAGATAGGATGTCCACTCCAGTGACTGAAATAATGAATATTCATCAGTAGTAGTATCAGTAGTACCAGTAGAATGCTATGGCCCCATGGCAAATATAAGACAGTGGAGTCAAAACAAAGTATAGCTTATTGTGAAGATTGTTTGAAAATTGTTTTGATTGAAAGTTACTGGTTACTCTCTAGTGCCTTTTGAATCTGTAATTGCAATCTGTTCTCATGTAGTTGTATTACAGATTGTTACAGATGTGGAAAATTCAAAAGTTGGGTTGAATCATCATTATTCTGCTTCTGGTGTGGCACATACGCATGGGAGGTCCAAAACCTCTTAGTGAATTCATTCCATCGATTAAAAAATACTTCTGGTGTGGTTGTTTTGATTTGTGTTTTTCCATGTTTTTGAACCATGCATATTTGATTCTCTTCTTAATCAATGTACAACCGTAAATGCATCAGGGAATTGTAATTGTTTAAAAGATGAGATATGCATTATCTCTTCAGAGTTATCCAATATTCACATACAGATTTAGTCTTCATCTATGCATTAAGAATAGAAGCGTGAAAACAGGTTGTATGCATTATACCATTTCCTGGTTTTCTTGATACTACAGTTGTATTTGGCCATTTGGACAAAAGCACAAACATCAAAGTGATAGCATGGCATGACAGAGTCACCTTCCTTATGTTTGCTTTGTGCTTTTTGATAAATGGTGATATTTTTTTTTTAAGTCTCTACACACACTGAAGGAGGGAAAATGGTAAAATAAAGGAAAAATAGACATAGGGTAAAATAGAGAGAAAGGTGAGATGAAAAGTGACGAAACTTTGACATACAACATAAAATATAATGATTAAATGATTCATGGGTCCCAGTGGTATAGTTTTTATCATATGTACATACCATTTCTTCTATTTTGTGGTGCGCCCTCTAGTGAGGAGGCCATTCTCCATAGAGATCCAGGGTCCACCGAGAGAGACTCCTGAAATCGGTGACGATCTGACCCTCGTCTGCCGAGTGTCGAGGAGCGGAGAGGGCATCCCGACCTGGCTTGGTCCTGACAATCAACCCATCGCTGGCATTCAGAGTAAGTGAGATACAGTGTGATGCTGTGAGATATGAGACACTAGATGTAATATGCATGCTAAGTAAATATTTAAGGTACGATACACAATACTCATACATGTATAAAGTTGGAGATCATAATGGGAAGAAAAATGCGAGTAAAGCCAACTTTGGCAGTATAACCTTACAGTTTTTGTACTTGTAATTCATCTTTAAAATATTTTCCTTGTAATGGAGTAGGATGAATCACATATCAATTAAAGCTTAGCATCTAGCAAATTCATTTCTGTCTAAATTCCAAACATTATTTTCCCTGACATTCTTTGGCTTTTGTGAGAATGCATCACATGAATACATTATTTTGAGAATAAGTATCTCGAAATGGCAGTGGTAGAGTTTTATGCATCTAATGAAATGTCTTTTTCACACCCTCTTTCATTTTCATCTGTTATTTTGTATAATGCACTTACGTGTATCATGAAAATCAAGAAGGTTTGATTTTGAAAGTCTCCTCTATGTTGCAGGTGCACGCTGTAAATTGTATTCGAGGGCACATAGGCCTATACTGTGTACCGTTTGCACAGTTATTATAACATTCCTTTCCTTCCACAAGTGGCCTGTACGTGGTATATTCTCATTACTTTAAATGTTGGTGTACAGCTGACTGAGACTACTTGAAACTTCTTGTTGTTATTCTCAAATCTGTCTGCGTTCATGATTGTGCAATTTTTTTGGATGGCTGTGCCTATTACTGTAAAACACACACTCGTATTGATTTATAATCACTCTGCATAATGCATGCCTACTTAGTCCATCATCACCTGATTCAGGGCTCAGTTTCTCTTAAATACTTTTCAGCCGGTCAGCGTATCTTTTCTGACGTCCAGTCCAGCACTGAGACGGCACTGACAATCACCTCGGCAGAGTCGGGTGACGCTGGCCGCTACAGCTGTGTGGTTGGCATGAACAGGGCAGACTATCTCCTGTCGGTCTCAGGTATGAGATGATGATGGTGGTGGTGATGGGGATGATGGTGATGATAATGATAATGATAATGGTGATGATGCTGGTGATGATGATGAAGGTGATGATGGTGATGATGGTGATGATGATGATGATGGTGATGATGGCGATGATGATGATGATGGTGATGATGGTGGTGGCGATGATGATGATGGTGATGATGGTGGTGATGATGATGGTGATGATGGTGGTGATGGTGATGATGGTGATGATGGCGATGATGGCGATGATGGCGATGATGGCGATGATGGTGGTGGCGATGATGGTGATGGTGATGATGGTGATGATGGTGGTGATGATGGTGATGATGGCAATGATGATGATGATGGTGATGATGGTGGTGGTGATGATGATGATGGTGATGATGGTGGTGGTGATGATGGTGGTGGTGATGATGGTGATGATGGTGATGATGATGGTGATGATGATGATGATGATGATGATCCACAGCATTTGTATAGCGCCATATATCTGTTATAGAAACATTCAAGGCACAGACTCCTCCAAGAGGAAGAAGTAACAGTCCAACTTTAAATCCTCTGATTATTTCTCTCCCCCTTCATCTTTCTCTCATTGGCCCAATCAGGACACCAAAACATATATTTTCTGAAAAAGTGGTGGCCCAACATTTATATCTAGTGGCCCTGGGCTATTGGGCCACTGCTTATGTCGAGTCTTGCTTATAGGCATAGTGTGGGTAGCAACTTTCTGCGTGTTCTTCATTGTCATATTGCAGTCCTTTTTATTCGATACTTCCATGTTCAATTAACATATGCATAGAATGCATTGGGATGCATCATGATATCTTTTCTTTCATTTCTCTCTGAAGGACAATTTTTCGCTTCGTATGGGAATTACTTTCATTCCTTTGTGTGACCAGTGTGATAATTAGCCTTGTAGGCCTACATGATACCTTACAGTGTGGAAAAGAATTGTGTGAATTTGTTCCAAACATTACTGAAAGTTTGATATATTTGCATATGCTCTGTTGGCAATTGTGATAGAATGAAATTATGTTTCATATTTTGCCTTGGACCTGCAGGTCAGGAGTGCACGGTACCCTGTGCTAATGGAGGAACCTGTGTGGAGGGAAGATGCCAATGTGTAGGAGACTTTGTGGGAGGATTCTGCCAAAACATACGTAAGACAAATTACAATAGTGGATGAAGATGCAATGTTTGGATATTTTCGAGTGTGCTTTTTACTGACACCCTTGCTTCATCTGCATGCTTGCAAATGTTATTGATATACACTCCGACAGCATCAATGTCCGTTCAGAGTATGGAATGCCACATGTGTTACAGCATTACAAAAGACAAGGAAATTATGATGTCTGGTAGCAGTGGTGCAAAGTGACAATGAATGCACCACAGGTATACACCATGCATTCAAGGATGTTTATACACATCTGTATGCATACAGAAAGTTGACAGTCCAAGCAGAAACATTAATATTTTTTTTCTGTCCCACACCTTGTTTAACATTTGTTCATTTGTTCGTTTGGGTTTTTTTGCAGCACCAAGAAGCCCACAGCTATGCATTTGTTACACAGCTTTCTTGTCTTAGCATCTCATGTGTACAAATTATTTCCAAGTCATCAAGTCCCATATTTGTATCATGAGCTGAATACTTTCCGAATATTTGTTAAAGCAAAAAGTCAAGAAGAACAGTAGAAGAACAGTAGAAGAACAGTAGGTATATGAACCACTGTCTCATGATCCTTTTTATCCAATTTGCTGCCTGGTGCTTGGCTAACCTATATCATTTTGGTGCATTCCTCATCACTCAGGTTGGAAGACCTTTAATCCAATCTAACTTTCACATTTGTGTGTTTCTGTCAGTCACTGAAAACTACCAGCTGCGCATCAGAGTCCAGCGAAATCCAGAGTTCCTACTGGATGAGGTCACAAAGATTCTCTGCGAGATCCGAGGCAATAATAATCAGGAGAACCCGGTATGGCGTGGGCCAAATGGACAGGTCATCCGACCGTCTGGACGTGGTCAGTTTTGTAACCATCACTCAAATCTGCTATTTGATATTCACAGTTCATAGTCCTACATTTTTTAAATCTTTGTTCTTCTCTCCAGCTCACATATGTGCGCATGTTAAACATGTCCCTGATCTGAAAACAGGTTGTATTTGCTTCTATTTACTGTTTAGAAATGGCTATTTGCCATAAATAGCACTACTGCTATGGTGTAGCTGCGATCTGTTGAGGTAGCTTTCATGTCAACTACAGTACACACATGAAGTAAATTATAAGGGACTGCCAAATTGCACCGTGTAATTTCTAGAATAAAGTAACCATCATACTGGTGCATTGTAAAAATGTCAGTTCGAAACATCATGAATGTTTGCAATATTCAAAGGAGACTTATCGCAAGTGTAGTATTTTCTTTCCTTGAATTTGAGTTATCAGCCAACCTCCTTGTTATAAATTTATTTATTATGATGTCAGTGAAGTGTAACATGAAAAGTGCAGAGATGTAATGTGAGCATAGATGAGGGATGTGTGACAATCAACATGGGGTTACACTTTGTATTTTCTTTTGTATCATGTTTCAAAATATGTAAATTTTCATCTAATTTGAAAACTCAAACAGGTATTTGACCAGAGGTTAGAACACAGCCTGACCATTTCCTTTCTATCTCTCAATATCCTTTACCCTTCCAAGGTGGTACTAGACACCTGAACACTCGGATCACTCGCAGGACCAACCGACTGACCATCTCCAAACTGACCATGGAAGATGCTGGACAGTACACCTGTCAGGTTGGACCCATCATCTCCTCCTTCGACATCATCCCAAGGAGTGAGTGAAATGTCATCTTTTATCCCTTAACCCTAACTAGGCCGGGGGGGGGGGGGGGGGGGGCCTCCGAGGCCCCCCCTTCGACGTTTCGCGCGATGTATCGCTAACGTGAAAAGCTATCGCCGCGATGTTTCATGACTTTTTTCTGTCGAGTCTCCCGCATCTTTTGACACCAAATTTGCGATGCCCGGCCGCGCGGTTCCGAAGTTTCGCATAAATATGTACATGCATGTCAGACCAAAAATTGCTCAAAAACATGAATTCGTGTACAATTTCAATGGAAACTGTGCTTACAGTCAAATTTCATAAAAGCATGATTATTTGGGGGTTTTATTGATTAAAATCAAGTAATAACATATTTTCTTGTTCGGAACAATGTCGCGGACAAGTTTCATCGAAAAAACAATGAAAAACATAAAGTCGAAAAAACAAAGAAATACATAAGAAATTCAAAAAAACAATAAAATACTTAAGAAATTTTTTCGGATAGCTCAATTTTTTTCTCTTATGTTTGCTTAGGACACTAAAAAGAATATTTACACAAAAAAATGTGCCCATTTCGAGCTTTATTTAGTGATTTATACCAAATTGTCCGATTTCATGCATCATTATGCATAAATTAGCATAATTTAGCATAAATGACAATTTTTTTAAAATCTAACTTCGTAGTACTTTAGATTACATCATAGGCAATGTGTGTGCCAATTTTCGTCGCGATCGCGCGGTCAACGGCCGAGATCTGGAGGGGGGGACTGGGAGGCCCCCCCCGGCTCTATGATCTACCTAAATAGCCCGGCCTAGTTAGGGTTAACTTTGATTGCTTGTAGGAATTTGGTGTACCATACATTAAATCAGTAGGAAATCTGATATGTCAATCAGGATCAACGAGTTAATACAACCTTAGAGGAACTCTGAGAAAGGTGTAGATGAGGTACAAATTATGTTTTCTACTTTTAAAGGCAGAGGGTCATTGTTGTGTCTGTGGAAATTTACATTATGCTTGAGTCTGAAATAAGACTATGTTACACATTGGCCTTTGTGTCTGCATTCGAGAGTAGGTACAGCAGTCATCTTCACTGTATTTTCAGGAGGTGTTTGGCTCGTATACATGTAGATCATACAACCTCTCTGGCAGTTTATTTTTGTAAATGTTTGATTTGCCAACCTTAACATTGTGTTTGTTGTGTCATAAAATGTTGTGTTATGTGACATCTATTTCAAGTGTGGTTTTCAATATCTATGACACCGTAACAGCTTGATGATCACAAGAGAGTTTTTCTTAACCCGTTGAGTCCCGAGTGTACTTGGGCAGGTGTCTATGGGAAATGCGTGTTGTAGTAAAATCACCCAATCCTCAGCGGGTTAAACACCTGATCTATGGGGATTCAAATCAGACAGGGCAGGGTACACCACAGTTCGGAAAGCATACAGACAGGTATAAGTTATCATCTCCTATCTGTAACTGTAAAGAAAAGATTTTTTGCCTATTCCTACACATCCTTTTTTTTTTTTTTTACCCATGCACCGTAAGGTGGGGAATGTGAGGACCCCTGCACTAATGGAGGAACCTGTGATAACGGAGCCTGCCTTTGTCCACTTGGCTTTGCCGGACGCACTTGCGAGGTGCCCGTCGGTCCGGACGGCATCCTGGTCAACATCACCATCACATCGTCGCTTGACCACGACCCACAGATCGGGGAGGAGGTCAGCTTCCTGTGTGAGCTCAGTCCCAACCCACTGTACACCAACCCACAATGGCACAGCCCCACTGGACAGGTTTTCCCTGTTGTCGATGCTCTAGGTGAGATTGGAAACGGATTGAATGTTATCCTCATGAATCTGATCAGATGATGAAACCATCTACTTCCATCTTCAACAAGTTTGTAATTTAAGAGCTTTTTTTGTTCCAACATGTACTTTGGAATACTAGAAATGCAACAAATTCTGTATGCATGTATGACTCAGTTTAGCTTATAGGATATGTTATGCTCATTTTACAAGCAGAATCATTTCAAAAAGAAGATATGTAGTTAGAATCCTTGATACTTGATCTAGCATGTCCACAATTTCATCTCATCTTGTCTCCCCACTTCTCTCTAGATCCGTCCCCACCCCCAGTACATGCTGTCAGTGTCTCACCCCTGGTCACCCGACTGGTCATTGACAACGTGAGCCAAGATCTGGCTGGAGACCTGGCCTGCACGGCTGGCCCACTGACCAGCCTCTACACGCTCAACATTCCACGTAAGTCTTGGACAGTGGATGTTTGGTCACTTTCTAAGTGGTCACTTGGAATGTCAGTCTTATTTTGTTGTTGATATCAGTCACCATTGAATGACACTCTTGCTGAACCATTTTGAGTGACACAAGTTAGTAAATAGTAAGACTTGAATTGTATAGCTTACCCACATTGTAAAGTGTGTAGAAGAAGATTTGCAGAATTTCTTGACATTTTCACACTTATCAAACTCACCACTGTAAGAATTATTAACTAAAGAAATATCATAAGTGTAGATTGACCAAAAGATTGTGAATTATGAAAAACGGTATTCCTTGAATTAATTCCATAATTCCCTGCAATTTTGCTCCTATAATGGACATACATTGTACACTGGTTCTTTTTGAGTGAACATGAAAATTGAAGGGTAATAACATTTAGATCAATATCATTCTCTACATACTGTTAAAGAATGTGTTTCCTGTTGTAGTTTGTATAACTATAAAAAAAATAATATGTCATGCCTGTTTGTGAATATGGGTGCTTTATAATTTTCAAATGCATAAGGAATTTAATGTGTTGAGCATCTTACATACTGTACTTTTTAATTCATTCAAAAGAGATGATGCCAAATATTGATTGACATTGAACACATTTCAGATTATTGTATTCTTGATGATATGGTATAGTCACATGTACATACAAACCTGATAAACTTACTTTCCATGTCTGCAGCACCGACTTGTGCACAGCCGTGTCAGAATGGCGGTAACTGTGTCCGCAGCCAGTGTGTGTGTACAAAGGGCTTCCAGGGAGATTTCTGTGAGGTGGAAGGTGAGATATTAAGTTTTGTTCCTTCTTCATTCTGTACCCTTACCTGTGTGGGGAAAAGAAGACATTGGTATAAGGCCAGCATGCCCCTGTAAAGTTTTATCAGTGAGTTCAGTTATATGGATGAGAAATCCTGCAATGCAGCTTAAAACATTCATCACTCTGAAGGACTGAATTGATTTAATAGCCATACTTTATTATTCAATAAAGATAGAAGCAAGCATCACAATTAAGGTCTCCAGTTAACCACTGTTAATGGTGAATTCACATTAAAGTTTCTTGTCAGAATGTTGGGGATGGAGTTCATAATATAAAGAAGTATATGTTTCTCCTTGAGTTAAGTTAGCAATATGAATATATGGAATTACTAACAAGTGGCAATTTGTTTCATTAATACTTCATACCAATGAAGTGAAACACACGGGAGCATAAACAGTGGTCTTATCATGCTGAATATTTCATTATGTGATTGATGTAGAAGTTAATGCATCTATTTGAAGAGTATTTTGTAAATCAGACATAGTAAAAGCAAATACTCGATGCAAGAATCAATCATTTGATTTTTGTATTTGGAAGTCGACAGTTATCTACAATTTGAATAATGCACAAAACTCAACTACTCAGTAGTTCTGTGTGTCAGCCACACTTAAGCCTTTTTGTTGCAGTCTTCTGTATTTTTTATCTATAAACACAAATCTAAAAGCATAAGAGCTGATGTAATAACTTATATAGAGTGTGTGGCAAGAATGTATATAGAAATGTTTGTAAGTTTTGATGAACTTTATTCACAAAATATACATGATGGACACACATGCAGTGCATGGGTCTGCAAAGGTAGCCTAGTAATGTACTGGAATTTACGGTGAGCCCAGAAAAGAATTCAATTCAAAATCTAACGGTCAATAAAAATGTACTAAATGTTACCTTCCACTTTCAATACTTTATGGGAGTTTCTAAAATGATACTCTCTTCAACATACCACTGTGTTTATACAACTCTTCATTTAAGGCATGCAAATGGGATTCCCTACCTTTAACGTTCAACTTATTGTAAAGGAGAAATGTGTTTGATTTTCTCATGATTTTCTTTAGAGTTCATCCCATACAACGTCACCATCACGCCTGACCAAGAGCTTACGCCCTCTGTTGGCGACAGTGTGAGCTTCCTTTGTGAGAGCACGGGCCCAGAGGCACCGACCCCAGTCTGGTATGACCCCAATGGGCGTGTCATCTCCCCCAGTCGAGCTGGTGAGTGGTGGAAACACCCCAACCCTTCAATCATTCCATCTTATTTCCTTTGGTCTGAAAGTGAGAGAAGATATATGACTTACAACTATTTGAAATCATTTTACAATCGCAATGTTTTCCATTTCTCAGCAGTACGTCTGTCATCTTTGACTATTAAGCTCCTTCAAAAAAAAAAATAGAAGATATCCATTGTTTTCACACCCAAGCCACACTCTTTTACCCAATCCAAGCACATATTCATTTTTTCTATTATTATTTCCTTGCTGTGATGTAGCCAGTAGAAACCATTCAGTTTCCCTTTGTGTGTATTTCTATGATTTTGCTAACTTTCTTAATTCCTTTTGCAGTAACGTCTCTGGTCAAATTTTTGAATCACATCATCTTTCCTTTTGGGCTAAACACTTTTTTTTTTTTACATGCACCAAAGAGGAAAGGTTTTTCTTCCTTTTGTGATACCGCACAAAGAGAAATTTTGCTGGCAAGAGATAATCAATGTCACATAAACTGTGATCAGGACTTTGTTCTTTTTTTTTTAATCGAGATTTCCTGCAATCAAGAAGTGAACACCCCAAGCAAAAGAGAAACTCATCAAAGTACATCATCACAAAAAGCTGCCCTGCCCTGAAATTCCACCCTGCAGCTTTTCCCAATTTCTGCCCACGTATTCATCTTCCAAACTGGGCAGTAGGCTATTCATGAGCTGTCATTCTCCCATCCAGAAAGCAATTATACACCTGTAACTGTCCTCAAAATAAGAGCCAGCATTCTTATTTCTAATCCTCATTGTAATTATTTTCTTTTCCTGTTTCATATGTATTTGTATTGTTTAATTTCCTTTTTTTTTATTTCCTTTCCAATTTGTTTTGCATAATATTTACAATGTATTTATCATTCGGTGTGCTTGGAATGACTGTTGGCATGCAATGTTTCGATTATTTTGAATTAAATTTTGCTGTCAATTGAACAATTTTTAAACAACTTTTCAACTCCAAAAGTGTCCCTAGAAATTTTCATACATACCAATCTAATGACAAACCAAAAAAAAAAAAAAGCTTCATGAGTCAAAGGGCAATGTCCCTAAATCTTGTGATTGCCAATTTTCCGTCCATCGTTTAATATCAATATTGGTATCCTTGCAGTTGACATGGATGTTTTGAAAGTGTAGCAAAGCCAATAACTTTTTCCCTGTAGAATATTTTGATATTTAAGCAGGTTTTTGTATCAATAGAAAGAAGAAAGATTTGAACATCCTTGGCAAAGCCAACCTCCCTCAGACACCAGCTGCTGTGTGTGTATTAAATTGTGTATAATTTCTTGATTACTATATTACTCTGTGTGCCTTATATTGTGTGCAGAAGCTGCTGCTTTCTTTAAAACAAGCATTATGCAGATGCTTTGATGTTCATCAAAGTTTGGTTTGTAAAGTTTGGCAGACAAGTTCCAAAGATTATGAGAAAGCAAAGGCTTAAAAAAAAGCACATTCCCATCCTGCTTATGGTATGATACATATATTTTCTTTAGTTATATTAAGATTGTTTTCTTTCCTTAGTTTTATTATAATTTTACCCTTACCTTCTATCGATTTATTTTCACATATATTATGTATTTATCCTTTTGAATGCACTTTCTATTTCTTTACTCTGTTTTTATATCTATGATTTTTATGCAAACTTCTGTTCATCATTTGGCTCCATACTGCTCCCTTCACTTCCCCCTTTGACCTCCTACATTGACCTTTGACCCACCATGTGTGACCCATGACATCCTTGCGCATCATCAATCCATTCTCATAGACTCTGAGTTGGCGAATTCATTCAGCTCCTCAGGTAATTACAAATCGTCGCCGGGGCGACAAGACCTCGTATCTACAAAATGTCAAATGTTCAGGAGAGCAAAAAAACATGGCAGCCAAAGCACTGTATCAAATGGGAGAGCCTTTCCTTTGACATGCCGTAGTGACTTCATTTTTGGGGTAAGACAGCTAGGATTTGGACAGGACATCACTAAACTGATTATCTGACCATTAGTCCAAAAAAAGTCATTTTCACCAAAATTTCAGATAAGAGGTCTTGTTGCCCCAGCGACGAAATGTACATCACTCTTTAGCCGTAGTGCTTTTCACTGGTGAATGAAGTTTGATCTTTCAAACCCAATGCCTCGTAAAGTGCCATTGTATTACCATATTGTGCCGTCTTCATGTCTGCTGTTTCCAATAATTTAAAGGTGCTCATTTAGGTATTAAAGTGTATTTTTTGTGGATCTTACACATTTTTAGAGACAATACTATGCAATCACACAGATTTTAGTTTTACAGTTGATAACATGAAATGCTTTATGAGCAGTGTGTGTGTTGTATTCGGACATACATTTCATACAGCCAAGGGCCTGAAAGAGAAATTTGACAGTCTGTACATCATTTAATATTTTGTTTTGAATCAGTTTAGCCTTCAATCAAATTACTAAGTCACTGTTTGTACAGCTGCAAATCATCTAGATAGATTTACCATTGCAAATGTAAAATGCAGATATAAGGCTAACATTGGAATGTCAGAAATTATTCATCAAATTGCTTCATGCATATTCATGATCATCAAAGATGACATGTAGACACTGATGCTCATTACATGTGCAAACCTGTCATGTTCTCCTCCCATTTGTAGTCCAGATTTCCTTAGTCCCACCCATGCCTTTTTCATGATGTTTTCACCATCTCTCTGCTCCACCTTATTTCTCCTTCATCATTTCATCCTGTAGAAGACCCCTTTGTGGAAGAATTCTCATTCTCAGGTAACAAGAACAATTGTTCTTTGCAACAGAGTCAAGTGAATATATGTAACCTGTGTAACTGTTACATTGTTTCCAATGTACATCTCATAATGGTACACAAGCTTGCATTAAAAATACGCTTTGCTGTATTCCAAGTTGAACAGATGTTCCTCCATTTTGTATTTGTTTGTTTGTATACATTTGTTATGTTTTGTTTCTTATTTCCAGCTAATGATAGTTCAGTTTTTATTTCAGTTAACATTGTGGCTGCAAAGCTATTAATGCTGTTTACTAATGACTGTTCCAGACATCCTGGTCAAGTGCGAATTGGCATCCATGGTTTATGTGTTTACATTTTTGTGTTAATTTTGACACTGTGGTATTAAATTGATATAATTATGGTACATGCTATTTGTACATATACATGTATGGATAGAACTAACTTTCTTGCACTCTATAAGGGCATGCTGTTTTGCTCCTGCACCAGTGTATGTACTTTTACCGGTACTTCACTTCTTTTGGCATGTTCTGTGAAATTCTACATGTCGCACAAGTACATATAGGCCTACCTCTGAGGTACATACTTGTACAGTCCTTCAATTTCATCCAAATCAATGTGTGCATATACATGGATTGTTTTTCTCCAATTAATTTCTATCATATATTTAAGGGCTTATGTGAGAGGTTTGCATTGCCAAAGGGTACATGTTTGAAATCACATTGCAATGTTGAATAGGATCTTGCTGATTCTGTGTTGCACACCATGCTTGTGCTGCAAAATTTCTTGTTTCATATCTTTAAACTTTGGAAATAAATTCTATCCAAGCTGGAATTTCATATTAAAACTGGCAAGGTTTCACAAAAGTTGTGATTGTCATTGACACTTTACAGAGCTGCCAAGTTTCCCTGATTCTGCAGGAGTCTCCCTGAAAATGTCAAAATCTGTTCATGTTTGAATATTAAGAGAATATTCAAATCTCCCTGATTTGGGAATTATTTTCGCCAATTGAAATGCATTAACACACAGTGTGTATCTCCCTGATTGCTGTGTGAAATATCCCTGATTTGGATGTGGGAATGTTGGCAGGCCTGCTTTATCAGTCTTTGGATCTCATACATGTTTATTCTTAAAGGCAATTTTTTTTGTCACATTCTTTAGATCCCTTACATGAATACAGGCTTTAGAATAATCCAATGATTTGTGTGCACTTCAACTTGGATAATTTTGAGAAAAGCAGTTGAGAGATACATTTGAGATAAAATTCCAACCAGTATTTCTCTATATAAGGCTGTGTCTTCCTTTTCTCAAACGTTGTGTGTACAAATAGTGTGTTGATGTCAATTTTACTTTGATAAACAGACTCACTTGATTTATAACAAGTGGTGCAAATTGTAGGCGTATTTTCCATGTCAAGTTAAGAATCCACAAAATGGTTTTTGTTTGTGTGTTGTTGTTGTTTTTCACCAGAGTGATAATATTGTCTGCATTGATAGGATATCTACTTACACTGCACTTTTTGTTGCTTTGAGCTTCTTAATACATGATTTGCATGTATGCTTAATGTTAAGAATACTTACATTTTGGACGATTTCAGATAGCTCCAATAAACTATTGTTGTTTAATTCTTTTATGGTATTATCATGTGTGAGTGAACATACAAAAGCCAATTCTGAATTATTCTTCAGAAAATAATCAACAGGTTTCTGATATTGCATGTACAATATGTACAATTATGCATGAGCATGCAGATATTGTCAATGCAGTGAGTTGATCCCAAGGTCCACAGTTATTTGTTCTATTGAATCTTAAAAGTCCATTGAGAATTTTATTGGAAGGATTTTTTTTTTTAGACAAAGTAACAGAGACACATGTGTCACAGTGTCATGTACATATAAATGGGAAACTCAACCAGGATACAATTTTGCATAACTTGAGATATTTAATGGGGTATGCTATAAAAATCCAGATAGAAATCATGCTCAATTTATTCGTTAATCTGTCAATAATCAATCAGTAGGGCCTATCCAACCTCAACAATTTTTTTTTTTATTAATTTCGTGAGATGCAAGGTAAATTTGAGATCAGGTTTGAGTTCAAAAGGTATTTATTTGTTTCAATATTTAATCAACATCTACTCAAATGCCATTAATTGACTTGGGAACAGAACATTAGTTGATACATAACCATTTACAAATTGAAGCCAATAAATTTTCAGGAATCTATCCTTTCCTAAGTGTCAACAAAGAAATATTTAGGCCCCACATGTTAAGCATGAGTGTTTAAATGTTTATCATAAAAGTCTCAAACTAGTGAAGGATTTGTGTGGGGTTTCTTTTTTTTTTCAGTATTAGTTTGTTGGTGTTATTAACAGAATTCCATGTCAATTAATTACCTGTACTTTATGTAAAGTTGGAGAACACTTACAAAACATATTTTGTATTATGTAACTGTTACGTAACATGAATGTCTAACCACTCAAATATCATATTTACCTCACACTCTTATGATAATGATCATGACAGTTTTGATGGCTTAAGTTATGATGAGTACAACTTTTATACTTTATTAACATTCTGCTTGCAATCTTTATTCTTACGTTTGTTGACATTTCTATAATTGTGAGGTGGTACAAAATTAAACAATAATTTGTGGTGACCCATGCTTGTTATTCAAGATTTACTTTTGCAGTTTCTGAAATATCAATCTGAACTTGATATTGAATGATTGCCATTACTTTACATATTGTGGTCAGTGAATTAACTTGCCATTTATCTCACTTACCATCTTCCATGCAAACTCAAATATACTAGGTGTGAAAACAATTCCACACTTGTGATCTTGAATATGGAAACTCAATAAGTACACATCAGATCATGCCGAGATTGATATTTTGGCTCATAGCTAAAGAGTGCAATTTTGATTAGTGTGGTTTGCAAACGATATCATAACTCAGTTTTGTGATTGAAATTCATCTTTGATTTTGGAAGTTTTGGCTATCAATTATTGAGCAAACTCATTGTGTGTCCATTACAAATCAGCTTGAAGTGAGCATCAAAAGTGGTGTGTGGTGTTCTCTCTCTCTCTCTCTCTCTCTGTTCTTGTGTATTAATCGGTGTCATTCTGTTACCCCATTGTATCTGATGTAGATGTGAACATAGCCGGTCTGCTTGTCCAGCGGGTCTCGCTGACCAAGTCCAGACTGGTCATCCAAGATATCACAGAGGAAGACACCGGAATCTACACCTGTGCTGCTGAACCAAAGAGGGAGACTATCATTCTCAACATCTACAGTGAGTGTTTGGTGTTCAGTGTTTGGTGTTCAGTGTGTAGTGCTCAGTGTTTGGTGTTCAGTGTTTGTCCTGGTTTGTCTGTTCTTTGACAAGTACTTTTGTTACTGCATTCCATTTATATTCAATGACTACGCAAGGATATGAAACGACAGGTATACATTTACTCCTCTGCAGTGTATGTTGGTTAACTGGTCATGTAATTTAAAGAAGTGAATGTGACTATGGCATGCAAAGTAATGACTTGATTGTTCACAGAAGAAATCCTTTTGTAAGAGCAGATCACTCAAACTAAAAAATATTAAGAAATATAAAGATTTGATTCCCCTATCTGTTTACATTCAAGATTATTCCATCTTCACAGAGCATAAACTAGAAGGAATGTTACGGAAATTCATTGTCAATAAAATATCTAATAATTGAGTTCTCAATAAATTGCAAAATAACAATATTTACAAATTGCACAATACATGTATTAGCAGAATGCATAGTACTTAATATAAATCTGCAAAAAGGAGAAAAAACAACATTAAAGACAACACTCGTATTATGTCGGTCCCCTTTAAAAAAAGAATATACAATTGTATATATATATATATATATATTACACTTAATCTGCAAGATAGATCAAAGAACATTAAAAAACAAGCTTTTAATGTTGTTCGCTCATCACAGTTTGACTGCATTTGCTCCTTTATGTGCTTTTTACTTCCACCATAGTTCCCAGATGCCTTCCCACCTGCCAGAATGGAGGAGACTGCGTGGAAGGGGTGTGTCAGTGCTCCCCGGAGTACACCGGATCCCACTGCCAATACTCATGTAAGAATCTTACACAGGGGAGGAGAGGGATTGTAGCTAGGATATGAGGTGATGCAGGAGGGATTACCGGATGGTTGCCATCATGATAAACCATTTACATTGTATGTGACTGGGCATTCACATTGTAGCTGTAACTTGGCATGATTTTTTTCAACAGCATTTAGTTAATTCCTGCCAACTTAATTGATTGCTATATTAGCCAGCCCACTCAGGCATAACAATGTTAATCAGCCCAAAAGGAAAGCCTTGTCAACACAATATGGCTTAACCCGTTGCAGACTAGTCCGACTGTACTCAGGCGGGCGTCTATTAGAAATGCATGTTGTAGCAAATTCAGTCCATCCTCAATGGTTAACCCGTTGAGGACGAGTCCCGAGTATACTCGGGCAGGTGTCTATGGGAAATGCGTGTTATTGTAGCAAAATCAAACCGTCCTCAATGGGTTGAGGGAATTAGATAATCTATTTTCATTGGTAGTATAGTTTCTGGACATTTGTGCCAATTGGCAAAGAAATCACTCCATTGGATGTGCCAATCAGAGAAAAAAATTATGGTTGCCATAGCGATCAGTGATGCTGTGGAATCTTATGAAGGCAATTCAGCATGTTATGGTAATGGAGATGGTTGTGATGATTTCAGAGCAGCCAAACCTCTCCAACCCTGCAAGAAGATTCTTGAAACAAACAAATAGAAATATTTCTTTATCTTGATAAGAGTCTCTGATCCTGCAGTAGGTTTTTTGAAACAACAAAGAGAATAATCTATTTCTTTATCTAGATAAGAGTCTTGTATCTTGCAATATACTTCTAGCAACAAATAAATAGAAATATTTCTTTATCTTGATAAGAGAACAGCTGATCATTTCTCTCTAATGTATCATTTCTCACAGATGAAAATGACTTTGAAGTGGTCTTCACTCCCAGCTCGGATGTGAGACCATCGCCTGGAGAAGGATTTAACATCCGCTGTGAGGTCCAAGGCCCCATCCAGCTGGAACGACCAATGTGGACCGGGCCTCTCGGACAAGAGATTGCCCCAGCTGGGCGAGGTGAGTGCAGTCATTACATAATCCCAGCAGGGTCTGAGTGACCACTCTGTCTTATTCTTAGTCAGTAGTTATCTTTTATTTTGACATGGTTGTAGTCATATACTTAGTCCTGGAACAGTCTTTGTCATTACTCAGTCCTAACATAGTCTTAGTCATTACTTAGTCCTAGTATAGTCTTAGTCATTACTTAGTCCTAGCATAGTCTTGTCAGGCTGGCAGATTGGTAGAGTGTGTATGTGACTGGAGGGAAGGGGGATTTAGTGATTATATTGGCAGTAATGACACCATCTTATTTACCAGAGCAGCCTCTTCCATGTTCAAACTTTCTTTCCGATGGTCCCGCTATTGTCATTACCCCATATTTGCTGTTGACCATTCATATGCCTGGTTGGAGAGGATCAAACATCTTATCTGAAGGTGTACGTATCAAGCTTGATTCGAACTCAGAACCTTAAGTTACACAGTCTAGTTCCTTATCCAGTATATCAAAGTATGAACACTGTAGCAAGACACAGACATGGAGTTGGTTAGAATTATATCTTTGCAAACAATTGCAAAATCATGCCATTTTAATTTGGTGTCACACTGTTTAACTGGTGATTGAAAAAAAAAAAAAATCCCCTTAACCAGTTGAGGATGAGTCCTGAGTATCCTCGGGCAAGTATCTATGGGAAATGTGTGTTGTAGCAAAATCAGCCCATCTTCAAAGGGTTAAAACGTTTCTTATGTTGTATTGTTGATCTGTATTCAGAAAATGATGGAGATATGTGGGTTTTTTTTTGTTTCAGTGTGATTTTATCTTTTTGTATTTTCCCATGAGAATCATACATGACTCACACATGAATTATCCATTTTATCTTCTATATTCTTGTGAAAACATGATAATTAACAATATAGTTAAACATGATATAGATTATATGAATTTGCAAGAAGGTGGTATTCGTGGGACTTACAGAAATGTTTTTATAAAGATTATAGAAGTTCATTCATGAAAGTTATAGGAGTGCATTCATGTGTGATTCTTTTGACCATCTTTATCTGTTTCTAGGAGGATCTGACAGCGTCCATGTGGAGTTTGAGATGCAGAACTCCACCCGTCTGCACCTGGATAGCATTACTCCAGATCAGGCAGGAATCTACATCTGTAATGCTGGACCTGTGGCTGCTGTCTATAACGTCTCCCTGGGTGAGATTTGAACCCTCGCCCTCTTACTTCTGTCTCTTCTTCCTTTTAAGTGTGATTTGTTATTATTCCATCATTCTTACAACTTATTTCTTTTTCCTTGCTATCTTTCCATCTTTTGTTTTATGTTTTTGTGTTTTTTATTCCTTTTTTCCTCCATTTGCTGTGCTGATTTAAGACAAGTTTTAGAAGTTTGGATCTTTACGAATCGGAAAAGACTTTGACATTGTTTTCCTTTGATATCTAGTGCACAGTTTTGTTTTGTTTTGTTTGTGTTTTTTTGTTTGTGTTTTTTATCTAGGTTCAGCTCAATTAGCATGAAGAATTCTTGATATCATGTGATAAAACTCTTTTTTTTTAGTTAGTAGAAAAAGGTTGTAGATTGTATGCGATATAGTGTTTGTGTTTCTCAGTGTTGGTGTAACATACACAGGAGCATGTCTGGTTTTGTTCAGGCCTCAAGGTTTTAAGAAAAAGTGCTTCAATTTTTGAGCATCTGTTTTTGCTTCAATTTTGTGGCACTGTTATTCTTTCTTCTTTTTTTTTGATGATTTTTAGTATAACTGGCTCATACAGACACTGCAGGATTTACAAAGTGTCTTATTAGTGACTCTACTTTATGCACGGGAGTTAAACTACAGCTGATAATTGCATTTGTAAGGGGGTTGTTAGTAGTGGAAATGTAAAGAGACTGTATCTTCTTTGCTTGTGCTTGGCAAACTTTCATTGCACAGCATCCATCTGGAAAAAGGAATATCGTAGAATATTCTGACCCTGTTAGCTTTTGACATCATTGGAAGTATAACGGCACTTTGTGAAGTTTCACATATTTAAACTACCAATACTTGTCTGTGTGTGTTATTTTTCTATTGAAAGGGCAAGACTCTCAAGGTAATACAGCTAGCTTCAATTACCAATAAGACACACCGACTCTGTTTCTTACTTGAAATAACTTGTTTTACTAAATGCTTTGATTGTCAAATTTGATACTGTTTGTTTTCATCTGTCTGTGATAACATAATTCAGTTTGCTGATTTCAAATGATGCTTTTCATGTATCTGTAACATTCGAAGCTTTACTGTGTTGTGTCTACTAGCTTTTTTTTTTTTTGTAAGCTTTTAGATTTTCCGTAATGATACTATGCTTCTTTGTCTTCAAAGTGGGGCTTTCTTTTCACAGTTTGTTTTGGATGTGTAAGTTCCTTTTTTGTCTTGTGTTGCAATTTCTCTGAGGATGATGTAGGACATTCTTACATAATCCTCTGGTTCATTAATCATAACATGTATGTGCTTGGTTTTTCATTAACATCTGCCCATTCAAATATCTCCGCATTGGGGAATCTAATCTGAAGCATTACACCAATAGTAATCCAGAAGGAATGTTCAACTATCCTTTCACAAAATGCATTCCATGGGGGAAAGCTGCACCAAATTCATATGAGGAACTCCTCCTTATCTTAAGTTTGCCGTAATATATAAGATAAAAATAATTAACACTGGTAAAGATAATTGTCTGAAAAATGAGAAAGTCATTACATCATAATGTTTTTTGAAGCAGCATAATTGATCGCATTCATAGGCACAGATTGCTTCATGTCATTAGAGTTCTTCCATTGACCTGAAGCCAAAATTTCCTTACTAAGATGAAATTTAGTAAATGACAAATTGTATTTCTGTCATGAGAGACACAAAGAGTTTAGATATCACAGGAATTATTACCTTTTTTCAGGGGTTGGGGTTGCTTGAAGTTGCTGAATTATGAACGAAAATGTATCATTACTTTTAAAAGATCCCAAGATTTCCAGGACTGAATACAATTTGAATGGGCAGTGACTGGCTTTGATTCCTAGGTAAATAATGATTTGCAGAGACTCCAATTCTCCTGCTTTAAACGGGAGATCTCCCACCAAAAGCCCATTTTCGCAAAATCTCCCATTCTCCCGCTTGAGATTTAATTTCTTCCGCCCTGGCCCTGTGTCTCCACCCTGGGATGTATTTTCTCCTGCTTGAAACGATCTTTCTCCCACCCAAACACCTTTTTTATATGAAGTGAAGTTTTATCAAGCCAAAATATATGATTATTAGTACCATCGTATGTTGAAAAATAAGCCTGAAATAGCACAAGAGAGAATCTAGAACCCCAGAGTTTCCAGGACCCTGGACCCCGGCCACAGTAAGGGACTTTGCGCTTCGCGCTTGTGATGTGCGCCTCACGCACATCAAATTGGAGTCTCCAGTTTGCTAGGGGTTTCAGGCGAGAGAATCTCCAGCTCAGAAGGTGCTTGAGGTTGGAGTCTCTGGATTTGATTTGTGTTTGTTGAGTTGCTTAACTTTCAGTGTCTAATGATTCTACATCTCGAAGGAAACTCTCCTAACCTATGTTTGCTTTATTTTTTGTCAGTTTCTACTGTTTCTCTGTTTGCTATACATGTATGCTTTCTACTCTTCTCTTTCTACTGGGCATGTTCTGTCCCTCTAACAGCCTCGCGTTGCACACCCCCATGCTTGAATGGAGGTGTCTGCCGCGGGGGTCAGTGCGAGTGTCCAGAAACTCATATGGGTCGAGATTGCAGTCAGCAAGGTATACAGACTTGTTTCCACTTCCTGTGGTCATCTGAGCAGGAATGGATGCTATCCTATAGCTGCATTTAACCTCCCCACAGATTGTGATTTGTTCCAAACTCCCATTGCCAGCCAGCCACATGCACATATGTCACTGTGTACATGCCATGCACATATGTCACTGTGTACATGCCATGCACTAGCACTGCTACCATTCACCAGTAGTTATGTCTCACTTATGCCTATCAACCAATCTTTCCTTACATTTAGATACCAACATTTTATAATAGACATGTGATTATACAAATCCCCAAATACAAAGGGAGAAAAAAAAAACTGTGTAAGATTAGTACTTATCAAAGATCCTGGAAAATGCTAAATATCATTCCACTTATCTCCAAGGTTGATTTTATGTCAAATCTTTCAGTTTCAAAAATCCAATTTACTAACAATATTCACACTATGTTTGGCTCTAATTCAATGATTTTCCATCATGATTACAAAAAAAAAGAAAAGTGTAAAATAGTATTGAACAATTGAAAAAAAACTTCTTTTTTTCTTGCCTTAAATTCAAGAAAATCTGTATTTGAGCTACTTATTTACATTAGGATTCTATGTACTATTGTACATATGCATGTTTGTGTATTTATCATTTCTTCTACATTCTCTGATGAGTTTCTTTATGTTTTTAAAGTTTCTGTCTTCATCCTGATTAGCGTATTTTAGTTCATTTTCACTGCATTTAGTTTGCACTAAAGATGCACATACATAGAACACTAAAAATCCACCCTGCCCACCCTGCCCACATTCTTCTGTGAACGTTTTGCCTATTTTCTAGATCATTTCATGGTCAGCAGTATGGAAAACTTCATGCAGCAAAAGAAAAAAAGGCCATCAGGTTAAACTTGTGAATGTTTCTGGTTTTACAGTATACTGATCTTAAAGCTCAAAGGAGTACAAAAAAATATATTTCAGGATAAAACTCATCCACGAAAGAAATGTACACTTACGCAGTGCCAAAGTTACAAATAGAGCTTAGTGTTTAGACATGGTTTGGTGTCTTGACAGGAGTCAGTAAGAAGTTAACAATAGGCACAATGATTTTTGGGATCACAGAAAAGAACAAATTAATCATCCTAACCATTATTCTTTTTATTATGCATGGTCAATATATTGTCTTTTACCTATTATATCCACCTTGAGTGTGAGTAGTTGGTGGTCTATGTGTCTATCTGTTTGTTTGTTTGTTTGTTTGTTTGTTTGTTTGTTTGTTTGTTTTGTGCTTGCCATTGTGTGTGTTCTTATCCATAATGTGAATATCTTTGTTTGTTTGTTTATTTGTTCTTCCATTATGCGTGTCATGCTCATCCCAATGTCAATACCTATAGTTCCTGAGTTGTGTATTGTCTGCCTTTGTGTTGGTGATTGAATGCTTGAAGAATAGATTGTACAAATGATGGAGATATACATGTAGGGGAGATTAAGATCTGCTGTCACCGGAGGAGGTGAAAGAAGAAGTTATCGATTGAAATGGTGTTGGGGGAAGGGAGTTGTGAAGAAATTGAGACATAAAGTTAGCTATTGTCATAAACAACACTACTGGGCTAAAAAAACACACTTTTTTTAGCCCAGAGACTATCCTAACATAAACCCAACCCTTGACCCCCTACCTCACACCAGAAAGAAAGAAAGAAAGAACTGCAAATAAATAAATATCCCATGGCCTCTGAGATTTGTGGTATACTGGCCATTCATCCATCGATCCTTATTGACAGACTTTTAACATGTATGCATGCATCAGAACCCTGGTAAAATGTTGTGGCAATTAGGCAACTTGCTAATTTCATTTGATCATGTTTTTCTCCCTCTATAGTTCCAGGATGTCACAGCCAGCGTCCCTGCTATAATGGTGGTACCTGTATGGGTGGACGGTGTTTCTGTCAAGTTGATTTTACAGGAGACCTGTGCCAGTTTACATGTGAGTCAGAGTGGCTGACAGTAATCCATACTTTGTGCAACTACCACAACAAAAAGTTCCTTCAAAATTGCATATGTCTAGCTCTTAAAACCCTATCCACACCTGGAAAGTGCAATATGTAGGCCCTATACTTGTAATCGTGTATTCATGTGAACCTGTACCATTTACACCTCTTTTTTTCTAACCACTCTTCCTTTGAGGTATGACCATTTGAAGGGTTTGTTTGCAAAAACCAATAAGTCCATTTTTGAAGATTTTGAAGTACGATCTCTGTCATAAAGTACAAAATAATACCTTTTAAATGATATATTGGTCGCTACATATACAGGTATATTTTTTAAGTTATGGTCAAAAGAAGCAAAACTTTTCTTATTATTCTCTTTATTTTTCTTGACCTTTAATCGCAAATATCTCCATTTGGCAAATATGGACTTATCGGTTTTTGCAAACAAACTCTTCATTTGTTGCAAATTATACCAGAGCATAATTATAGAGTAGGCCTACAGTACATTCTATCATTGGTCATAAAATCCAAAACAAAATATTTCACAGTTTCTAAAAATAGGAAGTTAAGGCACCCATTACAAAGAAAAAAAAAATGTTTCCCTGCTCTGACTGTTAACCAGTGATGTGTATCTATCACTATGTTTTTGTACTTTTTGCGTAGTGCTATACTATACTTCAATGAAAAAGTAATCATTTGTGAATATTGAGAGTAAATACATGTATGAGATATGTATTATATGCCATGGAATGTCGGGAATAAAGTGTTAATTTGTGAGTGTTTCTTTTTTGAAATAGGAGAATGTTCAACTTGGAATAGCAAATATTTTGTTTTCTGTGATCAGCACCTGTCCATAATTTTGAAGACTATACCTCTTATTTCCTGGTACAGTGAGCATTGATGCCAACCTGCGCATTGAGCTGGATCCGGACAACGAGTACACGGAGGGGGGCAATGTGACCTTCCGCTGCATCACCAGTGGTCCCGACGCCCCCATGAACCCTCGCTGGAGGAAGGGAGACTTCCAGTACATCAACTCTGCTGTCTTCGGTAAGGCTTGGTGTTGATTAACCCCCATAGTGCTGTGCCTGCACATGCCAGAGACAGATTCTAGCATTGAGGGGGTTAATTATGGTGGAAGATCAGCTAAGACAACACTCTCTCAAACTAATGAAATAGTTTTCTTTTGACTAGGGGCTCTCTCTTGTCTTTCTTGAGGGTTTGTATTAATCCTACAGTGTCTTTTTAACTGTGCGGAATAAAGAGACTCCAGAGTTGAAACAAATAATTGTGGATGTTCTGTCATTGGTCTAAATTCACACCAATTTCATTTCATGGGAAAGATATTGCTCCTCTCTCAGCAGAAAGATGATATATTTGCCAAGTTGATAAAAGTTTAGTAAAAATTGTGTGTCCCATTTATCAAGATGGGAAAATCAAATATTGCACTTAAGATGCTGCCCTTTATGAAAATCCGTGCATTTGTACATGTTTAGACATACAATGACTACTCATCTAATTTTCATTGTTGATGCATCCAGAAGTATTGAAGTTCACAACCGGTAATTTTTGCTGTGCTGTGTTTACAAGGTTTAGCCCATAATCTTCACCCTTTGCAAACACTCATGTCAGAAATGATACATTTTATGCTGTAACACATGCCCTTGTATCTTCCAGGAGAATCCAACCACATCTTCACATCTCGTAAATCTGGTTTCACCACGGAGCTGCAGATAACTAACGTGTCCTTTGCCGACAGTGGGACGTACTCCTGCAACGCTGGTCCACTACAGCAATCAATCTCTGTTACTATCCATAATACTAGTAGGTATCTCTTTCTTATCAAAAATGATACACTGTGTAAGAACTACAGCCACATTGGGCATCTTGGAAGGGGATTCTCCCGAGTAGGCCTAAAATTTTCTGCTGCTTGGAAGAATTCTAATAATAAGTAAAGCTGTCAACGAGCATTATAAGATTTTTTTTTTTATTATATTTGTGGCCTTCAAAATATGTTTTTTATTGGGCATTAGTATTATTTCTGTGTACACTGTGTATAGCATAGTGTATTGTTTGTATGAGATGAAATAATCTGTTTATCTTGAATGTATTTTTTGTTGTCTGGCTATCTCCCAGCTGCATATTCCTGCATCCCTCGCTGTGTTAACGGAGGACAGTGCATCGAGGGAATCTGTGTGTGTCCAGAAGGTTTCTTGGGCGAGGCCTGTGACAGGATTGGTGAGTCCAGCTAGTGGTCAAGCCCCTCCCTACACTCCAAATAAGGAGTCCAGTCTAGAGAGCTCCTCCCTATATGTCTAATATGGAGCCTGGCTGTTGTTAAATGTACTGCCTACATGCTTGATATGGAAAATTGAGATGATGTAGATATGCATGTAATCTCCTGTTTGTAAGAGAGACATCTTCTGTGCTTTAAGGTTTAAGAAAAAACAAACTAGAAAGTTGTACAGTGGACTCCCATTATAACAAAGTCCTTGGAACCGGCAATTTTCTTTCTTTATATCAAAATTTCGTCGAAACCAAACAAATAAACAATAAAAAAATCACAAAGAGGGTAATGTTGCGGCCTGAACTTTTATTTTGTTGTAACCAGAATTTTGTTATGATCTTGTATGGTATAACAGGAGTGCACTGTATTAATATAAAACACCCTAAATATCAACAAAATGAGCTGCATGATAGAATAATAGATTAAAAATCATATGAAGACCAATCATTCTTGAGTAGAGTTTATTCATATGTGATTCACTCTTCTGTTCGTCTGTCTGTTTCAACAGCGCCCTCATGCATTCCGGAATGTGAGAATGGAGGAGAGTGTGTCGGAGGAGAATGTCGATGTCCAACCGGCTTCAATGGCTCGGCGTGTGAGCTACAGAGTGAGTTACGACCACACCAGAGAATGTTTTCAGACTTCTATAACCCGTTGAAGACGAGTCCCAAGTATACTCGGGCAGGTGTCAATGGGAATTGTGTGTTATTGTAGCAAAATCAGTCTGTCCTTAATGGGTTAATGTTTTCTGATGTTTGTCATTGCCTGATTTTCAGTGTTTGGCTCACCATGGGGTCTATAAGTATATTCTGTTTATACTTCTCAAAGGTCATCTGCACCCTGCCTAAATCAATTCCAAACTGCACTGTAGGCCTGTTCATAATGGTGCACTCTTAGCTCTGATTTGATTTGCTATTCATATTTTGTACTTTTCTATATAGATATCAGACCTGTATGTGCCTCTTTAAGTTTCAGCAGATTTTTACCTGTCTATCAACCTCTGTTGTCCACAGGCATCCATTGTGTATATATTCTTTTTCTCACTCTATAGCTGTGCTGTAATACCATAGACCTTTGAAATCCTTACGTCTGGTGAGGCTACATGTATGTTTAACCCTTTCTGTGCAAGCGACTTTGGACAGTGTGTACAATGCTATGGTGTTTGCCATGTCAATCAGCACTTAAAGCATACAGAGGGTTAATCATTGCATTTAAAATAAGTGTGTGTATTTGTCGCCCTCTGTTGTTTGCAGTCATCCAGCCCATGTCTATCTCTATCCTGCCTGAGGAGGGTCAAGTTTTCTACACAGGAGAGAACATCGCCTTCCTCTGTCTCACTCAGGGAACCTTTGCCCCACAGAGCCCCAAGTGGAGGGAGCCCAGCGGCCGCATCGTGGGCAACCGCCAGACCAGTGAGTCTTGGGGTGATACCACGGCCCTGTTTCATGAAGAGTTAGAATTGATTATAAAGTTGATTTCTTTCCACTAAAGTCTATGGCATCCTGTGTTGTAAGGAAATTTAAAATTGATTTTGATAATTTCGATAAAACAGGGAACAGCTCTTTGTATGTTGGGACCCCATACATTTCTGTACAATTATTTCATCATCCCCAAAGATTGAAATTGAATTGTTCACATGGGTGATAACATAAAAAGCGCCTGCTCTTTGCCCCTTTTACTATAATCATTGTGTCATCAGTTTGACATGATTATTTCGTTACCAAGAAAAACAAACGCATGAGAAATGCATCTTTTTGTTTGGCTTGAACGAAGTATCATACTTTCAAAGAAGCATTAAGATCAGAATATTTCATTACTTATGTGGTTCAGTGGTTGTGGTTGCAAGAAAATCAGAGAATTTGCAAAATTTTGATTTTCACAAATCAGTATCCGTGGACAATTTCATTATTTCCAAAGATTGAAATTATATTATTGACATGGGTGATGACAAAAGCAAAATTGCAGACAATTTGATTTCATCTCATTAAGAATTTTTTTTGGGGAAATGATATATTTTGAAGTGATAAGTTTTTATGTCACTTAATCACAAACTTCTTGTGTTATATTTGCATGTCCTAAAAATCATATTCATAAAACATCAAGTGGGTCTTATAAGCTATTTTTTGAAGTAATATGGTAGTATTGCTTTAGTGTCATCCATCCATGTTATGCCTTTCTCCCTCTTCATCCAGGTGAAGACCGAGTCTTTACTTTTGATGTGAACACCACGGCAACCCGACTCTACATCCGCCCCCTGGCTGAGGGTGATGCAGGATTGTACACGTGTGCCACCGGTCCACTCAACAGTACAGTCTTCATCACCATTGAAGGTACCAGTACTGAATGTTGTTGTATACATCCCATGCATGACATGTTTCCATCAATGCATTTAGGAAGATGAATATCACCCCATTAGTAACTGAACCGCCCAAAACCGCCCGTCTTATTACTTTCTAAATCACCCGATATCGCTTGTTTTTAGTTTTATGCTTTACCATTTCATTGTTTCACATAGAATATTAACTACGTACATTGTAATTTGAAAGAGGCCAACAGTCAATAAAAATATGTCAGAATTATTTCTGTGACACACAAGTCTCTTGGTAAGTCTTAATAGGCTTTCAGATAAGCATGAATTATAG
Source organism: Diadema setosum (assembly GCF_964275005.1). Taxonomy (NCBI): domain Eukaryota; kingdom Metazoa; phylum Echinodermata; class Echinoidea; order Diadematoida; family Diadematidae; genus Diadema; species Diadema setosum. The sequence goes on along the minus strand of NC_092690.1, from coordinate 39,886,897 downwards.
TAGACAAAAATAAACATGCTGTGAGTTATTTTTCATAATTTAGAAAGCTGTTAAACTGAGAGTGATATTGTTGTACCTTTTAGGGAACGATAGGTGATTATGTAAGGAATCTTCAGTTGCTACAGGGTTAATGGTAGATATTTTTATAGTTGTTTGTAAAACTCCAAGAACTTGTCTTCCAAATGATGCTAGTCTGATACCAGTGTTCACAAATTTGTTTAGGATCAGAGCTTCACTGGTGAGATATCAATTTTTCCTATAGATATTACTTCATTTTTAGAATGTGTGAGTATGGAACCTTTTATAATGTCACAACCTAGATATCATTGTCCTACTTATTCAGTGGTGGTTGTCATTATAAAAATAATTGATTGATTGTGCCATCATTGCCATAGGCCCTATGTGTTAAAGATTTTTTTGTGTCCATCACAGATGTGTATCATATGTATCATTTCGTACAGATTTTGATTTGTCCACTAGTGAGTATTTTTGTTTGTTTTTAAAGATGTATATTATCATTATAAACACTACCATTACTTTCTTTCTGTAAGTATCATGACCATTACCATAACCAGTGTTTTTGTGCCTCCGCCACAAAGTGGTGCCGGAGGCATTATGTTTACGGGTTGTCCGTCCGTCCGTCCGTCCGTCCGTCCTTCCGTCCGTCCGTAATGAATTTTGTGGACAAGGTAACTATCAAAACCTGTTGAGGTATCCTAATGAAACTTGGCATGTATGTGTATTAGGGGGTGAAGTTGTGCCTATCAACTTTTGGGTGCACATGCTCAAGGTCAAAGGTCAAAAGGTCAATGTCAAATACATAAAATTTCACTATTTCCACCATATCTATTGAATGCCTGAAGATATTTTCTTGAAACCTAGTGTATACATGTATTACCCAATTAAGATTCTCTGGTGAAAGTTTGGGTCATGTGGTCAAAGGTCAAAGGTCAAAAGGTCAGGGTCAAATACATAAAAATTTCACTATTTCTACCATATCTATTGAATGCCTGAAGATATTTTCTTGAAACTTAGTGTATACATGTATTACCCAATTAAGATTCTCTGGTGAAAGTTTGGGTCATGAGGTCAAAGGTCAAAGGTCAAAAGGTCAAGTAAAAATATTAAAACTTCTTTTTTTTCTCTGTACCTTGGAAAATTGTTCAAGGTATCTTCATTGAACATAGTATATACATGTACTGACTGGAATTGATTATCTAGAGAATGTAGGGTTCATGGGTTCAAAGGTCAGGGGTCAAAGGTCAAGTGCAACACTTCAAAATTTTACTATTTCCCTCATATTTATGCAATGCCCGTAGGGTTATTTTTTTTTCACTTGGTGTATGCATGTGTAACCTAATAGAAATTCTCTGGAAAGTTTTTTTCTTCTTTTTTTTCCCTCAAAGGTCAAAAGGTCAAAGATCAAGTGAAAGTGCTGAACTAACTTTTTCCTCCATATCTCGGAAGTGGCTCAAGTTATCTTGAAACTTAGTACATATTATGCATGTTCTACCTGAAAGTGATTATCTTATGAATTTTAGGGTCAAGGGCCAGATGAAAATGGTAACAATTTACTATTCAATTCAGAAATTCACACCAATTCTCCACACCTGTACCTTGAAAATTACTCAATGCCTAAATGTATGAATGGGTCAAAGTCAAGTTAAAGTCCTTAAATCCCTAGATACATGCTCTCCTATTCATCCAATTAAACCTAGGTCAAGGAAGGTGAACATTCAACACATTTGTGACAAATTTGTTATTTCAATATTTTGCCAGTTTTGTGAAAATGTAGTCACACATTCTCCACATGTACTACCTAGACCTATTGGGAAAATCATGCATTGTTGCGGAGGCATACCAGTCGCCAAAGCGACATTTCTAGTTAGGATTAGTATGATAATAATTGTCACAATTTACATCATGATAGACAAGGTTTCCAAAATGAACTTTGCCTTCTCCCACAGAGCGGCCATGTCCTTTGAACTGTGCTAACGGGGGAACATGTGAGGATGGGGTGTGTTTGTGTCCCACCGGCTACCAGGGGTCATTCTGCCAGATTGGACGTAAGACTCACTTCATATCGTTAGTAATATCTTTACATTGCCACATGAAAATGTATGATACAGGTTGTACGAGCATCAGAAACAGACCACTGATGCTTTCAATCCAAAACGAGTTGACAGTTAAGATCTTTATGCCCGTTACAGGAATGCATGGCTGTAATCCAATGAAACTGTTCAGGTATAAAGAGCTTGGTTCTTTTTCTGATTATTCTCTTGTACGACATATAATTGTCTATATCTATGCAACACTGGCCTGGTCAAGATGGGAAAATAAGAAAAAGATCTGATTCAATATCATCCAGAATTGATATGTTTTGCATATCAGTGAAAACATGAAAAAAATGAAGAAGTTTCCTTATTATAGCACTTCCATTTTTCTTTTTTTTAAATTGAAAATCTAAGCTTGAATAAAGAGATTAAAATATGAGGAAGTTGTAGATGTTTACGGAATATAATGTTTTTAAAGGCAGTACTGATTTGTGATATGTGTGTTCATATCTTTTTTATTTGTGTAGATGAGTTTGGTTATTGCAAATATGCCAATATCTTTCTTTATTTTGTAAAGTACAGTGATTACCATGTTTAATTATTTGGTTTTTATCAGTTGGAATCCGGTCCTCCATCGTCATCATACCAAGTATTGAGAAGAGTCCAATGGTTGGTGAGGACATTGAGTTTCTCTGCCGAACCAGTGGACCTAACGCCCCTCGCTACCCCTTCTGGAGAAATCCGTCAGGCAGAATCATCTCCTCCAATCCAGCTTGTGAGTCTCCAGATTTGAAATCTTAAATTGTAGCTTTTTTATGTCCTGTACTACATTACCTTTATATTATATGTCTGTCTTATTGTAACTTACCTTTGTTTTATCAAGATGTGTTTATAGTTCACTTCATAAATGAAATATTAATTTCACTTATTGATCTCTTGCTGCTGTTCAGACATATTTGAGAGTGTTCTTTTTATTTTGCATAATAGATAAACATACACTAGGTATACTAATACACAAGAATAGCTGTTTTCCATTTTCTGCATCATCCAACATGATGGTAGGTTGCATCTGATGCACAAAAAGTGCAGTGATTATGAGAACATTGTAGACATGAGTTTGATATTACCATTCTTTTTTTCGACGTGAGAAATTATCTGTGTACAAAATGTAGTTGAAGCCAGTCCATTATTTTTTTTGTCAGACCGAGATGACCGCATCTACACCCAGAGACTGACCAGTCATGAAACCAAGCTCATCATTCACAACTTTACATCAGAAGACATCGGTGTCTACCGCTGCAACGGCGGACCCTTGACCACCACTTTCACTATTGTACTTGCAGGTATGTGACGTGAGAACCAAAGACATTCTTAGTATTAAATTCATCTGAATTCACCCTCTCTCTTTTAGCATGCTGTAAAAGTGGATATTTTTGCATGACTAATTTTTCGCGCTCAGCCCGGTAAGAAGAGTTTTACATGTTTTTGATTCTGTGGAATCAAGACATCCACTACTGGAACATATGGCAAGCAAACATATTCATGTGCTTTTATTTTCGCACTAGATTCTGGTTGCACGAAATGCACGTAAATTTCCACACTGCCAAAATTTCCACTTTTACAGTAAGTGTTGTGATTTTGTTGTCCTACCAATAAAATAAATTTATTCCAGAATTGTTGATACAAGTGATATTATTGGGAAAGGAGATGTAAAATAATGCAAATCAACAATACAGAGAAATAAGGACACAATGCCCTGTAAACTACCTTTATCATTTTGATGTTGATTTCATTTCTGCTTTTCTTTCTTGGAAGAATCATTTCCTTCAAGGAAAACAAAATTTTCCTGTCCTCTTGAGGGAAAAACTTTGGGTAAGGGTTGTCAACAAAGTGCAGATGCAAAGTGGTAGATTAGGAGGTCAATATAACATATGTTGAACAGTACAGGTCTTAACAATGTATTGATTGATTAAGAGGTCAATATAACATATTATGTTGCAGTAAATCTGTTAACAGGTACAAACATTGTACATATTAAGATGCAAAGGGATTGATTAGGAGGTCAATATGATATGTATGTTGCACGGTAATTACAGCATACACTGTAACATGCATATAACATAAATTGTTTTAACTCAGAACGTTCCTGTGAGCCACCCTGTGCTAATGGAGGGACCTGTAACAACGGTGTGTGTGAGTGTGCGGACGGATTCATTGGGGGACACTGTGAACTCAGAGGTAAGACACACACCCATTCCATGCCATATTTGATGTCTGCCTGAGGACAGTGATGTAGAATATTTTGTTGTATGTTTAAAGGGTGTGTAGAGTTCTGGTTGACTTGAGGATTTAGCTTTTAACGTTTTGCGAGATATTCAGAAACCACTAAAGAACATGTAATTCTAAGGGGTATCAAAAGTTTATTGATGAAAATTGGTTTTTAAATGGCTGAGATATCCAAAAGCAAGGTGAAACAAAGAGATCCTAATAAAAGGCGTGACATGTTGCCTTTTATTATTATCACTTTTTTTTTAATATCTCAGCCATTTGAAAACCAATTTTCATCAAATAAACGTTGAATCCTTAGAATTAAATGCTCTTTCATATTTCATAAGAGGTTTCTCATTATCTCACTTAGGAATGTTCAAAACATGAATCCCCACCTCAACCAGTACTGTACAGTCCTAAACTGCTGGCAAAGTCAGTCATTTTGTCATCCCCAGGAAGACTTTACACCATCATTGCTTGCACATATTTTTGAAGCTACCGGATTTCCCATATCATTTATTTTTATAGTGGAGTTTGAAAAAAAGCAACCAGTAAGGATGATATATGTCTGTGATTAAATAATATTGTAATTTGCCAAAAAATGATTCAACAAGCCATTTGTATTCTGTATTCATGATGGCACATCATCATGTCTACTTCTGTTAAGTACCTTATCGAAGAAAAAAGTAAATGAGCATTTATCAGAAATGAGTATATAAAATCAATCTAATGGTTGGTATATTATTTTGCATGGCAAAGCCAGTTCAAAGTGTGAATAAAGTTTGGAGTTGTTTCATATCACTTTTTTTTCAATAATTACAAATGGTAGTTGTAATATGGGTATGGATGTCTCTTGACAAATTTCGATATTCCATGTTCTGACTCAAGAGTGCCTTAACCTAAAAATATTTTTCCAAATCTGTATGTCTGCATATCACCATATGAGCATCATTAAGATGCAGTGATGAGTTCATATCACCTATTGTTTTCCCCTCCGTATTTCTTCAAACCAAACTATTGCAATGAAGGTTGCTTCCCCATGTGTATCAACGGAGGAATCTGTATGGAAGGCGAGTGTCGCTGCCCGGCGGGTTATACGGGCAGTCACTGCGAGAGTGTCCTTCCGGTCAGTATTAACATCGTGCCCAGCCATGACTCAGAGCCGCGGATCGGTGGCACCATCAGCTACCTGTGCTCTGTGAACGATACCAACCTCGTGGAACCACCAATCTGGAGGAATGCTGCTGGCGAGAACATCTCATATGGTAAGGACAAAAAATGATAGAGGATACCTTCAAGAACTTCTAGCAGATATCCTTCTGTTCTGCTGTTTGGATTTGTGCTCACTGTTCAGAAGGTTGACCAGTCTTATGAACTACATTGTATTATGGATTCTCATGTGTTACAAGTTCATGTGCACTTTATGTGTAGCATGATGATTGATCAACCTTTGTTAGGTAGGCTACCGTGGATGAAAATTAAACAAAGATAGATTAGTGATTATTAGATTGCTGTTACTTAAGGATAAAAATTTAAAAGGCATCCTTGTCTGTGTAGTATTGCTATACATGTAATTGCAATGTTCTCCAGGATACTGCTGTCCCTTATGACAAAGATTCATGTATTGTTCATGTAAGGTTGCGTAGAAACTGTTTGTTTGTGTTTTCATAATTTTGCTGAAGATTGTTTTGCAAATTGTGTAATGTATTCTTTATTGTTGCATTAGATTTGCTATCCTGCTTCATGGTAGTTGAATATCTGCTTTATTACATTTCATTTGTGAGATGGAAGTGCGAATAGGAATAATTCTTTGAAAAGATGAGAAAATGACATAATATTGCAGCATTTGAAAGCTTTTGGTGCCTAGCTCTTTTGTTCCTAAAATCTATTTTGTTTGGTTATAATTGCTTGATTTGTTTGCATTCCAGACTTTGGTAGAATTCGCGTGGAGAGTCCGTCCCTGGGGGAGACGCGTCTTGTGATCAGCAACCTGCAGGAAACGGACACTGGAGCCTACATGTGTGTGGCCGGACCTGTAGAGGGCAGCATTTATGTCACAGTCCAACGTGAGTAAATCTTGTCCACATATCACCTCACTTAACATGTCACTCACTGATGTGTGAGTATGTCTGCCTGGAATGTGCCTCACAATGTTTGTCATCACTTTACATTGTCAATTTCTTATGAAACTAGAACACTTTCTGATTCAAGATATGTGGTTGGTGTTGTTATTGCTCGTATAAAATGACAAACAGTTAAACACTGCTGATATGAGCGATTCATTCTTTGTTACATCTTTTAATTCTGAAAGGTTGTGGATCTTCACGGAATCATGTACAATGATATATCTATAGTGGATACATTTTGATTGCAGTACGAAATTGCCTGCAAAAAAACAATTTAGTTTGTTCTATGACAAAATGCTGACAAGTTCATACAATGTGTTTCAGACCATTTTTTATGGCAGGTGCCCTTTTTCTCTGCCGTTATCTAATCCATTGAATATGTTTCTATTCACAACTTTCAACCATGTTAATGATGCATTGTGTGACTAGTGAATGACAGTGAATGACGGTGTCTAGAAATGATGGAGTGTCAAGAAGATTTTCTAATGTGTGTTTTTTTCTTGATGGATCTGTATGTTGGATAAGAGGAGGAACAGAGTTGTTTGAAAAGTATGCCAATGGATAACGCAGTTTTGCAATAGTTGATGAATTTTTTATCTCTTTGTCTCCTGATTCACCATTTCCACAGTGTTTTGATGAAGTATGTCAGTCTGTTTGTTGTTGTTGTTTTTTTTTACTTGTCAGCAAACTGACAAATGTGAACAAGACATGATGCGTACAGTGTACAATGAACTAAAGAGAGACATTTGATATTACGAGCCTGTATTCTGCATGGATTATTTATCTGTGATGTGATGTGAAGTCAAGATTGACGAGATGACAGATATTTAAATTGTAGAATATAACATAAAATGTGCATGTGCTTGCAATGTATATTTCCAAACTCATAAATGCTGATGAATTGTGTATCACACATTTGTACTTGTCTTTTGAATAATGGCAATGCGTTCTGCATAGTGGAAGATTTAGCAATGTTAGGTATAGAAAATTTTCCCTGGAAGGAGATAGTTATCATATCAATCTCTAGACAGCTGCAAAGAGTAATTTTGCGTTAAGTATTCTTGTTGTCATTTTCCATGTACGTACAAAATGTAGTCAACTATCAAATCCATTAAATTGAATCTGTACATTTGCTTCATTGACTGTCAGTTATGGATTTTTTTTTACCTTCTCCACTAAATTATTGTGTCACTTTGTAATAAACTAAATGACCACCATTTTAGAGAATGCAATGAATTGTACAGTGAACAGTAAACATGATTGACAGTTATATTTGTTGTAAGCAACAGAAGCATGTAGTAAACTCTATCACTTTTTACCCTACATTATTTGTTTTGCTTTACTGTAATGAATTGTCTAAGTTAGTGTAGAATATGCCTATGCTGTGGTTGATTCTACGATAATGACTGGAATCTACTAATCTTATTAGAATGCTTTAATTGTGATAAACAACTGTACATTATGTATCATTCTTAGACAAATGTGGATTTCAAAAGTCATATTTTTTTATATTAGTTTACTTGCTGTAAGTAAAATAAAATGTGTTTTTATACCAGTTCAAAGTTTCTTCCTGTATGAATAATTTTCTTTGGTTGCACTTTTAAGTAACATGTACATTCTCCACAGGAAAATGAAATTACAATTAGTTATTGACGTGTGTGCAAGAAAAGTGAACCTCACAGCTATAGCTGCAAAAACAAAACTGGGCATTGTCATCCCAATCATTGTCAAGGCAATATTTGGATGCAGAAGCCTTTCTTTGTGATAGAAAACAATCTAGTTGATCCTGTAGAATGTTCTTAAGCCTATATCCCAGATGAGGTTTCTTTCCTCTCAGATCAGAAAAGCCATGGTCTATCTCTGATTTTTGGGAAGGTTTTTTTTTAATCATTCTTGTCCCGAGTTAATTTCTGGAGGTATTTTGAGTGCCAAAGATGCAGAATAATGTGGTGCAGCAGTTGTGTGTTGGGCATCAGTCAAAGATTTTTTTTTTTTTTTTTTTTTTTCCAGAGCAGAAGCTGTACATAAGAGTTGGGTGTCAGTTTGAACAGAACTGTAGTCATGAAAGGCGTGGACCATTAGTTCATGTGGTGGAACGTTTATCACATGTGATGTGCCATTGTCTGATGAAAATATAAGAAAAGAATACATTCACAAGTTAATTGCTCAGTAGAAAGTTCATAGATGTAGAAAAAAAAATCAATGAATAAATTTAGAGAAGGGTTTTAAGAGCATGTAAGAGATGCTTGTAACCAAGATTTGTTTATAGACAGACTGCTATTTTTAGGGCAGTGGGAGAAATTCAATTTTAATGCACTGTTATGATATTATGGAGGTTCATGCAGTACTTGACAAACTTCATTTTGTTGAAATATTTGAAGAGTCTCATCACAAAACAAGTTAACTCCAGTCTTGTCAGTTTGAGATGTTTGCGATTAAACCTGCCAAAAAGCAAAGAAAATGACACAAAAAATGGGATTTTTAAATCTTAGATGCAAGAGTATTCCCTAATATGCAACAAAGATGTACCATTGAAAAGGTATTAATTTGCTCTATCTGATGGTGGACTTACTTTAAGATATTTTTAGTGCTGACACCATTTTCCAATCCAATTCCTCACATGTAGATATTAGTTTTTGAAAGAAGATGGACAAAAACCTGTTCACTATGTGGTTCTTCAAAATGTGCCATCTTACACATCATGGCTGTTTCACCATCAATATCCAAGACAACAACAGGACAAAAAAAAACTCATACATTCATTCTTATTCTTTATCAAGTTTATTTAACATAAGGCGTCAGATATCTGAGGAGAAAACAGTACATCAAGATGTGGCATACACTGCTATACCGTCATTTCACCTGTCAGTTATTTTTTTTCTAACTAGACACCATTCTCATAGCCTGCAGAGTTCATTTTATCAGTGAGAATTCATCCTTTACTTCAAAAAGTGTTCATATGAATAAGACATAATTAATTGATAGTAATTTTTCATTATTTTGTAGAAATCTTTGCACATGGAGTGCCTTCAAGAGATTATACCTGAAAGTATCTTTCTGTGTAGAATTTAAAATGTAATAACAGTGCTCCAGCAAAAAAAAAAAATAATAAATGCCAAGTGTCATTTACACAGACTATGAATCCAATTTTCCTTGTCCTTACTAACTTTTACTGACTTTGAAAATTACGTTTTCTTCTTCATTCTCCTTATGAAGTCTTATGAAATCTGCAGAAAGTGTACTGATATCAAAGAAAAGTCTGTAGGTGGCACATTATTTCACAAATAACAAGAATAAAATACACAGTTATGAATAGACAGCCATAGTCACAACCTTATGAGATTTTCAATGCCATTCACCCCTAAAGGGAAATAAGAGGAGATTACTTTAATGCATTGCCATAGCAACACAGGTACTTCGGGAAGATTTCTCCTCCATTTCACTTATTTCCAAATGAGTATGTTCCTGTGAAAATCATTATTAAAGATTCAGTTAGCCCTGCACGAAACCTTTGATAACTACCTGATTTCCCTTCATACAGCTTGACAGTCAACCGCTCCTCCTTGAAATGATTTTTATTACTCTCGGAGGAAATTAATAGGAAAGTTTGAGGTTCTCCCCACGGGTGTTCAGTCATACAATTTTAGACTTTGGGAAGGAATAGCTTCTTTTTTTTGGGGGGGGGGTGCGCAGGTGGATGTTAATGAACATAGCAAGCACAAAAAAAAAAGAGAAAAAAGGGACTGAGTTCCAAAGATTAGTAACATGCTCTTAAATACAACTTATGTTTGGACAGTTCTGTTGCAGGTGCTGTTCAAAGATTTTATCGTTTTAGTGAATAAAGCGTAGCTCTTACTGTTTGAAAGAGTGTGTAGCAAAATCACATGGATAGTATCTTATGCTTTAGATTTTAGTGTTGCCACTGTTTAAAAAGCAAAGTACAGTGTAGGTGATTTTCATTTTTTCATCTAGGAGACAATGTACATTGCATTTTCTGCAGGCAAATTTATGTGTGCTGTTCAACTTGCAAATATCAGTCAACTTTTGAATTCATGAAATAAAACCACCACAAAAAGCAAAGATTATGTAAAATGATATGCAGCCAATACCCATAATCCTTTAGGATCTACACTGAACCTTTTTTCCTGCCAAATTTCATACTCTGAAAAACTTTAGATGAGGAATATTCATTGGTCTTGTTGTTCTTGTTATGCATTTCATAGTGAAGCAGTTTTCCCATTATACATAATTATGTGTTACTTAATGTTTAATTGTCCCAAAACTCTATCACAGGGCACATGACTTGGGTCCCATTTCATTAAAGATGTTAGGATAGCAACTCTTGCTGGAATAGCAACTTCTCATAGCAACAGCCAATCAGGAAGCTGGATTCTTGTCATTTCCATGACGCTTGCCATGACACTTGCCATGCAATGAGAACTGCTATCATAGCAACTTGTTATGAAATGGGGCCTAGTATATTAGTCAGATGTAGCAGCTTCCTGTTAAAACTTTCCAAGTTCATGTGATTCAAATTCCTTAAGGAAAGGAAGACAACAATATCATTATCCATACTCTCTGGAAAATTGGTGTCCTATTGTTGACCTCAATAACTCTCAGAAAAACATCTCTTGAGTTGATTTCCTCGGGAGATAGGAACGAGACTGAGTAATCTGATGACCAATAGGATTTGAGACGATAGAAAAAAATATAACCCAGAAATACATGATACCCACTGGTGACTTAAGTTCCTGCCAATCATATTTGAGAAGGCATATGTCTCCTCTGTGTAGCTAATATAATCCCTGATGACAAAGACTGGTGATATCATTTCCCCTTCCAGGTATCACAGGACTCTTAGCAGTGATGGAGACTTGAGAAGGGTTGCCATGTCACAGTAAATTTAGGGGTCATCTTAAATTTCTTTGTGATGACATATGTCATGGATGACTGTTTAAAAATCCTTGATTATTGAAGCAGTTTTATTCCACCTTGATTTCATTCATTATTGGGGAAAGAGAGAAATATAGACCAAGGGTGTATATTGTTAAAGTTTTGAACCACTTTCCGAGGTCTGTGCTTCTTTAGAGCTATTTAAGCTTCTTTCCTGGATATGAAGTCATTTCCATAGGAATTTAATCACGAACACTTTATCACAAAAAGATCCACCTTGTAAGATTACATAAAGATTGTCTTTGAAGGGATCATATAGTTTTGGTTGAGACCTAACTTCAGGTTTCTAACATTTTTTGATGGGATACTCAGAAATCTCTTATGAAAGGTGAAAGAACGTGTAATTCCAAGAGGAATTCAACATTTATTTGATAAAGATTAGTTTTGAAACAGCTGAGATATAAAAATGGAGTGATCCTATTAAAAGGTTGGACCCACTTTTTATTATGATCAATTTATTTTACTTTGTTTTTGGATATTCCAGCCATTCCAGAACTGATTTTCATCAAATTAACTTTGAATTCCTCTTAGAATGGTATGCTCTGTATCATTTCATAAGTGGTTTCTTGGTATCTTGCAAAAAGTTAAAAGCTCAATCCTCATATCCACCAATACTATGCTGTCCCTTTAACTTCCAAGCATTCTATCACACATTCTCTTCTCTCCCCCCCCCCCCCCCCCCCCTCTCTCTCTCTTCTCTCTGCCCGGCTTCATATGACTCTTTGTCATACAAGTTTTCAGCAGTGTTTCTTGTAAATTATTTTATCGTAATGTCTGTCTCACTTTACATTCTCAGCTCTAACTTTAAATACCTAGTTTCGATTTGTAAATTTTAATTCAAGATTCTCCTTATTTATCTACCTGTGTATATGTTCCTTTTCCCTTCTTTAGCTAATGTAGTCAACCAGTGTTAGTTGGTGTGTTAATCGCATTTTCAGCCACGTTTAAATATCTGTGTTCTTTATATTGACTTGACTATTCATAGTTTGTAGTGCTATATATCATCATAAAGAGGTGGTATAGCTAGGAAGAAATTAGTTATGATTCTTATTTTTACCTATCTTGACTTTCTATCACACTTATCTTTCTCATGTGCATTACTTTACCTTGCAATAGAAAAGTGTTGGAAGTTTTTCTTCTTCTTCTTCTTCTTCGTCTTCATCTTCTTTCAACATCTCTCTGCCTAATTTTCTGCACTCTTACTTTTTGGAGTAGCTTTCACCCACAATTTGTATTTACTATGTGCTGTTCTACTTGTGTACATTCATTTATACACTCAGCAAAAAAAAAAAGAAAGTGAACACTTTTTTCCAGTTAATATTTTTCATAGAAGATTTTGATGAAAATTATTGTGTCATATACCATATTAAAGATTATTTGATTGGCTATCAACCTGGTAGGTTTATACAAAGGGAAACTTTACGCATGAGTGAATACATTCATTTTTGTCCTCCAAGGCAGAAAAGTAAAAATTGCAGAAATTGACATGTTGAAATTCATTTACAAATGCCCTCCAAGATAGCAATGATAACAAAAGACTAATTTAACGCAATGAGAGACATGAATAAAATAGCAGAAATAATTTTCCGTTCCCTCGTTTCTCTTTATATTCTCAAACAAAAACGTAGTGGGGAAACTGAAGGTGGAACATAAGAATTTTCTGTCAATTCAAACTTTAAATGACATAGGGAGAGCCGCAAAGGTAATAAAATTGACATAATATCTTCATTTCACCTTTTAATTAAGGAATTTAAGAAAGCATGAGACAAATTAAGGAACCAAAAGTTATTTCAGATTTTCTTAATTTGGATAACGCTTCAAATTTAACCTTCTCTGTTACCATTACTTATTCTCTTATGTCTTTTGACTATGACTTTGACAGAAGATTCTTCAATTTCTGTCATTATTTTTTGTCTGTCTTTTATCTTTGGAGGGTTACAGAGACATTATAGAGATCAAAGGTTGAGTTTTGCAAAATAATTTGCATTTTTTATTGTGTTGAATTTGTCTTTTGTTCTCATTGTTATATGGAAGAGCATACAAGCTTGAATAACAACTTGTCCATTTTTGCAGTTTTTACTTTTGTGCCTTGGAAGAGAAAAATGACTGTGTTCACTCATGCGTAAAGTTTTCCTTTTTATTGACCTACTGGGTTGATAGCCAATTAAATTACCTTAACATGATATATAAAACACCATTATTAGCAAAATAGTCTATGAGAAGGATGAACTCAAAAAAGTGTTTACTCTCCTTTTTTTTGCTGAATGTACATGAAGAGTTTGTTTGCAAAAACCGATAAGTCCATATTTGCCAAATGGAGATATTTGCGATTAAAGGTCAAGAAAAATAAAGAGAATAATAAGAAAATTTTTGCTTCTTTTGACCATAACTTAAAAAATATACCTTTATATGTAGTGACCAATATATCATTTAAAAGGTATTATTCTGTACTTTATGACAGAGATCGTACTTCAAAATCTTCAAAATGGACTTATCGGTTTTTGCAAACAAACCCTTCACATATTTCCGTTCATTTTTCTGTTGATAGGTCTATGTAAATTTTGTTGTTGTTGTTGTTGTTTTGATTGTTGATGTACCCATATTCCTTTCTACCAGTCTACTCTTCCATACTCTCATTATTTTTTTTTTTCATGTAACCTCACATCACAAAAGCAACAGAGTCACCATGTAATATTTTCCTCTTCTATCAATAATAAATTTGTATTGCCCCATACCACTCTGTGTTAGTACTCAAAAGGTGCCAGAAAAAAAAAACCAAAAACTTGCATAGAATAAAGAGAATGTGAAATCAAGGAGATAAATGAAGTTATTGATTAATCATATGCTCAATTAAATAGTTGTGTGTTTTGGGTTGTCTTAAAGGAAACAAGTGAAGGGATAGTGAAATAATCGGGTCTAGGGCAATTACCCCCTGGGCAATTACCCCGGACCCTTCCCCTGGCCCTAACCCTAATCCTAATCCTGAACCTAACCCTCAACTTAACCTATACTCTCAACCCTAAACCTAATCCTACCCCTAATCTTTGCTCTAATCTTACCACTAACCAGTATTTAGCCGAGGGGTAATTGCCCTGGGGGGGGGGGGGGGGGGGGGGGAAGTTGCCCGGATACGGAAATAATCAAATAGCGAAAGAAGGGATCCTCTGCTTCCTCAAAAGATAGAACTTTACATCGAGATTGAATGTTCCTCATCCAAGAAAATAATAGATGCAAACTCCAATTGCTGTTAAAGTTACTTTTGCAGAAAACAGGGCTTTCAAGTAAGAGTCTATCTATATAGAACTGACTCATTCTTTATTGCTTGTGAGACAAAGAGCGATTTAGAAACTACAGCCACTGCTACAATGGGATTATCAGATTATCCTGGAACTTGAATCACCCTATAAAAGTACATTGAGTCATGACCAATACAATGTTTTGTAGAATATACATTGGTACTTCAGATTAAAACCCCAAAATGTGATTATACAAGAACTATACAAAAAATACCACATTTTTGTGATATAGTGTATTTACAGATATAGAAAGAAGAGCGATTACTCATTCAGGAAATAACAGAAACTATTAAAAAACAAGCCATCTCGGACTGAAACATATCTTCAGGGGTATTGGGGAATTAAAGTGTATGACTCTCTCTGAGTCTTGTGATGTGTGGTCACAAAAACACCAACTATCTGGTGCCTCATCATGTTTCGTTTTTTCTCGTGACATTTCATCATCTTGTAGTAGATATTTTCATCTCTTAACACTGTTGTTATCCACCTCCCTAGTGAATTCTTTCTCTCTCAATACCCACCCACTCTCTCTTGGCACACAGGAAAATCACCAGACACGTAGACAGGCAGACAGACAGACACATTAAACAAACAGACAAACCAGACAAACACTTTGTTGTGCCAACAAATGTTTGGGTCGTTAGAAGGGAACTGAGTTTTAAAAGCTTGTATATGTTTAGAGACAACCAAAAAAAAAAATTCTTGTTCATTCACGTAGAAGTATGATAATGCTAAACGATGATGGTTTGTATCATAGAAGGAATTAGGTGTAAAGTAGTTCTGTATGGGCAAGGCGTTTCATGTAACTAGATGAGACAAGAACGCTTCTGTTTGTTTGTATTTTTACTTCATGTATTTCTCATCTATTTTCTTCGTATTTTTTGTATAATTTGATACATATATATGTATATATATATATATATATATATATATATATTCATATATTTTGTTACAGCTCAAAGTTTGTTTGTTTTTTGTTTGTTTTGTGTTTTGTTTTGTTTTTTTTTTCTTTTGTTTTTTTTCTTTTTTTTGTAGTGATGAACTATCAATGTGTCCTCCGGGTTTTCTTTTGCTTTGAAAAGCTCTTAAAGTAAAAAAGAAAAAAAAAATCGTAAGAAAGTTTTTAACATGAAAATAATTAGAATTCTGTGATGTTTCCTCCTCATCAATTGGCAGTAATAGGTGATTTCTTCTTTTCTGAGACTGCCTCGATGTATTTTAGATAAGTGTAATAAATTGTTGCTCCACATCCCATCTTCCATAAACTTTAACATAAACATTTGAAGAGTTTTGAAGAGTTTTATCGCAAAACAAGCTAACAGAAGTTGAGATATTTGTCATTAAAGCTGTTAGAAAAGAGAGAAAATAATGAGAAAATAATATGAAAATACAGGATATTTGTAATCGTAACTTCTAGAATATTTCTTGTTAATGTTTCAAGTGAGGTATTACTGGAAAGGTTTTATTTTTCTCTATCTGATGGTAGACTTACTTTGAGAAGTTTAAAAATGGCGCTTAGCCCATTTTGCAATAAAACTCTTCATTTCTTAAAGAATGTGACAAGTTTGCAATGATGGATAATATGTGAAATTATGATGAGTAGTTTGAATCTTTGGTGAGTCAGTAACTTTTAAATGCCAGAGAAGCAAATATATACCAAAGAAGGCACACCTTACCTGGACTCTTTAAGAGCAGTAGTGTGCTTGATACCAGAAGGGTTAATATTTCATGTGCCACACCCAGATAGTGTCTCTTATCAGTTGATAAGCAGACAGCAATTAACCCACTAAGTGCCACATTTACTCTCCCTTTGGGAAAGTGCCAAGTTCAAGTGTTCTAGCCTGCCTCTAGAGTTCAGTGTCTCTGTACACTCTTGATTGTCACAACCATATGCTACTCAGGTATCCTCTTCCACCATCCCGGTTTGGTAGAGATCAACTTTGATCCCTAAGATTACTGTATCCCAGCTCAAGGATTAACCTGTCCCCTTAGCAAGGCTAGCATCTCTTTTCCCACGCTCTCCTTTACTGTGTCATGAGACCGGTCTATCTGGTCATGTTTTTCTCATTTCCTGTTATCTTTGTAAGGATAAACTTGTGAACATCACCCCTTTAGATTTTCAGTAATTGGTTCTTGTCATTATTCATGGGATGGAAAGTAGATTTTAGGTGGGTTTTTTTTCTCTCTCTCTCTCTGCTTCTTCTACCCCTTTTCCTCATCCACATACAGAGGACAAGCCTGCACATTTTCCTGAATTGTTTTCCTCATTTCCAAATCTACATCTCATAGAGTGTGAAATGTAACATCAAGGACAATCTTTAATCAGATTTTGAGTTTCATGTTTTTATCCCTCAACTTTTTCATAAGGTAGGGGGAAGAAATTGACCGATTTTAGCTGAAAGCCACAACATGTAATCTTATTCTGTTTGAAATTTGGCACATTTATTTTATGTATTTCAACAGCGTAGTGTGTGTGGTTTATCATGTGGATCCACAAAGGAAAGGCATTGAAAAAAAAATCGTTAAATTTTAACCCATTGAAGACTTGTCCCGAGTACACTTGGGCAGGTGTCTATGGGAAATGCGTGTTGTAGCAAAATCAGTGAATCCTCAACGGGCTAACAGCTATACTTGATTAACTTCAACCTCATTTAACCGAGGTGACTGTGAGACATTCTCATCTCTCAAAGGAAAATAATTACCTCTGAAGTGAAAGATTGCTTAATACTAATTCACTTTGGTTTGTTATTAATGACAGTGAATAAGAATGAATATTGTGGGATAATATGTTATTGATAGAGCATGTAAATATGTATTGGAAACTTCATATTTTGATTCATCATTTTTCATCATTTATCGAATAGAGTAGATTTTTGAAATGAGGAAACCAGTCAAGGAAAATATCATGGTCTATTATATCATATCATGTCATCACTAATGATAATGATAATAATCATGATGGTTAAAGTAGTAGAAGTGGTCATGATTGAAATAATGACAGTGATTAAGACTGTTTCAAGTTCTCCTATTTAGCACTTATTCAAGGACATTTTTTTTTTCTTCAGTAATTTTAATATGTGTAAAGAGTTTGCTTCAAACATCAGATGCTGGTACCCAGTGTTATGAGGCCATGTGAAGAAAGGCAAGAATTTATTGATGGAAACGTTTGATTTCTCCTTCACTGGGGAACCATCCGATCATGTCTGACCTGTGGGGGCGCCGTCCCTGGTTCATAGGACACGCCCCCTGACTCTTGGTGGGGCTCTAACATCCTGTCATTTCTCATATCCTACTTTTGGGGTGTAAAAACAGCAGGAGAGAGGCAACTTTCTATTGACTCTATACAGTGTTTGATGATACACTGAGATGAATTTTGTCATTCCAAAGGTTTGTCTATCCAGAAATGAAATAGGATTCATAATTCCAGAGATTTGTTAATTGAAAAGGGGGAAAAATATTTGTTATTTTGAAGGTTCGTTAATCGGAATAAAAAATGCCAAACCTTTAGATTTATCGACCTTGGCTGTATTTCTTTTTTGGATGAACAAATGTTTGGAATAACAAGTCTTATTTCATTTTTGGAATCATAAACCTTTAGAATAACACACCTTAAGAATATCGAACTTTGGGATTAATTAAGTCTATAACTATCACATTTTGGCCCACAGAATATAGATGTGGAACATAATTGGTTATGGTTTGTAGCTCTCAGATGAAAGCCCTTCAAATCCATGTGTTCTTAGTTTTTCTTCGCATTTTGGCAGGAAATTATATCGTATGAACCACATTTCTAATCTAATTGTTTCTGAGTTTGGAAAGGTGATGCTGATAAAAACATTTCATGACTATCACATGATATGTTTAAATTCTTTAGATTGCCCCCCCCCCCCTCCCCCCTGCTTTTGAAATATTAGATCTTTATAATAATATCAATATTGAATATCTTAATATTTCAAGTCTTATTGTCAAGTGATTTATATGTATGTTATCTTGATGCTTGTATTTTTTTTAATCTACAAAACTATATCTACAAAACTATAATTTTGAAGTTAATGTTATCAAAGAGACCCCCTCAAAAAGAAATGAAAATGTTAATCAGGACTTTGATAAATAAGGTATTTAACCTTTCCAACCATTTATTAATATTGATAAGTAACTTTCTGAATTATATCGAGTGTAAGCATTAGAAACAAATATAAACCCGTGTATTACTGTCAGTATCACCGTATTGCCCCTCTTAAACGATCTCATTCCACAGGAATACAATGGTTTACATTTATTCGTGTTATCGAAAGACTGTCACATCATCCTTGTTGAGCATTTGTCATGACTATTATTTTGACATCTTTCACAGATATCTCCGTCACTCTATCAATTCTGATTACCTACCTTTGGGTGGTTGAGTTGACCTGGGGAAGAGAGAGAAGTTAGGGAGGGTTTGGGGAGAAAGGAAGGTGTGTTGGGGGGGGGGGGTAATCTTCCTGCTCACTAAGTAGTGCTAGGATTCTCTCAAGGTGATCAATTATCACCAGGTACAGGGTGTGGCACGGGGGTTGAATCCTGTCCTCTGAAATTTGGCACGTTGTCACTTTTAATCGTCTCCCCAAGGCATGACTTGCTTTGGTTAGTTTGAGAATCTACCCTAGCATACACGTACATTCTTCACTTTTATAAACAGCTGTAGTCTTGTGGCATTACTTGATGTTGAAATATATGGTTACAGCTCGTTATTCTTAAGGTTCGTTATTCCGAAATTCATTTTCGGATTAACGAATCTCCGGAATAACGAACCTTCGGAATAACGCCACAAATGTTCGGATTAACGAACCCTTTTTCATTTTCGGATTAACGAACCTCTAGGTATAGGGAATTTACGTGTTTCGGATTAACGAACCTTCGGAATAACGAACAGCACCCGAAATATATATAGGGGAGGTCTAATAGTGCAGAATTGCAGCGTCAATGCTTTTACAGATGGCTATGTGAAATTTATACTATTTCTTAACCTGTTGAGGATGAGTCCTGAGTATATTCAGGCAAGCATATATGGGAAATATGTTTTGTAGCAGAATCAAACCGTCCTCAACGAGCTCATGTTTCAATAAGAAAATATGAATATCTCCCAGATTTAGGAATCATAATCACCTATGAAGGTACATGTAGCATACAAGTACAGTGTATCTCTCTGACTATTCCTTGTACTCTTCCCAGTTTTAGGTGTGAGTATTAGCAGCCATGCCAATTTAAAGTCCACTTTAAGATTTTTACTATGTCAAGAAAAAGATTGGTAGGGGTGGAGAATTTGGTGTGAGCTAATGAACAATTCAAACAATGTTCATGAGTAAGATGCTGAATGAAAATTATGCATATTTTTTTGTCTGATGAAGAACAGAGGCAGGATTAAAAAGAAAAAAAAAAGAAAACTGTTGTCCAACAGTGTAATAACCAATAAACCCAACTGTAAAATAACCAGCAAAATTTCCTGCAATGTAAATTCCCCAATTGCTTGTCAAATCACAATACACATTGGAAATCAGAACTCTTCACATTATTACATCTTAACATTTAATCTGTTAAAATAATTTGACAGCCATTCAACAAATGTATGCATTTTTTAAAAATCATTTTGGGCAGTAAATCATAATGTTAAAGTGTCGAACTAAGAGAGGAGAAAAGAAATCATCTTGCGACAGGTTGCTCATTTTATGTCAGATCGGCAAAGCTGACAATCACTGCCCACAAGTGAAATCTAATTAAGCTAAGACTGGCTTTTTGCCAGACCACAGTTTCTACATTCAGGAGCTCTTATCCATGGATTCACAATAAGATTGATTGTGTGATGTAGATTTTTACAAAGAAAATTCACTTTGCATTTTATTCTTTAATGATTAAAGAAGTGTCATTTTATCACACTTCATATCTTAAGTAATGCTCTTTTGTGCCTTTGTAACAATGCTCTTGGAGAATTTTCAAGGAAATTCAAATCATTTCATAGCTGGTTGGATTTTTTTTTCTTTTGAAAAGATCCCCCCTTCAAGGCATCATTCCTTCTGTGTTGAAAAGTAGTCTGAATGAAATAGTAAGCATGATACTCACCAAACTTACCTTATTTCTAGGCATTGATGTGTCCATTTCACATCCAGACAGGCTCTGTGGAGAACAAACTACTTCAGAGAAGAAAGATTAGATTTACAGCTTCACCTGAAAGAGAATTCTTGCTCTGATCAAGAAATATTTGTGAATTGTTAAAAACAGTTACATTAAAAAATTGTTATGTTTGTTTGAAGCATCCCTCCTTCAAGGGAGAAATCAGGCAATAGTACAGCTTTACTTATCCCCAGGAATAGGAATAGCAGATATATGACAATACATATATAATTACACTTTCATAAAAGACATTCCTTTGTTGATGTACAATGTAAATGATGTCAAAAAATGAAATACAATACATGTACTTCAGAACATAGGACAAACTTAGCTCATCATTCTCATAAACATTTGCATGGACTGGGATTACAAAAATATATAAAATGTACCGGTAATAACATTATTGTTACACAAACAGTTCTCTTCATACAAAAGATATCATTTTCAGTGGTCTCAGCTGCAAAGTACCATAAGAAATATATGCTGAAATACTTTTATTATAGCAGCTGCCACGCACAAAATGTTCATGTATCACACAAAAATGCATATCGTCGCTGGGGTGACAAGACCTTGTATCTCAAATTTTGGTGAAAATGACTTTTTTGCATTAGTGGGCAAATAATCGGTTAAGTGATGTCCTGTCCAAATCCCAGCTGTCTTACCCCAAAAATGAAGCCACCACGGCATGTCAAAGGAACGGCTATCCCATTCAGTATAGTGCTTTGGCCGCCATGTTTTTTGGCTCTCCTGAACATTTGACATTTTTGAGATACGAGATCTTGTCACCCCAGCGACAATATATGGTTTACATGCAGTGCGATTTAATCCACTTTAAGATGGATTGGAGAACACACAAGAAATTTTCATTTTTAAGTATCTGCATAGTTACTTCTTCCATTACATATTTGGAGGATGTACAAACATATAGACTTAATTTCTGACATACATATGAAAAACAATTTTGCACATAATCTGATTTTCTAGAAGGCTTCATTCTTACATCCAACCTTGGTGTACATAAATAGGGTGAGATATGATTTTAGCATACACTTAATCCACATATAAAAATCATGTAAATGGTTTGCTTTGTAACACTACTTCACATCAAAAAAAAAAAAAAAAACACAGTGTATCCCATCTTTCTATAGTTTAGTACTGCCTGACTTGGTACTCAGTTCTATGTGTTGCACCATCCTTCATCAGTCTATGTCTGCTCACTGCATCCTCCGTGACAATAGTCCCAAAATATCTCACATTGTAGCAAATATTGTCGCTTTGCTTGGTTTCCAGTTGTTCCTTCCATTTCCCCTCCTCGAAGTCGTCTCTTTACCATCTGGGCTGTCCAATCTCCTTTCCTTGACTGTTGGCTTTGATTCAGACATATCCTCTCTCCCAGCCTTGTGATGTAAAACATCTTATTCTCATTCCAAGCAGGTTGACATCAAATACTCTAAGAGTCTGTCTCATGTTTTCTGTGAAAACAATGTGATGTGTATTTTTTTACAGTGGTGAATACACAGGTCAAACTTGATTTGAATAATTAAATCTTTAAATAATTTGCTCTCTTTGTGCCATGGTGTACACCCCCTGTGTGCTGCATTGTAACAAGACCACAACTCATCTAATCACTTTTGGAGGATATTCTGTTTTCAAAGGCCATGTAACTTTTTATCAGAGTGTTCATGCTAGGAGTGCATTACAGCAAAGTTGGAGAAGAAATTACAGGATTTGCTGTGACATATTTTTTTTTTTTGTATCTGTGAGGAATGGAATTACACATCATGCTTTCAGTGTACTGTTTCATATCTTTTTGTATTGTGATTTATGGATCAGTTTATGCATGGTTGTACGATTGACCAAAATGAAATGTGAGAAGTTGGCAAGCCATCAGAGTCATGGGTGCTAATGTGGCACATAAAGAGTTAATAGTAACCACTGGGCACCTGGATTTTGTGCTCATGAAAGGAACAGAGTTTTGGCTCAGAAAACTGTGGAATGCATGATTCACTGGTGGAGTCATTATATTTGACATATCATTGAATATTGTTTGCAAAAACCGATAAGTCCATTTTTGAAGATTTTTAAGTACGGTCTCTGTTATAAAGTGCAAAATAATACCTTTCAAGTGATATATTGGTGACTACATATAAAGGTACATTTTTGAAGTTATGGTCAAAAGAACCACAAGTTTTCTTATTATTCTCTTTATTTTTCTTGACCTTTAATCCCAAATATCTCCATTTGGCGAATATGGACTTATCGGTTTTTGCAAACAAACTCTTCATATCAACACAGTAGTCATACAGTGTATTACAAACACAAGGATTGCCTTTACACTCACTTGTAATTCTCCGATAATAAGTCATTGTTATAAGACTGGTATTTACTTAAGTATGCACTGTATTTCGAAAGCATCCTAACATCTTAAATCCCAGTGCTTCCAAAATTCTTGTTTGATGGATCCTTTCACAAAAATGGATGACGGAGTGTGCGATTGATGAAGCTGTTATGTCATCTACTTGAATCAGAGACATCAAGCCTGACTTTCTCTGTTTTAATCTCTTTCTCCTCCTCCTCCTCCTTTCGTCCTGCAGCGATGTACGAATGTCTTCCGGAATGCATCAATGGAGGTCACTGTGTAGATGGGGTCTGCCTCTGCCAGCAGGGCTACATGGGAGAATTCTGTGAAATTGAAGGTAATGGATGAAAACAAACAAAGAAAAAATCATGAGCAAAGCTACATTACTGTTTGATGTGCTAAGCAAGAAATAAAAGTTAATGATTGACCAGTGATACAGTTGAATTCCCATTGTGATATTACAGGCAAATTGCAGTGTAATGAAGTCGTAGGGACCAAATTTCATACAACTAAAGAGAATTTGTGTCAAAGATTTTAATGATGATAATTTTGCAACCTAAATTTTTAACTGTCTTGAAAGGAAATTTCATCATAACCATGTTTGTTGTAACAATGTGCCCTGTATATGTAATACATGTTACAATGAATGTGTACAGAATATTTTCTGTACTTGTTTTTAAGAGCCTATGGATTTTCTTAACCTTTGATGTATGAAAGTTTCATGGAATGTGTGAATCCAAAGTCATTTTCCTTTAGAGGGATGACTGTCTCTGTGTCATTCTGAAACTCAATATGATGAAAGTGAGTACTTTCCAACATAAAGAATTCAATTGAATTATTGGGTAAAGTAGTTTTTGCTCTCTTTCAATAGGCACAGTCAGACTGGCAAAAGATCAAGAATTTTAAAGATTGCAATCTTTAAGATCTGAAAGTTTTGCCCTTGTGACCGCAAACTTCCCGCGGCACTCAGTAGAAACTGAAAATTGTGATCTTAAACTTCTCAATCTTTTGCCAGTCTGACCATGCCTTATATGTCAGTTTTCACTTTCACAAGTTCATGATACATACATACTCTCACATTGCACTTGCTGTGTAAACAAAATAATATTCAGGTGATGACAAAAACCTCAACATTGCATAAATATCTCAACTGTGAATGTGCCTCTCTTTTTTATGTTTATTCAGTATGAATGGGTACTAGAAACCTGAGAATGAAAAAGAATTTGACCTCAAGGATGCATGCTGATATGAATGTTTGGAAAGTAAAGGGGCACTATCTTTATAGATTGTTGTATTATGTTAAGCATCTTTCTGGCATTGAGCTGACCAAATTAGTTCTCTGGGTGTGATTGAGCTCATTTATGCCGTGAAGGATCAAGGTTGGATGGTAATTAGATAACTGAGACCTCCTGCGAGAAGAGATATGTTTCATACCGAAGCCAGTCTGGATGAGGGCAACCAGTTCCCTAGGGTGATTTTCCAATTTTCATTTTGATTAAAGCTGCCGAAATCCTGTCATCGTTCGCATTACAAAATTGGCAACAGTTGATGCTCAAGTGACCTCGCTTAAGGTTATTATCATTTGCAAAAGAAAAGGTAAGATAGATTTTGACATCACTGAGAGAATAGTGTAGACTGCGTCACTCCAATTCACTTTGTTTATTTGTCAGTTTACATGTCATTGTTGCCAATTTGATCATCTTGTAAATTTCTCATGAAAATGAAACCTGAATACAAGGAAGCATCAATAAATATAAAGGTTCTTATGTGTTCACACATGCTCAAAAACACACTAAGCCAAACTGTCTTCTTCCATGTTTACCAAACAGTCATTGCTGTGTAGCACATTCCACAAGAGAAAAAGAGCAACAGGGACAGTGGTTTTCAGTCAAGTATATGATTTACAATAGGAGATTTAGGCTTCTACCAACCTTCAGTGTAGTATGATTTATGATATATTTTTTAAAGATGATGATGAAGTGCTTTGCAATTTGTAGAGTCTGTAAGTAAATTTGGAGAGTGTGTGTCATTGTCCCCATTGACCCCATGCACGCACTTAAACCTGGCATAAACCCGACGGATAATTCAACTTGGGGATAAATGCGAGGGATCACCGAAGTGATGCAGCTTTTTGAGTAATGTAACAAACGTTAGTGCGTGCGTGTGTGTCATACACAAAGCGTACTGCTATAGCTTCTGACCATCCGAGCATTGAGAATTTAGGGTTTCTGGGATGAACACTGAACTAGGGCTTTCTATAGCTCAGTCGGTAGAGCACCGGTCTAGCAATCCGGAGGTCTCAGGTTCGAATCCCGATGGCATCCCATTTTCTTTGATCAATTTTCCAAGAATAAATTATACGTTTGTTACATACTATTAAAATATTTTACAAAAAAAGCTATTATACCATGCATTCACTGTTAAGTGGCAAGTAGCAATTTATCAAAGACATTGTGGACCCACATATAGTCATGTAAATGCCAAATTTAATTGCAAATTATTCAAACATATATGCAATTTAGACGACAATGATTTAACCTGAGCTTTGTAATCAATGATGTCTTTATTCTAAAGTGAATTCAGAGCATTGCCTATATGAAACAAATTTTGATATTCCAAGGCTCTGCTTAAGGTCCTGTTTACTTTTGGGAGCAGTGATTTTAAAAATGTTCGAGATATCACGTTTGATGCATATGTGTAGGTCAGTTGTATCGCAAAACATCCTACCATATAAAATTTGGGCAATATAAGGTCTAAGATATAAGGAGATATCACTATTTTTCTCATTAAACCATAAATGTAGACGGTTTAGTCTAGAAACATTTGTATTATAAGTATTGTTCACGTTTTGGTATATTTAACAATGCTTATCGATTATACTCGTTCAAATTTTCACATTGGTTGTTTCTATCCCTAAGTCACATTTTAGGACTATTTTGAAGCACTAATGTTGATTTCTTTTTTATTCATCTGCAAATGGTAAATTATGCCTTTAATCTATAGAACAATGCAAGAAAACATTCAAAGTATTCTAGTGTATTTTCTCTATAAACATTTTCACTTCACACTGAGTGTGGATCATTGTAGGGGGTCAAGCAAACTCCAGGCAAAGAAGGGGGAGAGTGAGGGATGGAGAAGGGACATCCACTTTTGAAATCTAATCTGAGTGACCTCTATGACTGCTATGAAGCCTCCAGCTGACCATTAAACTCCATCCTTCCTGTATTTGGATAGGGAGGTTCTCTTTTACCATTCTGCCCTTGGAGAGAATTTTGGAAAGTAGAAGTCAGTGACCCTAAAAAAATGCTGCACATTTGGCAGTGATTCACGAAGTGTCTCTGCACTTTCTTTAGTTTTTTTACCCCCTTGTGAGGAAAATTTGCACAGTATCTAAGTTGCTTTTTCAATTATTTTTAATGTTACTCTTCATTCTTACGATCTTGACAGAACAGTTTGTATATTCTACATTATTGGTTCTAGTTTGTGTCATACTTTGCACATAAATGTGATTTCCATGATATTTCATTCACGTAAGTAGTTTGTATAGTAGTTTGGCCAGTGAGGTCTCTATGCAGATTCTCAATAAACAGATCTTTTGTTTCATTTGTCAAAAGCATTATGTGATATTTTCTACACAAGATTCAGAGGGATGGTACAGTATTGGTGGAGATGAGAATTGAACTTTTAACTTTTTTGCAAGATACCAAGAAAACACTGATGATATAGTACAGAGCATACCATTTTAAGAGGAATTCAAAGTTTATTTGATAAAAATGGGGCTTGGAATGACTGACACATCCAAAAACAAAGTAAAACAAAGCAATCGTAATAAAGTGTGGGTCCCACACTTTATTAGAATCGCTCTTTTTTGGGAATATCTCAGCCATTTCAAAACCAATTTCATCAAAATAAACATTGCATTCCTCATAGAATTACATGCTCTTTCATTATTTCATAAGAGGTTTCTCATTGTCTCACCAAAAAATGTTAGAAACCTGAAATTATGTCTCAACCAAAACTATACGATCCCTTTAAGTTTTTCTCTTACATCTGAAAACCATGAGATATTATGAAATGACTGAAAGAGATTTCAGTCTGAATCATTATATGAATAGTATGAGATGATGAAACAGAAATCAGAACAAATCAATTACCAAAAAGAGCAATCCATGGTTTGCGTTGTTGCCTTATAACTGTACATAACAGCAAATCATTCTTTGAAACTGAGGCTGCCTGTTATCTATGAAAAGCAGTATAATGGCTGCTTAACCCATTGAGGACGAGTCCCAAGGGGTCTATAAGAAGTGTATGTTGTAGCAAAATCAGTCTGTCCTCAACGTGTTAATCACTGATTACAAGAAATGACTAACAGACATCCAAAATTTCAAATGGAAAA
Organism: Diadema setosum; assembly: GCF_964275005.1. Taxonomy (NCBI): domain Eukaryota; kingdom Metazoa; phylum Echinodermata; class Echinoidea; order Diadematoida; family Diadematidae; genus Diadema; species Diadema setosum. The sequence goes on along the minus strand of NC_092690.1, from coordinate 39,859,298 downwards.
CTATTATGTAATCACACAGGAAGGCAGTAAAATTTTGAGCGCTGAATAATGATTCCTGTAAATCACCAGAAACACAAAATGCAGAATTGGGGTGGGGAGGCAGCATAAATAGCACAGGTGCATGTACAACCTTTTTCTTTTTGTATACCGTGCCAATATCCGCAAAATTTTGCCCGGAAATATCCATTTATACAAAGCTTGGTGTCCAGTTATAGATCAGACTGCCTTCTTTTTGTGATTTAAGGTACTGTTCACCATTGGGAGCAGTGATTCAAAAAGTGTTTGAAATATCACATTCAGTGCATATATGTGTAGGTCAGTTGTATCAGAAAACATCCTACCATGTAAAAATTTTGCAATGAAGCCTAAAAGATAGGGAGATATCACTATTTTTCTCAACCATAACCATAACTGTAGATGGTTTAGTCTAAAAACATTTCTATCATAACTAGTGTTCATATTTTGTGTATTCAACAGTACTTTACATTAATTATGCAATTCAGATTTTTACATTGGTTGTTTCTATCCCAAAGTCAGGTTTAACCCGTTGAGGACGAGTCCCGAGTATACTCGGGCAAGTGTCTATGGGAAATGCGTGTTATGGCAAAATAAGTCCGTCCTAAATGGGTTAAGAATGATTTTGAAGCACTAAAGCTGGGTTTTTGTTTCATCTGGAAATGGTAAGTTATTCCTTTAAAGTTGATAACATCTGGGAGACTGCAGTTGGATTTATGAAATATTCCTAGAGCTATGTTTTTAAATGAATAGTTTAAGTATGAGTATAAAGACCGAATTGTAAGTGGTGTGTCATGAACATGTGCTTTTGTTTGACAAGTTCTCTTTTTTTTTCCATTTATTCCACCCATTTTTTTGAAAGAAGCAATGACTTGCTCATAGACAGTGCAGGTTAAACAAGAGAGTTGTTTGTTCAGGATGTATTGTGTATCATTATCAGTAGTAGTAGAATCATTGGCATGATCATTACGTTCATAGTTATGATCAGTATCACCATTTATCAATATCATTATCATTAACTCTCTGACTGCTAAATATGAGTACTAAGATAATGTCTCAGAGATGCAGTAGGAAGTAAAGGAATTCAGGGGTTTATTTATAAGTCCTTTTACTATTATTCAAACATCAACATGAGAATATGTTTCTCATGCACCAACAGATTGAACCAGCTGCTTGAGTGACTCACATCTAGACACAAAAAGCTATAACTGACCTCCGGTGGGCCCCCTTCGTAATTACCCATCCTCGTTAGTACCTGGTTATTGGCAGGCTTGTTCAATTTTTGTCTATTCAATACACATTCAGCTGGAGGGAAGAAACACAATTCATTCACTTCTCTCTTTTTTCTTTTTTCTTTTTTTTTTGGGGGGGGGGGATGGGTTTGGAGAAAGACAGGATGTGATTTTATTAGTAGACTCTAGCAGCAGGAAGAATGTGTGAAATGATGGACACAAATGTGTTATGGTAGTCCCATGCTTAAAGGTATTGTGTGTGTGTGGGGGGGGGGGGGGGTCATTTCATTCTTAACTTGTACTGTGGTTTTAAAAGTGAAACAAATAACACAGTCATATATGTCTCCCAACTAATTGGTAATGAGTTGAGATTTCCTAATCCCTCTAATCCTTATTGTGTCACATTGGCCTTCCTGTTAGATTGATGCATTGATAAACATAATTTGGCTGCCTAACTTCAAATAAAGTCATAAAGTCAAATTTGGATACCTCAGTTGAAGTTTGGCAAGATATAGTCAAGTGCCCAGGCATACCGATGATTCACACTTTATGTGCTTATAGGTGGTCGTACATGAAAAGCTGAAATTGATATTATATGAATATATATAGTTAACTCAGGAAGAAACAATTCTACATGCTTTTTGTTAATCTCTGATGAGTACAAAAGTATTCTCATATATCAAAGCTTTATCATGTCCATTCATTTTTCTGAATATTAAGGATTCTTTGTTTGTGACTGACATAATGATAGTTAACACTTGATACAACACAGACCTTCCATTCCAGTGAAGATGAAAATGTGTACTTACCAGACAAGGAGACTCCTCAGGTGGTGTTCTTCATGTTCTTCAGCTGATTATTAGTTGATCCTCACTCTGTTAACCCCTGTGTGCTTTGAGTGTTGATTTGCAAAGAAAACCCCATAGCATTGTACACACTGTACAAAGTCCTGGTACTGAAAGGGTTAAACTCTTTTTGTTGGGGTTTTTTTTCGGTACCACTTGCGTTCAAAATCATGGTCAGTATCATCTTCAAGTGTAGAATATCAGGATGCACTTGCGAGAGTTTGTAGCGTAGCATCAGGCTTTAATAGTCTGCTGTTAACTGTTATGGCCATGCCTGGATGTAGATCCCGCTTCAGTCCGTCTGCTGCCACCACCAAAATCACTTTCTCCAGCTAGGATCATGTTAAGAAGATGAGGTTTGGGATTGACTCATCAAACTCACGCCATTTTCCATCATCATGATGAGGGTGATATTTCTCCATCAACATGTCATCTCGTCCAGAACAGAATCCGTGCCAATTGTCACATTTTGTTTTTAATACACTGTATCATCGAACTGAAGCACAAAATGAAGACTGTCCAATGAAGTTGAAACTATTGAAGAATGACCAGCATTTTGTCCTTCTTTCTTGGCACAATAACAACCAGCTAAGACTTGGAAGAGACATTCGCAAGTAAAATCTAGATGAGTTGAGAGAATTGCACACTTGCTGATTCAAAAGATGCAAGCAAAGAAAAGTCCTTTGATGACGAACGAACAACTTCGTCTGCAGTTACCAAAAGTCAGTCGAGGTATTGCAATCCTTTTTGGATGATGTCATACTATATATGAACCACACATAGCATTAAATTGGGTCAATCATTCTAATTATTTGTAATTCTATCTGTCCACTGCTACTCTTCCCCAAGAGAGTTATGACTAGTATGAGATTTTTAGGACTGACCACAAGTCCGATGTGGCGCAGCCGCTAATAACCATCGTCTGCTCCTTTTCCTTTTTCCTGGTTGATGTGAAGCTCCCTCAGATCAGCTTACTCAAAGTGGTTAAGACACAGGATATGGCCACGGCAATTTTTTCATGGCTAACGCATCAAAACGTGCTAATATGATCACTTCGCCTAACCATTTCTTCCTCTACCATGAGGCAAGATCTTAGACACCGCTTTTTGCAGAAGAACCATGTTAATGGGTCCGTATGGACAGCGAGCTGGTTAAGTGATTAGCAGCAGTTGGATTTTGCTATTTCCTCGTCTGGATGTCAAGAGACACTCCCGTGTCATGATAGAGAATTCAGAGTCGCTAATGAGATGACGTCTGTTGCCGCAGTTACATTGTTCAGAAATTAAATATGCCGATTATCCCTCCACCTGATGTATTTTTGAACTCTTATCGAGAAGAGGTTGAGATAAATGTCATTGGCTTGAGATATGTGAAGAAGAAATGAACTCTCACCATGCAGACTTTCCTTGACACAATACACCAGACCATGGTGTGCCTTATTACACAGAAATGCTTCAATCAGAGAAAGTTACATGGTGATGCTTTCTTCAGATTAAAAAGTCAACCACTGTGAAGCCCACTGTGCTTGGCAGACAGAATGTGAACATCTTCATTTTGGCAAGGTTAGGTCGCCTCAGGACTGGCTAAATTTAAAAACCGCCGGCCAAGGATTTCAAATCCAATATTCTCCCCCGAATCCAAACACGACAGAAAGGTCAATTGTCTATGATTACATAATGCGTGGTGATGGTCCAGACTTTTCACAATTACAAAACAATCCTGTCACCTCAAATTCTCCTTCTTGTAGACAAATGCCCTTTCCCACTCTGCTCCTTCAATCGTAACGAGTTGTTGAATGTCTTTACAGTCACTTCGCTAGTCTTCCCAAAAGGGGAGCGTGTCTTGTTTTCATACCCTCCTCCGCACCGTCAGCTAGTAGACTGATCGTCTTGGCTCAATGCAATCAGGATGTGCTCCAGCGAAGGAGTCGGTAACGAGGTTAGATCGACTGATTCAATTTAACACGATCTGATTTGATTCGATTTGACGCTCAGCTCTCTCCCCTCCTCCTCTTTTTCTCCCTGCCATGCAGACATGTGTGAACCAGGCTGTCTGAACGGAGGGACATGTGAGCGGGGTCTGTGTATCTGCCCCGCCAACATCGGGGGCGTCTTCTGCCAGCTCCGGCTAGGTGAGTCAATGAATGATGGATACATGTTTACACACAAACAAACATACACAAACACAAACACACCATGCACACATATCCTCATCACACTTGTACACATACATACACAGATACCCATGAACACACACTAACGGCTTTATTTATGCCATTAAATTCAATATACTTTATTTTTATTATTTTTTTTGCTCTACAAATATTCTACAAGATCTATGGATCATTGTCATTATCTTGCGAGTGGATGATTAATGTTTAACTGTGTCCTTTTAAAAAGTAGCAATTCTTCTTTCTAATTCTTGCGAGCATCTTCAGTGCTGCTGAGCCCAATGATGCTAGAAATAGCAGTTCAATTTAAATATAATTATGTAGATTCAAACATTTATGATGAAAATGTAACAGTTGCCTGGTAATTGAAACCATTGTTTTGATGAGAAATTATCTATATTGTTACACAGTAAGATGTTGAGCAATTATTCTGTTTTCTAGTACAGAGTCCTGTATTTTGGCTTGTTTCAGTTTGGATTGCACGCATGGTCTTCTAATAAATGGTAAAATCCCTATATTTAATTTTATGAAAGATTGTATGGGGAAGTGGCTGCCTCCATGTCTCTTCAGACTAGAATACAGTTGCATGTGGTTCATAGTAGTTGATTGAGGCAGAGATAGGCAGGGAGAAAAAAGAGGGGGTGGGGAGGGAGAAATGGGAGGAGGATCCATTGAATGTCCATGTCTCTGATTGGTCAAGTAAGTTGTCAAAGTTTCCCCTTGCCACCCAGACACACACAAACACCCACACACTGAGGATATTGACACACAGAGCGTCTACAGACAATGCACACACTGTAGTGGGTGTCAGTACCTATCTGTGTGTTGACACACTCTTTGTGTGCATAGGAAATGTGTGTGTGAGGCTGGCCCCTGATTGGCCAGTGCCTGACAAGAAGTTTTGGGACTTAGTGCTCTCTGATTGGCTAACTCTGCAGTGTGTGCAGTGGAGGCTGCTGATTGGTTGATCTGCCACCAGCACTCCTCATGTATTCTGTGTGTGTCACTATATCTCATTAGTGTGTGTAAGAAGTCATGCACAGTGAGAACTGGTCTATGCACAGAACAGAGCATTGTCAGTGTCATATGATTGTCATGAATGGCATGTGTGTGTATTCTGTGTGCATTGTTCTTGTCCATATTAAAACTGGTTAAAGGGACAGGTCAATGAAACCCTAAGGAAGACTAGCATGTGTGTGTGTGTGGGGGGGGGAGGGACGAAAGAGGGTCTGGCTGGACATGAGAGGCAAGTTTTTTTATTTTATTTTGGCACTAGGAAGCAGTAGTTGCTTTCAATTTCCCCTTAATTTTTGAGGTGCAAGGATACTTATCCCATTTTGATACTTAATATGATATTGAGGATATCTGCACCAGGGAGATAGCTAGTCTAAGAAAATGTATCACAGTATTCAGGCTATCATGTATAGGCCTACCTGCAGCTGATAAGATATGACTTTTTTCTATGGTTAAGACAGGAAGACATTGTTATGTGGACATTAAAAAAAAAAAATGGTAAAACAATTGAAGGAAGGCATTAATCTTCCACTGTTAATTTTTCTACAGCTATATCACTGTACCAAAGAATGTGCTTCCTTTTAAGAATATTTGTGGGAAAAAAAAAAAAACAAAAAACAAGTTTGCACTTTTGTCTAGATAGATGCTGGTTACTAATGTTAGTGAGGATAATTTTTGTTAGTGTAAAGTTTTTACTCATATTACTCCCACCTCTTCCTTATAATGATGCTACCCCAACACATTTACCTTTAGTTTCACTCATTAGCGAGGATAGTCTCTCCTTTCCTCCGAGCAATGTTTTCTTCTTGTTATGTGGAATACAATCCTCCTCTAATTAATCACAAAATGGGATGAAAAATCAAAGGCACCACCTCACACCCTCCATCCGGATCACATTGACACAAGATTAACCTAGGGTAGGCCCTACTTGACTCTCTCATAAACTTGCTGCAGATGATAGAAAACTCACTCTGAAGTTGACTTAGTCTTGCTACCAGGCGTTAGTTTGATTTTTTTTTTTTTTTTTTTTTTGTGTGTGTGTGTGTGTTCCCTGTACAAGTAACCGATAGATACCTTTATTCTGCATTCCCTATCTCGTATAAAGTATTCCATCTAGGAATACTAGAAGATTGAACAGATGCCTTGATTGTGCCATGACATGTTTTATCAAAACTTGGCAACTTCCATATTGTATTCAGATTGTTTGCAAATGTCATAGACAGCTGTACTGCTGATAAATTCACAGGTTGTCTGAGGTTTTGACAACTTTACAACAGCTGAGACAGTGTAACAATACAAGTGATCTACATACACCACCTCACTCACATATACAAACATACATCCACGTAAAGAAAAAATAACAAATGTTTAATTAATGTGCAACAGGTAACACTCAACCTGGTGCCTGACAGGATGTTAAAGTATGTACATGTAACCACAAACTTGTATGCACAGCAGTCAGTTTATTTTATTGACGACTAATTTTTGTAAGTGCAGTGTCTGTTGTCGAAACCATAACAAATAGAGTTCACTGTGACTCAGTTCTTTGATTGTGAGTTGAGAAAAAAAAAACTCAAGTTGAGTCTTGAAGGTAGGCTGACATCACTAGAAAATAGTTTTGACGGAGAGAAAAAAAAAATTGATTGCAAATGGCATGAAATTTGTCAGCAGGAAGGAAAAACCATCACAGATTACAAGGGATGGGCTTAGAGGAAAACATAGAGAGGGGCGGAGAAGGGGGAGAGGAATAGTGATGCCACTAGTTAACTCCTTACCTTTGAATGACCCAAATTGATATCACAAAAAAAAACATAGAAAAATAAATGAGTGAGAAAAGTTTTTATTTTTTTTTATTTTTGTGTATATAGGAAATATGGCAACTATTTTGTTTGTGCAATGTACAAAGAGAAGCTGCATTTCCTGAGACATTTGGTGAAGAACACAAAGAAAGAAGAAGAACTTTTAGAAATGGAAATGAAGAGTTTGTTTGCAAAAACCGATAAGTCCATATTTGCCAAATAGAGATATTTGCGATTAAAAGTCAAGAAAAATAAAGAGAATAATAAGAAAATTTGTGCTTCTTTTGACCATAACTTCAAAAATATACCTTTATATGTAGTGATCAATATATCATTTAAAAGGTATTATTTTGTACTTTATGACAGAGACCGTAACTCAAAATCTTTAAAAATGGACTTATCGGTTTTTGCAAACAAACTCTTCAAATAATGATTGCAGGATTAAGGATTGAAGAGCAATGTGAATACATCTAATGCTGGTCATATCCATCACAACCACAGTCACTTAACCCGTTCCTCCTGCCATTCTCCTAACGCCTTCAATGCCCCGAAATGAGATTCTTTTTGTGGGGCGACAAAGAATGGATGGGTTGGTAATCCACCTGTGCGAAAGCAGTCAAACGGTACATGTACCCCCTTTCCATGGTCAACTACATGTGCCATCGAACAGTAGCATTATCAATCGGGCGCAAGGTATGAATAGAGCTGGACTCTCAAGAAAGATTCACCTAAATGGGGTCAACGAAGTCAAATATCTACTGGGCTTATCCTTGACTGCTATGTACATCTTTAGACAAGTTTTACGGCGAAACAAGCACACACTAGACTGGAGAAAATGCAAATAATGCTGTGATGCACACAATTTTCATACAGAAAAAAAAAACAGATATTGATAGAAGAAACTCTAACCTTTCTATTACAACAATTTTTGTGGGCAGCATAACACAAATTAACATGGATTTAGGTCACAAATGCAGTCACACCTGTCTACATTTTGGGAACCTTGTATACCAGGTTCCCGGATATCAGTTGACGCCACAGGAACCTGGTATACCAGGTTCCCGTACAGAATGGGTTAAACTATCACATTTTTTTTTTTAAAGAAGAGAAGTACTTGAAACAAAAACATGTATTTAAGATATAATGTGAAACCATTGTTGTTTATTTTGTTTGGAGAAGTTTCTAGAAGATGATACCACCAGTGCAAGAAGACATGATGGTAAAGAAAAAAAAAAATAGCCTGCAGAAGATTAGAGATATAGATAAAAACAAAAATGAAAATGAAGAGAAGTGGAGGAATATTAAGAGTGGATCCAGGAATTCTGTACAGGGGGTGCCTTCACAAAATTCAAGAGGGGCGCATGCACCCCCCCCCCCATTTTTTTCTTTTGTTTAACAAAAAATAAAGGGGGCGCATGCCCGGTACACCCCCGCCTGGATCTGCCACTGGATGTGGAAGGATCATGGGAGCAGTTCTACAAGATCACATCTTGTCTTCTCATCGTGTGTGTTGTCTACCTTCATTGTTGCCAAGCTCTTGATATCTATCAGACTGCATCCCAAATTCGATTTGTGAGATGGTCGGTCTGATGTGCTGTATCCGAGGGAATAGGAAACATTGACTCAGTAGTTGGAATGTAGATATTCACCCTAAGTGTTCCCTTCCTATGACACCGCTCAGTGTCTCACCCACTCACACACACTGCAGTCTCTTACATGAAAACAGGTGTTATTTTATAGCTCTGTCTTCTCTCTCTATTCAGACCTGTTAAAAGATAGCCACTGACTTCTCATTTTATTTATCGCATGCAATTTCACCATCTCTCTCCCTCTCTCTCTCACCCTCTCTTACAAAAATGTCACATCCTATCCCTCACTACACAGACTCCTCAATTTGAATGTCATCCAGTTTTAAAATGATGCTTTTTTGCTGACTTTCCAGAAATTCAACCTATAACAATCACTCTACTTCTTTCCCCCTTCCTCCCTCTTTTCTGTCTTCTATCTCTCACTTTCTCTGTTTTTTTATAAGTTTTCACACTCTATCTATCCCCTTAAAATTTCCTGAAGTTGAATGTCATCCAGTCTCAAAGTGAGGCCTTTCCAGACTTTACAGCAATTCCACAGTCTAAGAATAACTTTCAAAGGCATGTCTTCATCAGACTAAAGTTCAACTTAGCAGGCTATTTTGCAGTATCGGAAAATAATTCACAAATAAGTTTGCTATTTCACAAACTAGACCGATATTTTGGGAGAAATTTTCCTGATCAAATAGCGCACTCTTTGCGTCTTCATCGCACAAATAGTGGGTTAATTTGACATCAGGCTAATTTCCTAACCACATGATAGCTTGCTATTTTGAAACTTCGGTCTGATGAGGACAGGCCTAATTTCTTCCCCTCTTTCCCCCTCCTCTTCTCTGTCTCTCTCTCTCTGTCTCTCCCTCTCTCTCTTTCTCTCTGCAGTTCTTACCCCCTTTCCTGTGTAAATCTTTATCGAGACATTTTAATCTTTATTCAGTCCTTTCCCCCTGTCTCACTTCCTGAATGTTAACATTGTCTACACACAGGACGATGATGACACTGTTAATGGTTTTTTAATAACTACTCAGCTGGTTAACAAATTGCCCTTCATCGACGTCAATGCAGTGTAATTTGTTAATCAGTTGTAATAATTAAAAGAAAATCAATGGAAGAATGTCATGAGTTGGAATAACCACTCAGCTGTTTTCAAGAATGCACTCTCCTTGAAAGCAAAGGAACACTTAGAATATTGTTCAAGACTGGTCTTCGCTATGCACAGGGACTTATCTCAGCTGGCTAGGACTAGAACATTGAAGAATGGACAGGGACAAGTTCTCAGGGAAAATGGCAATTTAATCTTCTTGGGAGCTGGTGGTTAAGTACAAAGTCTGTGTGAATTTCAGAAAGACATTGGGATGAAGTAAATTATAAAGTGATTTTGCTATATGTTTTCATCTTGCACAACAGCAGATAGGCCTACAGTGTATATTCGAAGAAGGGTAGTGCTGAAGGGTAGTATTTTGAGCTGATCACGTGCCGAAGTTAATAATGTGTTATACATTCAATATTTTTGTTACTGAAGTGAATGGCTAATGCAAGATGATGGTAAATGTCACATTCAAGAGATTGTTGAATATTAACAAATGATTCAAGAAGGAAATTCAGTCATGTTGTTTGTGTATTCTCATGTTTTCTCTCACTCTCGTACAGAGCGACAGTGCCGAGTTCCTTGCCAGAACAATGCTCGCTGCATGAATGGAATCTGTCTGTGTAGACCAGGGTTTGAGGGTTTGGCTTGCCAATTTAGGAGTAAGTATTCTTTTTAATTTGAATGTTTCATCAATCAGGTCTTGCTATTTATCTACTTTCTTACTTCCAAGAATATAAAAACAAGTACAATTTTTTTTTTTTTTTACAAGAGCAATTATTTAAAGCAGCATCCAGTACCTGAGGCTTGCATGAAAGAAATATCAATTTCTATTGTGTTGTCAAAAGTTTTTTCCGATGCCAACACTTCTTCTCCATCCATTTTCATAGCCATTGTGGTCACAAAGAATCACATGAATATCTTGGTCATAGCCCTTATGATACTTTGCATGTGGTAATGCAAATGATATAATTTGCTCCCAGCTTGTTCAGATTGTTCACAATACCGTAATCATCCCATTGACAGAGTTACAATGATAAGAATTATGATTGTGACATTCCATTGTACAGAATTATACTCAAAATTGTTCTGGCCATCAAGTAGAAGTACTCAATCATTTAAAGATCCAGTAGGATGGGGATGCCATGGAGATGGAACACTGGCCCGGCTTAGATTAATTATTCAAGAATCCCCTTAACGAATTATGTGCAGCTTGATCATTGATCTCTGTGTAAATTACACACACAGAGCTGAAGAATTTCATCTGGAGTCGACCGTGAGCATACCCTTTGATGCAAATATTGGTGCTATTCATGGATTTTGAAGGTACCCCTGTGGGCAGTGAATGAATCGGGTCACCCATGAATTCCCACGCTGCCAGGTTTTTAATACTTAAAATGGGTAAAGATTGTCTCAGTATGATGTTACGCTAATATAATATTAATAATATTAAGATAAATCTGTGAGTTTGTCTGTCTGTTAATCAAGAGCGTGACTGTCCAGAGGCTTGCCAGCATGGAGGAACCTGCATCAACGGGAGCTGCATCTGTCTACCAAACTATCTGGGAGAGTTCTGTGAGATCAGACGTGAGTATACCACATCAGGGGTGTGGATGTTTGTTGCCATGGTGATGTGGAGATGCATCCAATAGAGATGTGATGATGATGATGATAATGATGATGATGATGATGATAATGATGATGATATCAAAAATGTTGATCAAAACAATATAGTGATGAGTTTGATAAAGATAATGATGATAATGATAATATGATGATGAAGATTATAATGATGGTGAACATGATGAAGATGATGATAATGGTGATGCAGATGATGATGATGATAGTGATGATGTTGATAATGACTGGTGATGATGCAATCACTAGTTTATATTGGTTTCCCAGTGTAAAAGATCTGCCCCCCCCCCCCCCCCACGGAAAAAAGCAGTAACTGACATTTTTATGAATGTTTACTTTTTTGCAAAAATGAATAGTTTACCCAATGCTCTCCAATGTTAATAGGTCAGTTTTGCAAAAAGAAAAATGAAAGTGACCAAAAATACAATTTTTCACTTTTGCAAAAAGCAGTAACTGCATCCAGTTGATTCAACTTTGCAAGTTTCCCCACGGAAAAAAGCAGTAACTAACAAAGCCCACGGAAGAAAGCAGTAACTAACAATTTAGTCTTTATCATTCAGACTCTGTATAGTCCTTCCTGTATATTTTTTTCCCTAATACCATTTATTTTTTCTACTAATTTTTTTTTAAACAATGTAAACAGCAGTTTCTCCCATAATTTAGGAGAGTAGATATAAAAAGATTGTTTCACCAGTAACTTGACTCTGCCCGCAGGGAATCATATGATAAGTTGTAGAAAAAGCTTCTTTCTGGAGACTAGCAAACCTGGCAGACTCAGCGCGCTCAGAGTGCAGAATACGCGTGCAGCTGCAGCAGCTGCATGCGCATAAATTCTGCAGCATACTAACCGGGGGGCCAAAAGCTGAAAACAGAGGTCGAGTTGCACTCTCTCTACAAACTAAGTAGACCATGCTTATTTTCAAGTTTTTATTGTAACAAACACTATTCCACTGGTCTACCTCAAAAAATTTGTTGCGAAAGCCTCCAAATCCAAGATGGCGTCCAAGATGGCCGCCATATTTACTGAATTTGTTATTTGAATGATAGAATTCGATAGAAACATTAGATTTCAATAAATGAGATGTCATATGAAAGAGAATAAAATTATCTACAAGTTGATACCATTTTTGTGGGTTATTGTTATAACTGGATTGAGATTTTAAGGAAAAAACACTCATTTTTTGACATTTTTCTGAAAAAAGGAAAATCATGAAAATGCTTGATTCAGCATAAATCAAAGAAAGACTGAAGGATTATCTTGAAACGTTTCAAGAATTTTGTTTGACATATAATTAATATTTGGAGAAAATTAGAAGACAGTACCACTTTCGGTTCAGGAGTTATAATGTCTCAAACTTGAAAACTCACTACGTAAAAATGGCCACTTTAGTTGTGACAAAGACCTTGTTGGTCATAAAAAAGTCTGCGCGCGCCAAGACTACTACACGCACCACTGGCACTGGCGCTTGTAGCAGTGCCAGTGGTGCGCGTAGTAGTCTTGGCAAATGCAGACTTTTTCTTTGACAAACAAGGGTTTGTGCCTGCAAACTAACTTTTCATACCAAGTGGTAGCTCAGGTGATACTGATCGCTATTATTTCAAAGTAGATTGTTCTGAAGCAGATGAGATGAAGCAAAAAAAAAAACAACAACATTTCAAATAGAGGTAATAGCTTGAAACTTGGCACCAATCTTGTTGTAGATAGTTTAAGACAGAATTTAGATCAACCGCTGACAAAAAAAAATCAAGATGACAGCCATCAAAGTTGACATAGTGTATTGCGCCAAATTAAATGTATTATTTCGATTTTGATACAATTTTGTCTGTTGCGCTATCTTAAACCGTCTTAAGTTTTTATGGACATATTTTAAAACCAGTGATATTCTACTCTCCGAAAAAAAAAAAACCCAAATCGAGTGGAAGTTTTTAATTTTGATGTGAGGATTGAATAACAGAAAACGGTGAATTCAGAGTGAAATTGGAGTGACTTTTGAGTGAAAATGTTCATTTTCACTCATTTTAGAGTGACCTTAGGCAGGGCCTCACACGAACTTTTATTTTTGGTGGCCCAAAGGCAAATATCCGACCTTTTTCGTTGGCCCGATCAGGCCACCAAATTCTTCATTTCTGACATTTTGTTGGCCCGACGTGCGTTTTGGTGGCCCTGGGCCACCGGACCACCGTTAGTGTCGAGCCCTGCCTTAGGGATCACTCGTCACTCTTCGAGTGATCCACGAGGTCACTCTAAAATGAATGAAAATGAACATTTTCACTGTCGAGAGATCCTTATGTCTAATATGGGAAAGCATCTAGACATACCAATGGCATAAGTTCAGATCAATTGTGACACTATAACCCACATGAAATCAGCCTAAAAACAATGTAAGAAAATCTGATAACAGTAAATACAGTTTCAGCATGCTTATTTGTAAATGTGAATATACAGCACGAATAATAAATTTGGACAATTTTATTCGAACGATATACTGAAAAGTAATTTCGCACAAGACATTTAAGAGCAAAGTTGAGAAATTGCCGCCATGTCGGATTTGTTTTGTTTTGTTTTGTTTTGTTTTGTTTTGTTTTGTTTTTTTGGGGGGGGGTTCGGATCAGAAGGGCTTTCAAAGACATCTGCGGATCAGACATTATTACACATATACCATCATCATTCACGTTTCTACAACAGCAGAGTAACATACAAGTAAAAAAGCATATCTTTGATACAGAAGCATTTCTTTTTTTTTAATCAAAGATTGGGCCTTATCCAAACACTGGAATGAGCTCCATCCCCCCCCCCAAAAAAAAAAAGACCCTCAATATGGTTTACACTACTACAATATCGTTCGGATGTACAGAAACATGTAATAGACAGCAATATAAGAAGATTAAAAAATATATCAAATTATAAGTTACAGTGTATAAGTTGAGATTTAACTTTTACGCAACACACTAAAGGTATTGTTTACCATTGGGAGAAATATCACATTCGATTTATATGTGCAGGTTAGTTGTATCACAAAACATTCTACCATGTAAAAAAAATATATAATAAAGCCTAAACCATACGGAGATAACACCATTTCTTTTCAAGAAACCATAATCATGATAACTGTTAACAATTTAGTATATAAAACAACATTCTTATCAGATCTATTTAGTATATCTAACAATATTTAGCATTAATTATACTTATTTAAGTTTGTACATTAGTTGTTCTATCCCTAAGTCACAGTTTAGAACTAGTTTGAGACATTATAAGTAAAGCTGGGTTTTTGTTTTACGTGCACTAATGGTAAATAATGCCTTCAATGACAACCTTGATTAATTACCGCCATCTTGAATTTTGTGTGGATACTATGTTTATCGCTAAATATTACACATTGCCAAAATTTGTGTCAAATTCCAAGCTCCTATCTCTTTTGGAAAATACTTCCTGTTCAATCTTATCTGCCTCAGAACAATCTACTATGATGAAATGCCACAGTATAGCGACACCTATATACCACTTGGCATGAAAAGTTAGTTTGCAGGTACTTGCAAGTCACTAAATCATAACAATATTGCATGTGACCATGTAAACACATTGTATGCAAAATTTATAATGCATAAATATAATATTTTCAAGTTTTAGATTTTAACTTGTCAACAGTGTATGATATTGCCTATAATTCCACAAATATGTATTATGTCTCAATCTCAGTAAATCTCAAGCTCAATCGCAGGTTTCAAAACAATTCTTCAGTTTGTCTTTGATAAATATCAAATCATGCATTTTTACATTTCTTCCTTTTTTCAAAACAATATAAAAATATGTATTCCCTCCCCCCCCCCAAAAAAAAGAGAAGCAAACAACCCCCCCCCCCCCCAATTTATCACAATACACAGCTAAAGTGGTATCAACTTTTATGAAGTTTTGCTCTCCTTCATATGACATCAAATTTGTCGCAATCCAATGTCTCTATCAAATTTTATGTTTGAAATGTTAAATTCAATAAAAATGGCGGCCCTATTGGACCGCATCTGTACTTTGGAGGTTTTTGCAACAAATCTATTGAGGTGTGCTTACGGAACATTGCTTAGTATACTTAATTATTATATGTATGATCTTGTTTATAGAGAGAGTGGAACTCGAAAAGTAAGCACGATCTTGGATTTGACCCTCTGTGACGTCTTTGGGAACAGATGCGTGCAAATATATATTATGTAAAATTGGATTTCAAGTTTGAGACATTATAACTCCTGATCCAAATACAATACTGACCCCTAATTTTCTCCAAATATTGATTATATCATGGCAAAGATGTCAATTTCTGCATGGTTTTCATAAACATTTTTATCTTATTTGTTTTTTACTTTTTAGAGAAATATTCATGGTGCATTCTGAAAAATGTCTCCATAAAAACCTAAGATGGTTTGAAATACCATTAGAATATTCAGAATATATAAAAACCATATAAATAGACAGCAAAACAGACAAAATTGTATCAAAATCAAAATGATACATTTACTTTGGCGCAATACACTATGTCAGCTCTGATGGCCTGCAATATTGAATTTTTTGAGTGATTGATCCAAATTTTGTTTTAAACTTTCTATAGCAAGGTTAGTGTTTGAAGCTTCTACCTCTATTTGAAAGATATTTTTTGCTTCATCTCATCTGCTTCAGAACAATCTACTTTGAAATAATAGCAATCAGCGTCACCTGAGCTACCACTTGGTATGAAAAGTTAGTTTGCAGGCACAAACCCTTGTTTGTCAAAGAAAAAGTCTGCGTTTGCCAAGACTACTACATGCGCCACTGGCACTGCTACAAGCGCCAGTGCCAGTGGTGCGTGTAGTAGTCTTTGCGCGCGCAGGCTTTTTTCACGACCAACAAGGTCTTGTCACAACTAAAGTGGCCATTTTTGCGTAGTGAGTTTTCAAGTTTGAGACATTATTACTCCTGAACCAAAGATGGTACTGACCCCTAATTTTCTCCAAATATTAATTATATGTCAAACAAAATTTTTGAAACGTTTCAAGATAATCCTTCCGTCTTTCTTTGATTTAAGCTGAATCAAGCATTTTTATGATTTTCCTTTTTTCAGAAAAATATCAAAAAATGAGTGTTTTTTCCTTAAAATCTCAATCCAGTTATAACAATAACCCACAAAAATGGTATCAACTTGTAGATAATTTTATTCTCTTTCATATGACATCAAATTTGTTGAAGTTTGATGTTTCAATCAAATTCTATCATGCAAATAACAAATTCAGTAAATATGGCGGCCATCTTGGACGCCATCTTGGATTTGGAGGCTTTCGCAACAAATTTTTTGAGGTAGACCAGTGGAATGTAGTTTGTTACAATAAAAACTTGAAAATAAGCATGGTCTACTTAGTTTGTAGAGAGAGTGCAACTCACTCCTTAAGTAAGCGACTTTTTGGGGTTTGGCCCTCCGGTTATACAGTAACTAGCTAAACATTGCATCACATCACAGTCATCACTTGCATGCACAGTATTGCAGGTCTGGTACAGTCTGAGTGATCATGCCAGTGCTAACCATGCTGTCACACAGTTTCTGCGGTCCAGGCATGCCTGTAAATCTATCATGAATTGCAGAGGAAAAGTCATGGTAGCCATGGCTTTGGCCAGAACCAGAAAATCTAGGTGAGCTGAAAATATATTGAAGGGAGATGAGCACTATAGTATTAATGCACTAACGTTAGTCTAATGTTAGATGTAGGCCCTAAAGTTTAAAATAGGTCTACCAGATCTAAAGTTACAGAGTAGATCTAGATTCTAATCTATTGTTAACTGTTTAGTGATAGACAAAATGTCAGTAGGCCTAATCTAACGTAATAGATCTAGGTCTAGCACTAACATTGGGCATAGATCTGTAGTCTAGCTTAAGTGTAACGTCAGAGTTCTAAGACGAAGAGACTTGACTTTATTGTCTAGTCCAGGGTCATGTGTCAGGGGCCAGGCCGGGCACTCCAAAGTTCAATTAGGGTACATAGGTGTCTACCTTATTTTTACACAGAATGCCATTTAATCTACAAGACATAGTCTAGGTCTAGCGATAGGTCCTAGATCTTATAGATCTAGACTAACCAGAAAGTAGAAGAACTTTATAACCTGGTGGTGGTAACAATTCTCCTCCTATGGTCATGTGACATGTGCAGTTACTGCTTTTTTCCATGGGGAAAACAGCAGACTCCTGGCCGTCTGCAGTTACTGCTTTTTTCCGTGGGGAAACTACCCAGAATCAAGGGTGAGCCACCGCAGTAACTGCATTTTCCTAAATAACATTTAGAAAATAACGGAAACATCATTTTTTCCTAGGTATTGTTAGACAACTAGGTATGGTGCATAATCATACCACAAAATTATTTTTGAATGTTTCTGTGTTTTTAAAGAATCTGCAAAAAACACAAAATCGCATTTATCTCAGCTCAGCAGTTATGCAGTTACTGCTTTCTTCCGTGGGGGGGCAGAGATGATCACATGGCGAGAAAAGATTTCTTCAATGTAAATGATTATTATAATGCTGAATGATAAAGACAGAGATTATGAAATGTATTACTTGGTGAAAATGCAAGTGATGGTTTCAAGTACAAGAAGATATTGTTTACAATTGGAGGATCATCATACCTCTCCAAAAGGACAGGTCGTAGATCTGTTAAGATGTTTAAGTAGGGCTCGTCATGATTTTAGATGAGTCATATATGTTATTCAGAACTTTCCAAAACTTTCCTGTCTGTGCTCAGATGAGCCATTTAACTTTCTTTTTTCTTAATCAACTCTCTTCTTATCAAATTCCCCCTTAGCTGTGGAATGCATCCCAAGCTGTATCAATGGTGGATTCTGTAATCGAGGCATCTGTGTTTGCCCCGACGGATACACCGGAGAATCCTGTGAAATGTCAGGTGAGTGGACTTATTTTTGGTTTTCCTGGCACACACCTTAGAGACTTGTAATATCAAAGGTTAATTGTATCCCATCTGCTTTGAAACTTTTGCTTTGGTTCTGTTTTGATTTTTTTTTTTTTTGTAGGGGGGGGGGGGGGCTATGTTGAAGCAAAGTTCATTTGTGACTTTCTGTATTGAAATTTCTGATATGCTGATTAAACGAAAATTATTGTGATAATGATGATAATTTATAGTAATAATGACATAAGAAATGTGTTGCACACCACTGGCTAGGGATGAAATGTGGTTAAAGTCAAAATGACCTTTGACCTATGAGTTATGACCTACAAGCTATGAGTGCATGAAGTGCCTGTATGAGATTCTTGTAAATATTTTTTTGATGTAACATGGACTGGCCTTGAGAGGGATACAACATTTATTGCCTGAGCTAGAATCGTATTGCCCAAGTTAAAGACGAGGGCAGTACAATTTTAGTGAGGGCAATTAATGTTGTATCCCCCGAAAGTAAGCAGTCCATAGTATTATCATTTTTTTTAAAGACATCCAGAACAAACTTGATACCTAGAGAAGCACTCTGAGAGCGTAGACCTCCACCAAACAGCTCATTCCCACCACTGATCTTGTTCTTCTGTAGAGATCAGTGATTTCTACTCATATGTATGCATGCTGACAATCGCCCAATTTCCCAATTATAGAAACCTTTTGTTACGTCATCAATACCAGCTGGCGCGGCGCACCTCATCCTGGACCAGAAATTAGGGCATGCACTCTAATGCTCGTATGAAAACCTCAAAAATATGCAGCTTGAACTCCCAAGTTTATTGACCCTTCCTGCCAAAATATCGAAAATCCTTCATAAAATCCATAAAAGTTAATGGATCACTACCAAAATTTAATCATCTGTCCCTTCTGTCATTCTCAACCTTTCCCGCAAGTTTCATCCAAATCTGTGCACATCTTTTTGAGTTATTTTGCACACGGACAAACCAATGGTAGCAAAAACATAACCTCCTCCCTTGGCAGAGGTAATAATGACAGGTGATACAATTACATGTTAAATTGTATTTCAAAGGGAGAAAAACAAATAGACTGTACTAGGCAACTTTTTCTTAGATGCAAGGCTAGCCATCTCTTACTAAGTGTACAATATCTTTTGTTACATTAGTGTGGAATAGCATTTTTACAGCATCTATCAAACTCGTAGCTTGCTTTTTTACATGCGGAATCCCACTTACTTTCATCAGAGGGCAATCAACAATTTTTTGGCACGCAACTTTGTCTGCTTGTCAAGAGGGGCAAAAAGATGTAAAAATTAGGTTGCTCAAATATCTGATGTGGTTAATAATAACTTTGAACATGACATCCAACAAACAAGATTATATTGTCAAAGTGCGTGCCAAACTCCCATTTTGTTCGTGTTAGGAAAAGTTCACTGAAAGTTTTGAACTTTAGAAGGAAATGATAGAGCTAAGACTCTAGTTCGTGGGCCAGTGAGTTGTTGAGGGAATATTTGATCAAATTTCCCACACGAAAGAAGAGGTGTATGCACAACTGGTGGCGCTATGGTGTGAATGAAGTCTATTGTTGTGACAGCTTGTCGGGGCTGGCGTGGTCGAGCAGGAAATTGAATTATAGGAATGATCCTTCCATGAACACAGCAGAACCATGTCTCAACAAAAAAGGCAACTTCAAATGCTTCAAACATGCACTAGAGGCAAGGAAGGAAATGTCTCTCAGTGTCCAATACATGGCAATCATTAACTGTACTTTTTTAAATCTTTTTTTTTTTTCAGGGGGGGGGGGGTTGTGTCGAAAGAGAGTTTCAGTTGTTGACTTGTGATTGATGTTAATCTTATAAACACATGCTACTTCTCATGATTTGGGGTTAGGATGTTCATGTTGTTTGAAGTCATTCTCTTCCCTGCTTCTCATACTGGTGTCTGAAAATTAGATATAAAGTTCTTTCTTCCTTCCCTCTCTCTCTCTTTCTTTCTTTGTCTTATTTTCTTTCTCCTTACCTCTCTTTCTCTTTCTCTTTCTCTCCTTTTCTTTCTCTTCTCTTCTCTTTCTTTCCTCTCTCTCTCTCTCTCTCTCTCGGTCTATTTCTATTTCCTCTTGGAGGGGGGGGGGGAGGAGAGGGGAGATGGCTAGACAGCCAAGCTACGCTTAGACTTGTCTTGAGAACATTTTAATTCTTCATGCTTTGTTATCACTCCTATCCCTTCTTGATCTCTCTCTCTCTTAACTCTAGGCTTGAAAGTTTCAGTGTTTGCATAAGAATATCACTTTAAGCTTGTCAAGCACTTGGAACTGAAAGTTCCAAGTTCAAACTGGAAAGAGACATTTCAGGCATTACTTCTCTTGAGAGACATGTAGGTAAAGGTACACTCTAATGAGTTGTTTATGCCTGATGTCATGGCTGCTCAGATGCTACGGACAATCTCTCAATTCTATTTTCTCATCTCAGTGGGAGCCCAGCCCCAGATCATCGTGAGTCCATTCCAGGGCCAGGTCCTTGCTCTCGGCGAGGACACAGCCATTCTCTGTGAGGTCAAGAGTCGTGACGTGGACGAGTCCCCGCGATGGTACAGCCAGAACAACACCCTCATCAACACTATGGAAGATGGTAAGAGATGATACACAAAGTCTGTCACAGTGTCTGCATTTTGATTAACCCAATGGCCCGAATTCACGAAGGTGGTACAAATGAAACCATGATTTAAACCATGGACAAAAACCATGGAGCGCCAAGTGTCGCATGGAATATTTCGTCACGAGATCAGTCATTTCGTCGATGAAATTATTATTTTGTAACAAAATGACAACATTTTGTAACTAAATGAACATTTCGTCCACGGAATGATAATTTCATTAACGAAACCTGTCATTTTATCGATGAAATGACCAATTTCGTAACGAAATAATCCGTGCGACACTTGGCGCTCCATGGTTTTTGTCCATGGTTTAAACCATGGTTTTGTTTGTACTACCTTCGTGAATTCGGGCCATTGAGGACGGACTGATTTTGCTATAACACACATTTCCCATAAACACCTGCTCAAGTATTTTCGGGACTCGTCTTCAACACGTTAATGCAAGGAGATAATACATTTTTTCCAAGACCGGCCACAATTTTTGGTGACTGCTGCTCAGAAAATTTTAAAATAAAGCGAAAGTGCTGCCCCAATTCTTCACTGCGTTCAATACTGATGATACTAAGTCTGCAAGCCCAGCCTTTCCTCGTAATCTGGGCTTCAAAGATGCTACTCTATGGACAGCAGGTTTGTGAAAATTTAAAGGGTATACTCAATGAGGTCAGAACAAAATATTGATTAATGCAAGAGAATATTAAGTAGAGGGGTGAAGGTTGAGATTTGCATATTCTTCAATTTGTCTCCCTCCAACCAGTTCCTTTTTACCGACATGTTTGTTAAATTACAGATCAGCAGTTGCGATCTCACAAAGTTCATTTCTTAGTGGCCGGGAGACAAATTGAAGAATATTCAAACCTCAAAATACAGCTATTTGATACAGAAGGGACTGATGCAAATAGTTTTTTGTTCTGGTCCTGCTAAAAATCTCACAAATAATGTACTTTTACTAGTACATGAAAAAAAAAAAGATTGCTCATGGCATACAATATACGATTATGTCAGTTTTGACTACAAGAAGAAGATTCTGTATTCCTTTGCCAGGTGGTACGTCCCACAGGCATGTCGAGGTCATCGACACGCAAACCATCGAGTTGGTGATCAACGACTTCCAGGTTCAAGACATTGGCAACTACACCTGCGTGGCCGGACCTCTCTCCAAGACGGTGGCGCTCTTCATTCTGCGTAAGTCTGCGACAGATGCACAAAAATTTGACAACATTTTCCTGGCTCTCGGACAATGTCTTTAGAATTTATAAGATGAGAATGTGATGTAATTATTTTATTCTCAAGTGAGCTTGACAAGACAGCAGAGACACCAACAATGCAGCTTTGGTTACCTCTACAGATAACAATAATGATTGCACCTGTAGTGGATAATATGTCTGTTTTACTTAACCATTTGACTGCTGTTGGCTAAACACGCGCATTCATACTCCTGTGCTACAGCATTTTGGGGGAAATAGGATATCCATGTAAACCTTGCATAGATATCGGGTTTTTTACCTTTATTCTTCTTTTTTCATTTTTTTTTTGACGGAAGTCATAATTGAATGGAGCCATAAATAGACATAATTATAAAATTTTCCACCTACCCAGCTATGTCCTTGCTGATATCTTGGGTCTGTGTCTGGTGTATGTGTCAGGTGAATGTCTGCTTGGACTTTCGCCAACATCCATTAGTGGGACTAAGAATATCACTATCATATGATATCATCAGATCTTCCACTTTCACCATCAAAATGTAGATATTCTCTTCCAAGATTCATGAAGTCTTCCTCTTCCCCTTCATGAATATCCGAACAGTCACTCAAATCACTTTCACTTCTATCATTGAGAGTATAATCCACATTATGAGATCGCCAACACGAACAGTAACACATTGTCCACACACTGATTGAAAATAGCCGGATTTTTTTTTTTTTGAGAGCGCCATCTGCTGTTCAAGACCTGAATAGTATCACTGCATTGCTAATTACACAGTAGGGGTAAGCATGACGCGGTGCTATAGTCTTGAAAGTGCAAATACCTTAAGCACATCTATAGACGTGCTCTGCACCAGCAGGCGAAATGGAAAGCATGTCTATAGACGTGGTTAGCAGTCAAGTGGTTAAGAGAGAGAGATGCAAGGATTTTCATGTTTTGCGTGAATTCTTTTCCCTGTCAGTGCGTCAACACTCTACTGATTTATCGTCTGCTTAGCATCTCATGTCATTCATAACTTCTGTGCTATTTACTTGATTTGAAGCATGGATCAATGTTTGGTACTCAGTCCTAAGTTTGGATTTGAGGAAATACGTTATAGAATGCATTCTCTTTCTTACTTACCCTTTTTACCCCTTTAGCTATTGCCTGTTTGCACCCCTGTCTGAATGGAGGACATTGTCAGAATGGAGTCTGTGTCTGTGCTGAGGACTTTTTTGGAGAGTTCTGTGAATATTCCAGTAAGATTTGCTGCAATTTGATCATTTTTTTTTTACACAATGAGTGAAAGAGAGAGGAGGTACTGATGACAATGTGGGAGTGAACAAATTCAGTTTTATTTTCTGAAGTGAGATTGTTCTCTTCTGAGTATTTATGTTGTTTGGGGGAGTTGAAGGGTGCAAACTAGACATGTAATGGTTAGAACCTACATTCAGTTTTTGGTGTCACTTAAATAAAAACTTGCAGGAGTTAATGTTACACATGATGTTGCTCAGTTAGCCTCAGGAATGGAGCCAAGGTCCTTTGGATCCGGAGGTAGATACTCTACTGATGAATCTGCTTCCAAATGTTGATGATAAAGATTAAGATGCAGCTGAAGTGATGATGATGATGATGATGATGATGATGATGATGATGATGATGATGATGATGATGATGATGATGATAAAAATAAAGATGCAGTTGCAATGATGATGATGTTCTAATGCTGTGGATATGTTCTCATGCTTTGTTTTCTTTCTGATGAGCATGATCATGACCATCATAAGATCTTTTACGCTTGTGTTCTTATACAATCTTCCGTCTGCTGTCAGATTTCACCCTCCAGTTTGACTCCTGTGACCCAGAATGTCAGAATGGAGCCACCTGTATCTCAGGGATCTGTCTCTGTCCTCTGGGCTACAGGGGGCCAACCTGTGCTGAAGGTAATGGGGAGGGGACATGCTCTTATCTTTATTAAATTATTCTGGTTCCATTGACATCCTGTTTCCATAGAAACATGGATGGCATCATGATATGCTGGTCCATAGAGGGAGAAATGCACACAACATTTAAGACACCCTCTGTTGCTATAGCAACATGATTTTGACTTTCACAACATTTTACTGTGTCCACAGATACATATTTAAATACATTCGCTTTTCTACAGTTTTGAACAATTTATGACTTCTACCATCTGTGTAATGACTTTTTGTGACACAGTTGACTGGACTCGCAGAGAATTATGACAAAAGAGATCATTTCATATCATCTGATGATACAGTCATGATTTAAAGTGTTGTAGATCAGAAATAACTTTTATTCAGAAGTACACTGTATGTCATCATGTTGTTATCATGGGGAAGGAAGTTTTAGTTTATTACATACAGTAGAAACATTAAAGACCTCCAGAGAAACATTTCTAAAGCTTTGTTGATTTTCAAAAGTAAGATCGTCATTTTAAATACATTGTGCTACGTTAAGGGCTTTCTGCCTCTCAAGTGGTGAGTTCCTAAATCCTTTGAATATGCACTTTGATTTGATATGACCTCTTGACCCTGTCCAGAAATGACCTGTGACCCAGTGTGTGAGAACAATGCTGTTTGTGTCCTTGGCTACTGCCGCTGCCCCGTCGGCTATACTGGCAAAGCCTGCAACGAGGGTTCGTAGAATCATGCATCTTTCTCACATCTTAGAAGTAAATATTTTAAGCAAACAGTTCATAGGGCTGTGATACCTTTCATTTTCCAGTGTTGTATAACCATTTCATACACCATCGAAATCTTTTGAGCAAATACAATAGTTGTGATGGTAGGACATTTCTATATAATACATACAGGTTAGTGAAGGGCATGACTACAATGTTTATCTACCAGCGTGACCTGTTCTGTTTTACTTTCATGGGACACTATAATAGATTACTGCTAGAGTGAACACGTGATTGTATTTCAACTGGAGTTAAGGGAGAATGATGATCACATAACGAAATCCCTGGTTTCATGTTCAATTTTCTTCTACAACTCTTAAAAGAAACTGAATATGTGGCTTATACATTGTCATTTGGGAATTGCTAGACATTGATATTGCATTTGTCCAAGTGGCAGATGCTGGCCAGTTGTGGTTTGTCCCAGGTGACTAGCAATATATCAGCAAACAATATCAACCAGGCACATTGTGCCATATCCTTGTATAAAAGTGGAAGCTGTGTTCACACTACAAACATTTTGCAATTCACTTCCTTTTGCAGATATCAATGAGTGTGAAGTGAATGAAAACATCTGCAAACATGAGTGCTTCAACACAGAAGGCAGCTTCTACTGCTCCTGCGCTCCTGGCTATGTGCTTAGTCCAGAGAGGAAGTGTATTGGTAAGACATCTTGATAGTATCTTGTGGTAGCCTCTGCAACTGGCAGTCCTTCTCTTTCTTTCTTCTTCTTCTTCTTCTTCTTCTTCTTCTTCTTCTTTTTCTTTTTTTTTTCTTCTTCTTCTTTCTTCTTCTTTTTCTTCTTCTTTCTTTCTTCTTCTTTCTTCTTCTCCTTCTTCTTCTTCTTTTCCCTCTTTTTCCTCCAAGCTCTTCCTCCATCTCCTCCATTTTCTCTTTTTTTTCTCCATTCCCTTCTCTTCCTCCCCTCCCTTCCTCATCCTCTTCCTTCTCCTCTTCCTCTTGCTCCTTCTCTTTTCCCCTTCTCGTTTTGAAGCACCGTTGCTTTTTCTTTGTTCATTCTTTTGAATTTATCATTTCCCCAGGTATATTCTTGTTTGTTCTTTTATTATCTTCTGTGTTTTTCGTTTCGTTTCTTTTCTTTTTTCAGTTGTATCACTATTGTTAGTATTAGAGCCATGTTTCTTCAATAACTGTTATTATTATGATCCTGATTCTCATGCTCAAATCACAGATGACAATGAGTGTAACGGTGAACACAACTGTGAGCAGAGATGTCTGAACACCATTGGTTCCTATCTCTGTGCCTGCTTCGAGGGATTCATCTTGGAAGCCGATGGTAACACCTGCGTTGGACCATCTGGTGAGTAACGACAGTAAAAGCAGACATTTTTTTCTGGTCTACATGACAGCAAATTCACTAAAGCTACAGGAGTAGTGAATGTGAAGAAAACTACAAATGACAACAAAGGAAAACAATTAGCCAAAAATTAGTGCTCATCTATTTTTGTACGAGTTTCATGTTGCAAAAATACGCAAAAATGTTCACTCTATGAAGTATTTGCTTTCATAGTATAAGGTTGTAACTTGTTAGCATGAAATTCTTGCTATTCCATGGTGTAATTATGCACATAGTCTATTGCTGCATAAATGTTTTTTTTTTTTTTTATAATTGATAGCTCAAGCTTAACCTCGAGGTACACTTTACAGGGATAGAGGAGTGTTTTCTTGTCTTAACAATGAAAGGTAGTCAAAAAGAAGATAGAGAAAAATGGGTAAAAATTAAGTTTAGAAAACAGGCAGAAGATGAAAAGGTCTCATTCGAACTCTTGTACCTACATGACAGATCACCTGACTCGTAAGGCTCTGTGTCACATGATTCTAAAGATGTACATTCCACTGATTTGTGAACTATGTCTTTTTCACCTATTTCAGGATGTGTGTATGAAAACCACCTGTACCCATCAGGCACCACCTGGACAGTGGACGGCTGCACTGAATGCTCCTGTGACCTGGGTGTCACAACCTGTACCGACTGCCCTCAGCCAGGTGAGTTCAGAGCCAACATTAGACCATTCCCTCTCAGATATTGAATATGGCAAGACCCAATATATGGCACACTTAGGTTCAGTAGTCTGAGGGTTTATAATTTTATCTG
This sequence comes from Diadema setosum, assembly GCF_964275005.1. NCBI lineage: Eukaryota > Metazoa > Echinodermata > Echinoidea > Diadematoida > Diadematidae > Diadema > Diadema setosum. The sequence goes on along the minus strand of NC_092690.1, from coordinate 39,832,350 downwards.
AACTCATCTTGACACAAAATAATATTTCACCTGAAAACTATTTGATTTCTAATCACGTCTTGACCCTACTCAAGAAGAAGAAAAACAAGAAAGAAAATAAGTGTTAGTACCTTCAAATTCGTCTGCAAGTTTTCTTGATTAACTTAGTGTACAGTTACCCTTTGCTCTCTCTAGTTAGCAGCAACTTGTACCCTTCGATACATAAGGATCTTCTGGTCAAATCACTGGCAGCTCCTAAGAGTGCAAGCAGTACAACCATTTTAACCCGTTGAGGACTGACTGATTTTGCTACAACATGCATTTCCCATAGACACCTGCCGGAGTATACTCGGGACTCATCCTCAACAGGTTAAGAAAGACTTGGTACACTAATCTTTCTAGTAACCAACTGATGCTCTGACCAACCAAAGGTAGCCTCTTTCAGCTTAATGCCTATTTTCTTAAAGGACCCCGTCAGTATTAGTACCCCTGTATCGTAGAGTCCTTATTTGTACGCCTGGGTAAAGAGTGACAAAGTGGTTGTCCAATGATGTATATGCCAGGCAGGATTTGAACCCCACACCTCCTGTGTAAGAGTCAAGAGCCTTGACCATTGTACCACAGTTGGCCCAACATTTGAGAGATGAATCAAGTGGATATCTCATTATCTTGCAGGCTAGGTAGTGACATGTGGGTGTCATTAGTCACAAAGGCATCTCCTCCAGTGGATGGACCCTTCATATTCACAGTTTGTTTGTTATGTAGACTGACCATATCATTGGTATGTGTTTTTTTTTCTTTCCAGAGTTCCAGCAGTGTACCTACCAAGGCATCGAGTTTGACCACGCCACCAACTGGACATCACCCTTTGACCCGTGCGACCACTGCAACTGTACTGACGGAGTGGTCAAGTGCATGACAGAGATCTGTAATGTGGAATGTGACCATCCTGTCCCTCATCAGACTGAATGCTGTCATGAATGCACAGGTGAGTGTTTAATGGGATTTATGGGGAAATATTTCAATTTGCCTCTACTTCTGTAGTTGGTGCTTCCTTGTACTGGAAGTGCAACTGTATGGCATCCAGATGTGGCATAATGCTTTAATTATCATGACAGCTGGGCAGCTGGGAGATGGTGAAAGAATATATTTAACATATTGAACATAAATGGGTTTTATTACCTCTGCCAAGGGAGGAGGTTATGTTTTCGTTACTGTTGGTTTGTTTGTTCATTCGTTCGTTCGTTCGTTCGTTTGTCTGTGTGCAAAATAACTCAAAAAGTAGTTAACGGATTGGGATGAAACTTGGAGGAAAGGTTGGGAATGATACAAGTAACAAACGATTAACTTTTGGTAGTGATGTGAGAATTTTTTGGGAACTTATGAAGGATTTTGATATTTTGGCAGGTAGGGTCAATGAACTTGGGAGTTCAGGCTGCGTGTATTTGAGGTTTGCATGCGCGCACTCAAGTGCGTGCTATAGTTTCTGCTGGGGAGAGGCGCGCCGCGCATCTGAGGGTTTATGACGTAACAAAGGCTTCTATATTGGGAAATCGGGCGATTTTTCAGTGGATGAAAATCACTTATCTCTGTGGAAGAGCAAGATCATTAGTGGAAAGTAACTGCTTGGCGGAGGTCTGCGCTCTTGGAGTGCTTTTCTTGTTTGATTGTGTTATGTTTGCAGAAACGTGAGCTCAGCATCAAGTTAGATACAATGGCTGGCATAAATCGTTGTTCTTAGCTTTCATTTTTAATCCAGCAATGAAATCTCGAAGAGGACAGACAAATGCTGAAAAGTGACGACTATTTTGCTGAAAGTTATGCAGTAAAATTATCATTACTAGTTTCTACATGTTCTAGAGTAACGTAGTTTGCATTCTCATTAATCATGAAAACCATTCTACAGATAAAACAGAATTGTTCTTTACTGCATATTTAGAAACATTTGTCTTCATTTCAACAAAAATTATTTTTCTGAGCCTGTCAGTTAATTTTCAGTGATGAAATGTGTAAAAATTTGATTTTCATGCAGCATTTAATTGATACAAGTTTTTGAATCTTTCTGCAGACTGTCTGTATGATGGCAATGTGATTAGGAATCACCTGTTCTTTTCGCCTAGTGACATGAACTGTACCACCTGTATGTGTGAGGTGAGTTATTCCTTACAGATCCATAGAACATTGAAACAATGATTTAATTGCGTCATATACAAATTTACAGCTATGTAAATTGTATCAGATCCCCGTCTGTAAGTTCTTGCTTTTCAGAGCCCCTAGATTGAGAGTGTCATCCTTCATACTTTTGCACATTCATTTTGTATGCTGTGGTTTTCTGATTAGAAATTTACAGAGATGGGCAGTCATATGCTAAAGTATAAAGTTTCTAACTATTCTTAGATGGAACTGATGGAGAATTCATAGTACATTTCATCCATTTTTTGTGTTTTACATGAAAAGAAAAGTCAAGGATACACATACATGTACTTGGTCCTGTTTCATTTTGAATATATGGTGCATTTTATGATTCATCAACTTTTATGGTGCCATGTTTTTTAGGAGAATTTTTGGGATGATTTTTCTGCAGGATGGCAACGTGAAATGTAGCAACATCAGCTGTCCCAACATCACCTGTTCAAGACCGGTACAGAGGGAGTGTTGTTTGACTTGTGAAGGTGAGACCAAGGTGGATTGGTATCTGGAAGATGTAGACTGGTGCTGATTAGATAAGGAATTGGTGGAACTGAGATGATGATGGTGATGCTGCTGATGGTGATGATGAAGATGATGATGATGATGATGATGATGATAATGATGATGATGATGATGATGATGATGATGATGATGATGATGATATGATGATGATATGATGATGATGATGATGATGATGATTGATGATGATGATGGTGTTTAAGGTTATATTGGTGGTGGTGATTAGGGTGGTAGTGATGGTGATGGTGGTGGTGATAATGATGATGGTGATGGTGATGAGGATGGTGATGGTGGTGATGGTGATCGTGATGGTGGTATTGGTAATGATGATGATTGTGATGATGATGATGATGATGATGGAGATGATGATTATGTTAGTGGTTATGATCATGGCTATTGATAGCTTTTATTCCATCAACTCTGGTCCAATTTTGTCTCATTTTTTCACAGATAACTGTGAGTTCCAGGGAGAGGAGTACCAAGATGGCGAAACATTCACTGCTGAGACTCTGGACTGCAGCGTCTGCTCCTGCACTGTGAGTTAATCTTTGTTGGCAGGGTCTGTATGGATGATCAATGCTATATTCAAGCCTTCATGAGTCCAATCCATGCATGTATGTCTGGATGATGGACTCTGGCTCAATCCAGGAAATAATGTGATATGATGCATTTAATATGTACTCCCTTTTTATGATATATCCAATAGTTCATAATGTGAGGATTGTTGTCGGATTTTCCCAACGTACAATGATAAGTGTAGATACAGTCACGTACTGTGCTGGTATCATATGTCATCAAGTGTCTTTGCTGCGAATGTAAGTTAAGTTCATCAAGCCATAGGTTTGTTCAAATTGGCATTCACTGTAAGAATTACAACTGAAATGCGTATTCTATCCTTTGTGTTATTTTCATTGGAAGAATGAATATATTTAAGTGAGATGAAAAAAAAAAAATTTCTCTTTTTTTGTGACCCTGGCTTGCACAGAGGGGGGTAGTGGAGTGCCGCCCCTTCGATTGCCCTGCCCTTCCCTGCTCTCGCAATGAGCGGGTTCAGTTGCCAGGTGACTGCTGCCCCAAGTGCATCAGTACCGTTCCAGGCTGTGTGGACAAGTATGGCCTGCTGCACCAGTATGAGACGACATGGAGAGATAACAGGGATAACTGTCTGACCTGTACCTGTCTGGTGAGTGGTCAAACCATTGCTCCAGGGATTATTGTCTGCTATGTTACCTGTCATTTGCTCTTCCAATCTTTGTCAGCCATTCTGTATTTTGCTCTTAGGATGGTTATGATGATAACCAACCAATCCAATTTTAAGTAAAGTGTGTGACAATTGTTGGTGAATGTGTATGCCTTTGTAATCCTCAAATGAAGACATGTTAAAACTTTACAATTGCATGAGATCTGCTTTTTGGGAAATGTTAAAAGGATGGTATAGTGTTCGTTGAGGTGAGGATTCAGCTTTTAACTTTTTTGTGAGATACTTAGAAACCACTTTATGAAACATTAAAAAGCATACAGTACTAAGAGGAATTCAAAGTATGCTAGATGAAAGTTGGTTTTGTAATGGCTGAGATATCCAAAAACGACGTAAAACAAATTGTAGTAAAAATTGGGTCCCACCATTTCAACAACAACAAATATTTATCAAATAAATTTTTAATTCCTCTCAGAGTGACATGCTCTTTCATAAGAGGTTTCTCATTATCTAAAAAATCATCATCAAAAAATGCTGGAAACCTGAAGCCCATCTCAACCGAACTGTACTATCCCTTTAAATCAGATCTGGATGCATTGGTATTCTTCTTGCCACACATAGAATGTTAACACTCCTTTGTCTCCCCTTCATTCTTTTTGTGTCTCAGACAACAGGTCAGGTCCAGTGTTCTAGGGAGCAGTGTGAGTTCAACTGTAACAATCCGGTCCATGTCAAAGGTCAATGTTGTCCAGACTGCAGGGGTAAGTCTTTGAACCTTGACCTCTTTTTGTCTCATGTCATATGTGTGAGTGAAAAAATAATGCAATGCATATTTGTAGTGCAGAGCTATGACCTTGTGTTCACCAATGAAGTAACAGAAATATGCAGCCAATATGATGTAGAGCCAACTAGTGCACCATTAACACTGTTTTGCATTATGAAGAAATGTGAAATGGTTCTTACTATGTTTCCTTCTTTTCAAGAACTGCCACAGTTTGGGGTCATAATTTAGCTGAATGCAAGACTTAAATTGGAACCTAAAAGTGAACGTAGCTCATATGTACAGATTCCCCTGATCACATGACAGTAAGAGTTGGTAACCTGGGGGGTGTTTCATAAAACTGATCTTAAAGTTATGAATGACCTAATAACGACTGGTGATCAGTTCTTGTGCTGAATTATTGAAATTCTGCTAAGTATAGCACATCACCCTTGTAAAAAAATACCATGGTTTGACTGTGAGGCATAACCATGGTTTTACATTGGATCCATCCATGGTTTAACCATAGTGCAATATGGTTTGATTATGGTCAAACCATGGTGCACTAATGTTTAACCATAGTTTAACAATAGTTAAACAATAGTGCACTATGGTTAAACCATGGTATCTACGGTTAAACCATAGGTTTAGCATGGGTTAACCATGGTAACCATGGTTTAAAGGTGGTAAATTGGAACGCACTTACCATGACATTACTGTGGTATTACCATGGTCACTACTGTGGTTCTACAGTACCAAAACCATGGTTAAGAAAAAGTAAAACCATGGTTAAGGAAGTGCGAAACCATGGTTAGGAAATGGTAAAACTATGGTTAGGAAAAGATGAAACCATGGCAAACTTATGGTTTAACCATAGTGCAATATGGTTTAATTATGGTCAAACCATGGTGCACTAGTGTTTAACCATAGTTTAACCATAGTTAAACAATGGCGCACTATGGTTAAACCATGGTAGCCATGGTTAAACCATAGGTTTAGCATAAGTTAACCATGGTAACCATGGTTTAAAGGTGGTAAATTGGAACGCACTTACCATGACATTACTGTGGTATTACCATGGTCACTACTGTGTTTCTACCAAGCCAAAACCATGGTTAAGAAAAAGTGAAACCATGGTAAAGGAAGTGTTAAACCATGGTTAGGAAATGGTGAAACCACGGTTAGGAAATGGTGAAACTACGGTTAGGAAAAGATGAAACCATGATAAACTCATGGTTTAACCATAGGGCAATATGGTTTAATTATGGTCAAACCATGGTGCACTAGTGTTAAACCATAGTTTAACCATAGTTAAACAATGGTGCACTATTGTCAAACCATGGTAACCACGGTTAAACCATAGGTTTAGCATGGGTTAACCATGGTAACCACGGTTTAAAGGTGGTAAATAGGAACGCACTTACCATGACATTACTGTGGTTTTACCATGGTCACTAACTTGTGTTTCTACCGTGCCCAAACCATGGTTACGAAGAAGTGAAACCATGGTTAAGGAAGTGTAAAACCATGGTTAGGTAAAGGTGAAAGTTTGGTTAGGAAAAGATGAAACAATGGTTTTACAGCTGCCAAACCACAGAATTACAACCCAAATCACGATACAACCATGATCCATTGTACATAGTAAACCCACTATTTAACCACAGTGCAATATCGTAGAAAAATGTATTTTAAACTACAGTTGTATTTCACAAGTACTTTGAGAAACCATGGGGAAAATTGGTTGGAGAAATATATTTTTCCCAATTGCTTTGCTATTTGATGAATAATGATCAATAAATAGCACAGTAGAGTCTTCACATAAAGTGATGAAATAAAAATATTTTCAGTAAATTACCTGGAGCAGAATAATAATTCTTACAATTCCTATACATATGTATTGTGATACAGTACATTTGTAAACATGTATATGAACCTGGACTCTGAAACAGGAGAAAACCAATTCTCTATTACATGTATTTTCCTTCTAGCTATAGTCTAAAAAATATGTACAGCTGTATTTAAAAACTGACTTCCATGTGTGTGTTGGTGGATGGGTGCAGATTGTAAGTGTTAATTGATTCACTGTTTAATAAAAGAAGCTATATGTAGCAACGAGTACATGTAGGTCGATGCTCTTACCAGCATTGACTTTCACACAGCCAAAGCTCTCCCCAAAACATACATGTATATCGAATACACTATGGCCAAATTGAGGAAACCAATAAGTCCCAATTTTTATGGCCTAGTCATGTGCATTCCTCTGAACATGCAGAAGTCAAACATTGCCCAATTTGATGCGCTTTTTCAGTCAAAACTGACTGACAGGAGTTGACTGTACTGTCATTAGCATTTAAAGGCACATAGACCCGGTGGTTTGCTTGCGTACACGGCGCACGGCACAAGCTTCCTTGAGAGACCTATGCTATCGACTCCTCCTTATCGTTAGCGTACACGGCGCACAGCACAAGCTTCCTTGAGAGACCTATGCTATCGACTCCTCTTTATCGTTAGCGCTTACGCTTTGACCCATTTCCATGAGTCCGAAGAAGTCCAATCCACTGCTGATGATGACAGCTTTAATATTTTTTTCTCTGAAGTCAAACAAAGAAGCATGCACCCTGGCATTCAAATTCTACGGACTGTCTGACACGCAGAGAAGACAATGAAGGCAACATTGCCTAGCAACACCTACGCTCTTTACCGTTGACGACAGCGCAATTTCGGCAGTCTTTGTATCAATGCTAATGGTGATCGGCACTCTCATCCAAAAGCGCTGCAGCAACTACCGGGTCTAGGCACCTTTAGAATAAGAAAGTACACAAGGGTAGAAACAGTCAATTATGATTATACATTCAAAAGTTATTTTTCAGCAGCTGGGTGTGAGAAGTCAAAGTATCATACAAATATATTATTTCCAGTTGCAAAACTGTAGGTTTATGTAAACAAATCAATGAAGAAAATGTACTCTTACTGAACCTCAGTCAACAAATAAGACATAAGAATGCACATTTGCTCACTTTGCTGTTACGATTGAAAAGTAGCTTTTTATTGCTTCATGAGCAGCATCTTGACTGTACATAGGTATGGCTTATTGCCAGTCACATGATTTAAAACTATAAGAATATCACCTGCAAAGAATTAGTTGGATAATTAAATACAGTGTACATATATTAGTGCATGTTTGATGTACATGATCATTAGTAGCTTTGTATAGATAATGCAAATTTGGACTTAAGTGACACCAGGAGCACTGGACAACAGAACAAAACAGCATCAAAAAAAAAAAAAAAATATCTAGCAACCAACAGTCCTGACATGAGAGCATACATGCACACTTCACATGCTTTGAAAACTGTCCTTGTACTTCTACTGTCCAAGACTATCCAGCAGTAAGCTTTGGTGATACTTCTGGATGAGGCTTCGCAGGAACTAGGTCTTGATATAGCTTGGTTAGTGTGCCCTTTGTCGTTGTGGAGCCTTGAGATGTCCTTCTTTTGCAACCGTGAGCCGTGAGAATTTTCTTGGGGAAGATCACTCCTGCAACGAACTGAGAATTTATTCATTACGCTATTATTTTTTTAAAATAATAATAACATGTAGTACGTGTTAAACTCTACTTCAAATACTCAACACACAAAATTCTTGCACAGAATAGTTACCTTGCAAAAAAAAATAAGAATGGGATTAGATTGATGTGGTACACCTAGCCATCATTTCATCACTCTAATCAGGGAGGTGCTAAAGAAGGAGAGGCAACTAAAGCTCTCCTTTGAAGTCATGCGCGGCACCGCCGAGAAGTTATGCGTTCAACTACAGGTGTTACCCATGTGCTTTGACAAAAGAGAGCATCAATAATCGGGACTAGCGCTCTCACATCTAGAAATATTTGCTCCTACTGCAATTCGCTCTCTCTTTCAATGTGATGGCAACAATGAATTAATGTACCTTGAATTGGAGCAGCGAATGTAAAACTCACAATTTTAACAGCAAATAGTTTAAAAACTATTTGAAACTATTTGAAAGATCAAAATATCCCCTTATTAACAGATAGAAAATTAACATGCGGAAATGTGCGCATTATAGAAAAAAATTAAGTTTTTATGAGGGCCTAATTTTCATTTCCTTTCGATTTGCGAATACGAAGAAATTAGAAATACATATTAATAATATTGAATTCTTTCCTAAACTATTCTAAATCAATTCGAGTATTTCATTTAAAATTTTGCGGTGAAATAAAGCTTGTAATTCAACGAAAGGTGAAATGCGTTCTTCGTCTCCGAACTTCGTCTTGCAACTAGAGCGGTGCCGAGCATGACTTCACAGCGTAATGGAATGCTAGACATCCCATTGTAACGCCTTGAACCCAAGCATGTGTTTGCATGAATTACGAAGAGTTGCCACTCCATCTCTGTAACACCTCCCTGCTCTAATGTGCTGGAGAGATACTGTTTAGAATACAGTGTACTTTTACAATCATTTTAACCCCTAAGTGCCACATACAGGTGAAGCCATTACATTCAACATTCCATATCATGTATTGTGCACAAATTGCCTAGAGTAATTTGATGTTTTTCAAAAATTGATCACATTCTATTTTAAGCAGGTTGCCAATATTTTAGGATGCTGCATAGCATGCTGCTGGTATTTGAGGATGTTGCACAAGAATTTGGGTATGCTGCAGTGTAATGCTCAAATTCCTCATGAACTACACTAATAATGGGTTGAAAAAAAGAAAGAAACAAAGAAAGAAAGAAAGAGGAGTATCTTACCCTTGATGACATGGAAAAGCGGGAAAAAGTATGACATCAGTAGATGGCCTTCTCTGCACCAGAATTTAGCCAGGAGGATGCCATACACGTATCAGCACTGCATGTACTTGTACCCATGAAAGGAGCTAGCTAGGGGACTGCCTAATCGATGGTCATGGGTGGACTTCAAGTCTTCTATGGAGAAACCTTCTCGTGTCAGCCACTGGCACAATCAGTCATTGATTCTGATGAGGAAAAAAAAAAAGATAACACAACATAACGATAATAGTGATGATTGAGAGAAGTGAAATAAGGTTAGGCAGAAAAATCACACAGGAAAATGATGTAACATACAAAATACAGCATTGGATGATTTAAAGTTTGGTGCTTGTGCTAGCTCCCAAATGACTGCTGGAATAAAAGACTCCCAAATATTCTACAATGTCGCATAGCATGCTGCTGGTTTTTGAGGATGTTGCACAAGAATTTGGGTATGTTACAGCGATATGCTCAAATTCCTAATGAACCATACTGGGTTGAAATAAAGAAACAAAGAAAAAGGAATACCTTCTCCTTGATGACATGGTCAAACGGGAAAAAACATGACATCAGATGATCCACTTCTTTGCACCAGAATTCAGCCAGGAGGATGCCATGTACACATATTGATGTAAATCAGCGCTGCATGTGTATCATGTACTTGTACCCATGAAAGGAGCAAGCTAGTGGACAGCACGATCAATGGTCATGGATGGACCTCAAGTCTTCTATGGACTGCAAGTCTTCTATGGAAACACCTTCTCACATCAGCCACTTGCACAGTCAATCTTTGATTCTGATGAGGAAAAAAAAAAACACACGACATAACAATAATACACCTATTAATGATTGAGAGAAGAAAAATAAGGTTTGCCAGAAAAATCACACAACAATCCGTTAGGTGAATGATATACTGGTATAACATACAAATTACAAAATACAGCATCCTTTGCCATTGGGGGATTTCAAGATCAGGGCTAGTGCTAGCTCCCAAATGACTGACTTAAACTGAGCTCCAACACCGACAGTCGGATTAACTAAGCGGTACTTATCAAAGTTATTGATACCCAGCAATAGGTGTTGGAATCTCAGCATCGCAAGATCCGTGAGAATCGCACGACGAAAAGTGATGGCGCATGATTACACTCGAATATTAAAAGATGCAGGACTGCTTAGTTTTTAGACACAAAGTGAGGAAGACAGACTAAAATGCCCCAAATTTCAACCATTCTTCAAAACACAACTTAATATTTAATTTTATGCTTCCAGGCTCAGATTTATGAAGCCACATGCTCGTGTAGGGCCTACGTTTCGTGGCGTGGGTGACCATTGCATTAGCATAAAATGTACATGCTACAGGCCTAACTCTTACACTACGAAATGGCGGAGCTAGGTTCAGCAGACGACATTCTTTGATTTCAACACCAAGCCCAGCACTTGACCGAAAGATTGGTCTGTATCTCGTCGACGGGGATATGTTCCACAGAGCAGAGACTGCATCTGGCTTTACGGATCCCCTCCTATAGACATAGTCCGGAGGTAGAGAGCCATAAGTAACGTCAAAAAAAAAAAAAAAAAAAGACTCCTCCTTCGGACAGACGAATCTTTCACAAGTTTGCCCAGCACCAGCAACCAGAAATTTATGACATATTTTTGAGGTCATCCTACCAGTGCTTAAGTTAGTGCTGAGACACAATCAAAGAGTATAGAAGCTAAGAGGGCGTACTCTCGCGACTTCGCACGCAAACGGGTGTAGTACGGCATGGAGCGGGAGCCCAACATGGAGCCCAATGGCAGCCAATTTAGTAATAATACCACAAGCTTCTTAAACACGTGAGCCTATGGAGCAAACCCTACCTTCCTTTCATTTTCTTCATTTTAAAAGGAAGCACACAGCGGTAGAATTGCATTTCAGACCTCAAAATATCACAAAAAGTATATTTTCTGTCGATATGTAAAAAAAAAATTTGAAGTAATGTAATTACTTTTTTATCAGGTGTCCCTCAGCAAGTTTGTGTTTGAGCTGACAAACGCCACCTATCTCTTTCTCTCTCCCCCCCGAAACATAGTTTGGTCTACCTACTTCAGCTCAAACTTTGTGGGCCTGCAGATTGCGATTGGAAAGTAAATGACATCTTTTTCAAATACATTTCACGGTTAGACAGGAATGATATTTCTTTACGACAAAACAAGAGTCTAAGTACATACATCGGTACATATCTTCCCCTGTATGCCCCCTAAAAAGGGGAAAAATGAAAGGGAGACAGAAATACGAGGACCCAGTGATACGGCACTGATATCATGATCGCGTAATATACAGTACGCCCTCTAATCAATCTATCGGTCTATTGCTTTCAATGGCGGAATGGCGTCCGTATTTCGCCCATGAGCGTACTAGTTCGCAGGAGTAAGCCCTTGTGTCTTAGCGTAGCTTCTACTGATACTCTTGATTCACTGGAGCAGTTACCACTAGAAGTCCTAACAGAGTTAGCAGAAAATAGTGTTGTTGATGTAGCTTGCACCGAACCTGATATCACCACCCAATATGAAGTAGGCCTATGCCTACTAACATTGTTAGGGATTACGCCTAACTGTTAGAACTACCGACTACCGTCTAATTAGCCCGACCAGACGCTTTTAGAGTACGCTGTGCGAATAAATTATAGCCTGTCGCTACTAGTAGGGTTGGGGGTACCACGTATCGTCACCCTAAGGATCTGTAGCTTGTTTATTCTAAAAATATAACACAAATCCGCCTAATTCTTACCTCAAATATGCCATAAATACTGCAATTTTGAATGTCGTGACCGTCTCGTTGATTATGAATCTCCGTTTTAAAATAGCGCAATTTTAGCGCGTGCGTTTCGTTTTCTTCGCGCAGCTATAAAGGGAACCTTGCGATCGGCACCCCCTAACCTCCATAGGTATACACGTGAATTTCACAGCATAGGTAGGCTAATACACGTGAATTTCACAGCCATGCGTCGTTACTGAGCGGATGTGTAATTTTTAGCTTGGTTTGTTTGAGTTTGATTTTCGTTTCTATTGTTTTTATAGCTCATGACACTTAATCCCGCGCGTACCTTTTCGTTCTATACGCAAACAGCCATGATACGCAGGGTGCCGATGGGAAGGTGCCCTGCCGATAGCTGGTGCCCCAACCATACTAGATCTACACTGTCTACAGTGACTGGGTTGTGTATAGAATCTAGTTACCGTAGATAACTTGTAGAATTTACGTGACACAGTAACACTAACAGTTCAGTACATATACACTACTACAGTAGCTGAGTTAGAACAACTCATTCCAAACTCTTGAGATCTCATGTCATACTGTCACACTCACTGACTCAGTCACACTTTCAGATACAGAACAGTCTACTGGACTGGTTATCCCTACTTGATACGATCATGCGAAATTTGCACAGCAGGGGCAGGGCCGCTGCCGGCCCCGGGTCGGTCGGGACAATTCAATGCAAATCTCGCTGGTATCAGTGGTAATTATTTTAGCTAAGATTAGGTCTACTAATAATGTATTAAAAGTTACGTTGACCAACCTTCCTCGAAGAATCCCAAAGGAGCAGTTCCTCTTTTTCTTAGGGGCCGTTTGCTAGCCATTTCTGAAAATATCAGATGGTTCGTACGTCGAGATGTTTGACTCCGGTCAGAGATCATCACGAAAGAGCGTTTGAAATGATGAACAGCATGTCGTAGCCGTGTGTGTGGTTTTTGAGCGCGATCGCGGACTAACGGTTCAGCAGTACATACACGTAAGGTTCAATCAGCGACAACAACAACACGCACATGACCTCTTACGTTACATTGTTATCAAGTAAACTTGTAATCATTAATTTTTTGGTTTTGAATAAAAAATATATGTTTAAAACTTTTTTTATTGCAAATTAATTTTTTTTTAATGTTTCAATATTTTTTGTGCTCCATATATTTTAAAATATATTTTTGTTGTGATCTTTGGTACGAACGAGCCTCATATCAACAACCCGGATCTCCCATTCATCGTACACAATTACTACACGCCGATTGCATTCATATAGTTTTCTATTGTTGTGTGTACAAGTCAAAGCTACGGGGAACGAACGGGCGGCAATGGGTTACTACCTTTTTTTATTTTTTCACGAGTATGTAATCTCATTTAAGGTTTTTTACGTGCTTTATTCCGTAGTGAATAGATGTTGCATTTTAGGAATGCTGTAAATCAAGCAAGTGAAGCAGCTTTTTGTTTGCAATGGTAAGACTACTGTTTGTTTACATAATCCTGTTGAAGCCAAAACGGATGCGGGTGGTTGCGTTAGATGAATGTCCGTCATGACTTGCATTGGCATTGCGGCCATCAAATTATGAGTTTTCATATTGATTTTTGTGATCGACATCATTCAATAATCATAGTGCACGTGGTTTAAACTTTGGTAAAACAAAAAGTTAACCATGGTTTAATAACCACTGTTCTTATGCTATCATACAAGGTTCCATGGTTAGAAATTCTAGAATATGGTTTTTCTGCACTCTATATCTGATCAGCATGAAACCACGGTTGAAACCATTGTTAAAAAATAACCACTTTTTCAACCGTGGGTAAACAAAAGTTAAACCACGGTTTTATAACCATCTGTTCTTATGAGCTATCATACAACCATGGTGAAAATCATGGCTTTTTAACCGCCTCTTCACTATCATGAAACCACGGTTCGTAGAACCAATCAATGTTTCATAACCATCCTTTGCACATCACACTATGATAAAACCATGGTTCAAATCCTGGTGTAGCTATGACCATCGTTTTCCTTGCTAAAATGGAATTTGAACGATTGTTTAAAACCGTTGTTTTCACACTTTTGTTAAACCACTGTTAAAGTCATGGTTATATAGCCTAACCATCATTTTTTAACTATGATAAAACCATGGTTAATATAATCATGGTTAATAGCCATCGTTTTCAACATTTGTAAAACGAAGTTTAACCATGGTATTATAACTAGTGTTTTTGTGCTATCATAAAACCACGGTTAAAATCATGGTTTTGTAACTATTGTTTTTACACTATCATAAAACCATAATGAAATCATGGTTTTATAACGATGGTTTTCAACCTTAGTAGAACGAGAGTTACACCATGGTTTCCTAACCATTGTTTTTATACTATTGTGAAACCATGGTTACAACCATTGTTATATTATTATGTTATTTTTACCAAAGTAGAACGATAGTCTTCTTGTGGTTTCCTCACCATTGTTTTTTTAATTTCTTAAAACTGTGGTATAACGATAATTTTTTAACCATGGTTTTAAAACACTTTCATTAAACCACTGTTATATAGAGCCATGGTTATATAACCATCATTTTTAACTATGATAAAACCATGGTTAATCTCATGGTTATAATACCCATCATTTTTAACCTTCGTAAAACGAAAGTTTAACCATGGTATTATAACTAGTGTTTTTGTGCTATCATAATACCATGGTTAAAATCATGGTTTTATTACTATCTTTTTTACACTATCATAAAACCATGATGAAATCATGGTTTAATAACGATGGTTTTCAACCTTAGTAGAACGAGAGCTACACCATGGTTTCCTAACCATTGTTTTTATACTATTGTGAAACCATGGTTACAACCATTGTTATATTATTATGTTATTTTTACCAAAGTAGAACGATAGTCTTGTTGTGGTTTTCTCGCCATTGTTTTTTTAATTTCTTAAAACTGTGGTATAACGATTATTTTTTAACCATGGTTTTAAAACACTTTCATTAAACCACTGTTAGAGCCATGGTTATATAACCATCATTTTTTAACTATGATAAAACCATGGTTAATATCATGGTTAATACCCATCATTTTTAACCTTTGTAAAACGAAAGTTTAACCATGGTATTATAACTAGTGTTTTTGTGCTATCATAATACCATGGTCAAAATCATGGTTTTATTACTATCTTTTTTACACTATCATAAAACCATGATGAAATCATGGTTTAATAACGATGGTTTTCAACCTTGGTAGAACGAGAGTTACACCATGGTTTCCTAACCATTGTTTTTATACTATTGTGAAACCATGGTTACAACCATTGTTATATTATTATGTTATTTTTACCAAAGTAGAACGATGGTTTTGTCGTGGTTTTATCACCATTGTTTTTTTAATTTCTTAAAACTGTGGTGTAACAATGATTTTTTCACCATGGTTTTAAAACCGTCGTAAAATGAAAGTTTTATCATGTTATCATAACTATGGTATTTTAACAATGGTATTACCACACTTTCGCCACACATTTACCATGGATATGAATTAAAAATCATGGACTACCATCGATCCATTGTAAAACCGTCCATAACCATGGTTTTACCATAGTTACGGTTGTAAAACCATGGTTTTTTTTTATAAGGGCAGAACTGATCACCAGTCCTTCGTGAGTCATTCGTAACTTTAAGAACAGCTTTATGAAACATCCCCCAGGTCAGATTTTCTTGGAGACTTGTAAGAAACAGTAGATATCTTGAGAGTCAAATAAGTAAAGCTGGGATACTTGGAGATCACTTGAACCACAGAAGTGATCATACATGTAGGTGTAATACAGTTTGCCATTATCACATCAAATAATCAGACTACTATATTGTACACTGAGTGCTAGTATACATGGATGTGTTGCATTAACCTCTTGAGGATGGACTGATTTTGCCACAACACACATTTCCATAGACACCTGCCCGAGTATACTCGGGACTCATTCTCAATGGGGTTAAGATATAGTGTTGGTCCTTATTAAAACATTCCTCCAGGTTGCTACTACAATGGCATTGGCTACTCCTACGCCGCCACTTTCCCCTCGGCGTTTGACAAGTGCGACTCTTGCATCTGTCTCAACGGCGATGTCATCTGTGAGCCGACCAGCTGCGACGTTCAGTGCAGCGCCCCCTATCATCCACCTGGAGAGTGCTGCCCGCTGTGCGAAGGTACAGTGAGAAATGTCCAGTAGTTTTTCAGAATATTCAAATTTGCCAAAGTTTCTCATTGCTTACTCTTGTGATACCCCCATTCATTTAGTTCATGTATCAATATTACTATAAATAAATTATGTAAATGTGTTAGTACCATTGAGCTGATACATGCATCCAATTTTGCTTTGGTAATATATGACCAACTTGTAAAGTACATATTCCTGAATATGATTTTTACAATTTTGATTCAGATTTATCATTATAATGACTTACTGTTAATTGATGCAGTGATTTTCATCATCATGGATACATGAATAATCATACGTGAACTGAATTTAAATGAGCCAAAGATTATGACATAACCAAAGTGCTAAGCGCTGTAACACAAAGATTGCACATATATACAATTTACGCCACAGTTTTTCACAGATTTTGTGTATTTCTGTTATCATCTTAACCCTTCTACTCCCACAGACTGCTACTTCCTTGGGCAGATCATCCCAGACGGAGAATACTTTAACCCTGCCCTGGACTCCTGCAAGACCTGCTTCTGTGACGTGAGTTGCTGACAGTTGACCCCACTTCAAAATGTTGCTGAGGTCACTTACTTTTTATTAGAAGAGAATCACACGCAACATTTATAGAAACATCTCTAATTGTCTTTGCAAGCTCATATGAGTCAGATGATGAATAAGTGTGATACGGAATGTATTTCTGTTGTCATTGTTCCCGTTATTGTGATAATGATGATGATGATGGTAATGGAAAGGATATTACCATGTCAAGTTCTTATTGACGAATGAAATAATATATCTCATACAAGTGAATTGTGGTGATATGCCTGTTCAGTTCAACTTTTAGTGACTTGTTCCAGTCTCCAAGGTTGTTCTCTAAATATTGAACCACCTAAAATGTTTAAGCACAAAGATAATCCATTTATATTAGGGTTTGTTTGATTACTTGCTTGTTTGTTTGTTTGTTTTCAGCACCATGCCTGACTCCAAATGATCACCTATTAATAGGGAGATACATGTATAAAGATTGGCCAGAACAATGTTCCTGTAATATCTTACAAAATTTTTCGCATGTTTCTATATACCCATATATATTTGCATATATTTGCATATGTTTGCATTTATTTGTATACATTTGCGTATGTGTAACTGTGTTTGCCTATGTTTGGTTGTTTTTTTCATCACATAATTTTGTGTAACCTTTGCAGAAAGGGTCAGTGACGTGTGCTGAGAGGGAACAGTGTCCGATGCTGAACTGCCCAGTGACCACCACAGTGGCTGGAGAGTGCTGCCCATCATGTGCAGGTGAGTCTATAAACTTACAATGGTCACTATCACCTCTCTAAATTGGCAACAATCAAAATAGGATGAAACTTACCAATAATTGTCATGTGAAGAGTTTTATCGCAATACAAGTTCCCCCATCCTGTTAAGTTGAGATATTTTGTGATTAGAGCTGTTAAAAAAAAACAAAGAAAATAATAAAGAATTATGGGATATTTTTAATCATAACTTCTAGAATATTCCTTGTTATGTTACAAGTTAGGTATTACTGGAAAGGTTTAATTTTTTGCTATCTGGTGATGGACTTACTTTGAAATGTTTGAATATGGCACTTAGCTCATTTTGCAACAAAACTCTTCATATAATGATGACATTTTGGACACAGTTGCAATAAGATGATGAAGATAGTGATGCTGCTGCTGATAGTGGTAATTAGGATTAATTTGAAGGTATATAATAGATGATAATTAATGATGATGATGATGGTGATGATGATGACAAGAAATTATTTACATGTAGATACAAATGTACAATGATAATGATGATGAGGAAACATGGTTTTAATGATGATGATGATGGTGGTGATGATGAAGATGATGGTGGTGATGATGAAGATGATGGTGGTGATGATGACGATGATGATGATGATGATGATGATGACGATGATGATGATGATGTTGTTGTTGATGTTGATGTTTATAAGGGTTTTTGATATCTGGCATTACTCACTGGCTTGACAAACATGTTTATGGCAACTTTTGTAAAACTTTCTTTTCCTTTCAGATGCATTCTGCCGAGCTCCAGACGGAACGGAGTACAGGAGTGGAGAGTCTTGGATTTCATCCAGGGATCGATGCCAGGAGTGCACCTGTCTGGTAAGTTCAATTCAGTTCTATTCAATTCAAACTTTATTTCATTTTTCGAAAAGAACATAAACATTTCACTTTCATTGGTAACAGAGAATAAGGTTACATAATCAAAACAAAGTAAAATTCAAAAGAGAACATAATTGTGGAACCTTGGGGTAACAAATAATGTTGTAATGAAAATTGACTGAAGTGATATAGACGATATAACATTACACAAAATATCGAAAAATGGAGGGACCCACTAAAAAGGCAATGCTTGTAGAATGTGGGCCCCTCAGGTACAGAATGTCAATAGAAAATGAACTGATGCAAAAAGGGGAAAAAAGATCGGGAATAAAGTCAGATTAAAAAAAAGGTCTGGAAGCCCAATAAGAAGACAGAGGAGCTGACAGACACACATACACAGGCGAATGAACATTAAACGAGACTGAGACGACAAAACTTATGAAAGGGGACTTCAATACAAGAAGTTGTACTCACGGCTTCATTGTCTCATGCATTGATGTGAAAAAATATGATTCAATGCCATGGATGTATAGATGATAAAACTTCCTATATATGTCTCATGGAGTCTGCTGATGTTCTTTTTGGTCTATTACACTGACACAGAAAGTGTGCATCTTTCTTAACTCATTGAAGATGGGCTGATTTTGTTACAACAGGCATTTCCCAGAGACACTTGCTCGAGTATACTTGGGACTTGTCCTCAACAGGTTTAATAATTGACAAATATGAGTGTTAGTAATGAGATAGATATTATTGGCATGAGAAATTTTGCAAGTACAGGGCTGGCGGAGCGTTTTCAAAATCGGGGGGGGGGGGGGGCCCACTTCTGGGTTTCATGAGCTAACAAGCAAAAAAAAAAAAAAAAAAAAAAGGTCCTCAGCTCATCTCTCCCCTTCCTTCCAGGTTAGCCCCCACAGCCCCCACGGTTCCGCCTGCGATGAAGTAATGATAATGATGATAGAAGTGTCTTTAGTGTAGAAATCTGAAAATTTTAATTGAATGCATGCATTGAAATTTCACAAGTACCAGAATGAGAAAAAGAAAAGGATTACAAACTGGAGAGATGTATGAAATATTATGAAGTGCATTAGTGATTACTACTCAGGATGCATGAACATGTACGATGCTGTGTAGAGTTGGTATAAATGGTGGTTAAGGCATATGAAATGTTATCCTCTGTTGCTAGGATACCATCATCAACTGCGTTCGGCTGCCCTGCCTGGATGGCTCAAACTGCACCCACGGCCTCCAGGCAGAGGGCGCGTGCTGTCCAGACTGCAGTGTTTGTGAGTACAACGGAAACCTCTACCGCAACGGCACCAAGTTTAATCCAGGCAACGATGTCTGCTACACCTGTGAATGTCGGGTAAGTCGTTTCCCACTTTCTTCATATCATCAGCTGAGAATGAGAAGGACGTTAATTTGCCTCATACATTATGGGTTTAGTGGCAACTTAAGGCTCTTATCATTCTCACCCGATTATATATTTTCCTCTCCTTTGGACTGTGGAGATGTTATGCCAAAATGTGATAATATGACGGAAGCTCAAGTCTTGGGATGTATAGAAAGCCTATGGCAAACCTTAGCAAGTGAATGCTGGAAGTCCCCGTACTCAAAAGGTTAAATATGAATACAGTTGAACCACTCGTATCCGGACAAGTCGGAACCGGGGCTCACCCGGATAAGGGATTTGTCCGGATACGGGAGACTCAATGCTTTATACATGTACATATACATACACATGTACTGATGTAGACCATTGTAGTACCACATGTAGTAATGTGTATACTGCAAACTTTTCATTGTTACACTCAGTAACAGACCCCAAAATAGAGGTGTATGTTAATATTGGAAGTAATATGTAATTCATGTGTGTTTGTGTAGGAGTTCTCAAGAAGTTGGGAATCCCCCTTTCCTCCCGTAATTATTAAAAAAAAAAAAAAAAAAAATCACGGCGAGATTGCGTCCGTATAATAGAGAGATCCGGATAAAGGGAGGCCGGATAAGAGAGGTTCAACTGTAAAATGTTTAAATGATATGATAATGATTAAATGTAAATTTAGATTGATTGTGGATCTTGTTTCCCAGGATGGTAATGTGGTGTGTGAAGATGAGGTCTGTCCACCAATCTACTGCAGCGAGACTGTCCAACCATTCAACAAGTGCTGCCCACAGTGCGCCGTCTGCACCGCACCGGACGGCTCCATCTACAGCCATGGTCAGACGTGGCAGGACGGAGATGACCCCTGCACTACCTGCCGCTGTGTGGTGAGTCCAACCTAGGGTCAGGGGTCAAGGGTCATGCAAATGGCACCTAATGTTTCATTCAACTTTTGTGGTTTATATGAGTTGTAACTGATGTTAAGGTTGGTTGTTTTGTATTAAATTTTTTGGTTTCCTGTCTCAAGCAGACTTGTTACACTGCTGGTCAGACAAGATAAACCAGATGAGAGATTATGTGATCAGAAAGAATAGAAAGAATAGATATACTGTACATATCTTTAAATTTTCTCTGTTTATGCTACTTTCAATATTTTGTAAATGCTGCACCATAAGGAACAATTTTCCATGCAATCCTGAAATTAAAAATTTATTCTAATTCAATGATGCCAGTGTACAATTTTCACACAGATGGCTTGCATTACAGTTTAAAGTTTTGCCTGATCTTTGTAATCCACTACTGTGTAGTAAATTAAGATATCAAATGACTTTTTGAGTTGTACAAGTTCCCCACATTGTCACTAGTTTGTTGTCTGACTTCTGTGGCAGATCCAGGCTGGAGTACACTGGGTGCCCCCCCCCCTTATTTTTTTTTTGTCAAAACAAAGGAAATAAAAAGAAAAAAGTGGGGGGGCATGTGTCCCCCTTTAATTTTGTAAAAACGCCCCCTCTTTATGGAATTGCTGGATTCACCCCTGGATTTTTTTCACACTGCTTCAAACCAGCTTTGGGCTTTGTTTGGATTTTATGGTGAAATTTCTTGCTCAACTTTTCCCCTTCTTTTCCCCATAGAACACAAGGATAGAGTGCACTACACCAGTCTGTCCAATCACCGACTGTGAGGACCCACAGTTTGAGCCTGATGAATGCTGTGCATCCTGTCTAGGTACACACCCATTATGGGATGATTCATTCATTCAGATCTAATTGAATTTAGTTCAATATTGCTGAATTATAATCATTTAAACTCCACTTCGATGGACTCATTATCATTTTATTCATTGTTACTTGTATCACGTCAGTTCAGTTCAACCTCTTTAAAGTTTACTCACTTCATAAACCCAGTTTGACTCACTAAATCCATTTACTCACTTCATTCAGTGAAGTTCCATTTGAAATATTTAAGTCAGATTAGCTCAAGTTTATTCCATTATGCATTAATTCAATTTGACTTTATTTGATTTTAATTCAAATCAGTTTTGTTCATTGTGTATCACATGGATTGTAAGATCAGCAGTTACAGGCATAGACTATTTTTGATATATTGCTCTATATTTAATAAACATGCTATAGTATTCATTTATGTATTTCCATGGAGTATATTTTGTCTTTACTATGCTCTTTGTTGTTTATTCTACACACAAGAAAAATAGGAAATTATATCGTAGTACATGTAACTTCCAAACTATTTTGAACAATCTTAAGGATAAGATATAGCATGTATTTCTGAGTTTCAGTGTTATTTTCTTAATTCAGAGTAAAAATTCATGACCAAGTACTTTGTCCATTCAATGTCTATCATGCATCCAGCCTTGATTTGTTTAATGTTTTTAAAAATGATTTGTTATTGACATGATATACAGGAGCCCCTTCCTAAAAAAGGAAACACACAAGATCATTAAAAAGTTTATGACATTATGGTATTCTGCCTAACAGGCTGCATGTTCAACAACGTAAACTATGCCAACGGTCAGGTGTTCAGCCCACCAACCCATGACTGCATGGAGTGTGTGTGCCAGGGCAACCGGCTGAACTGCCAACCAATCACTTGCCCCATACCGGATTGCCCCGCTGAGTCCGTCGTCTATAGCGACGGGGCTTGTTGCCCAGTGTGTGTAGGTGGGTACTCTGCTCAACTTTATTTCATGGAATCTATGTACAAATCTTTGTACAATGGTGGGCATGTTTAGAATGATTGGTGTAATGGCTTATACAATTGTATGGTGGTGCTCTTTTTTTTTCTCATGTGTATATAGAGTGTGCATGTGTGTGTGTGTGTGTGTCTTGAGATGTAAATGTCTTTAAAATCAACCTCCATATGAATTTAACACCTATTGTTCCCTTTAAGTTTGAAGATACAATTCTTCTCTTGTTTTGTAGAGCAACTTGCATTTCAAGCTTTGTCAAAGGTTTCGTCTTTTTCTTTGTCTGGCTTATTACTATGCAAATACAGTAGTATACTTACATTACCGTATCTTCTCTTTTCATAAAAGCAAAAAAAAAAACATAAATTTCTACTTTAAGCGATATAGAATATGATGCTCATACACAAACCAGTTGAATTGAATCCAAGTAATTTTTTGTTGTTGTGTATTTTTATTTTCCAGGTTTTTTTTTAATATGTTGTAGTTTGTGTGACTCTGTTTTTTCTCTTCAGACTTCGTTTTTATACCCCCGCCAAACAAAGTTTGAAGGGGGTATATAGGAATCAGCGGACGGTCGGGCGGACGGTCGGGCGGACGGTCGGGCGGGCGGTCGGGCGGTCGGGCGGTCGGTCCGTTGCAAATCTTGCGTCGCGAACTACTTCCTCAGTTTTCAACCGATTCCCATAAAACTTGGCACAGATGTGTGCCTTGGGTTGTAGATGTGCAAGACGTATTTTTTGACAGTACCCAAAAGTACGTTGCCATGGTAACGGCATATTAATGGCAGAAGATCAAGGAAAGATCTTGCGGATTTAACTACTTCCTCAGTTTTTTGACCAAAGCTTATGAAATGTTGTTTTGACCAAAGCTTATGAAATGTTGTTTGGCGGGGGTATAACCAGTCGCTGTAGCGACATTTCTAGTTATGGTCTGTTTTGTGCCGGTATGTTTTGCTCGGTTCCATTCCAGTCCATTTGGATCATCTGGAGGGTTCTGGGGGACAATTTAAATTGTAGTTTGTTTGGTTTGTTTGTTTTTTTAACAACCTCATAAATACCTTGACAAAAAACATCCATGTTGCTTATGTTCACAAACAGTATTTTCATATTCCCATCAGTGATGCTCTTTTTTTCTTGCCATCTCACAGACTATAAAGATGAGCGTACAATGTGTCAGATAAACGATGTGGTCATACAGAGCGGTTCTCAGTACTCGCCTGACGAATGTTCATCTTGTCTGTGTATGGTAAGCCATCTGTGAACATGTTGTGTCGAGTAACAATGGAGAATCCCTTTGTGCATTACAATATCTGCACAGTTTAATCAAAATGCCACAAATATCCTTTTTTTACTTTACACTTCTTTTCCATGTTTGCTTTGTGCTGGGATTTGTTCAGTTTTATTTTCAGTCAGCTGTTATTGATTTTGTGCTTCAGTCATCCAATGTTTTCCTTTTAATTTCTGCATCTGAACTTTTGTCTTTGTATTTTCTTGTCTTTACTTCCATTTACTGCCTTGAATGTCAATAGTCTGATGTTATTATTCTACATGTTGCAACTGATTGACAAATTGCCCTTCATCAATGTAAATAACAGTTGTGTACATTGTATCCATGTTGATGGAGGGCAGTTTAATTGTCAATCAAATTCAACAAAAACAACTTATATGCAAGAATTCATTAAATATGCTTGCCTTAAATCATATAAGCATATTCCTAGAGTCCATTACATATGAATTCTAGGAATATGTTTACATGATTTAAGGCGATCTAATGAATCATGTGGTATGAAACCACTGTTGTTGTTGTTTTAAAGTAAAGAAGATAGAACAAAATGGGACGATATTAAACAATTTGCCCCAGACAATACTAGCATAAAATTAGCATATAGGCCTAATAGAGCTCAAGGAAATCAAACATTATTATTAGATATACAAACTACTGATATATGTGTGTGATTGTTGATATTTCAATGTCTAAACAAATCTTCTTTGTTTGTTTCCCAGGCTGGTGAGCTGCTTTGCTCCGCCCAGGAGTGTCTGGACGTAGGCTGTCCCCAGATCCGCCAAGTGAGGGAGCCAGGATCCTGCTGCCCCGTCTGTAAGCTGGACGCCTGCGTCTTCGACGGCAGACTGGTCCTCAACGGGGAAAATTTTGTGCCCCTCGGTGACGTTTGCACCAACTGTTCCTGTACGGTGAGTGCGGGGCTGAAACTCAGAAGCACAGTACCGGTACTGTATAAGTTGTTATTTTTGTGAGGGTTGGATTTTTGTGAATTTTGTGAATCACATGTCGGACCGCGAATTTAATAACACCAGAAAATATTGCTATGCGGTAGGTTAATAGTGCACTTACGATAGCCTCGGTGTCAATTCACGAAAACAACATCTCGCAAGAATGTCAGCGACCCCCCCATTCGCGAAAATATCTGTGCGTGGAAATAACAGATTATACCGTACACAGTATGGAGAACAGGCCATTACAATATAAAACATTCTCGTTTGTCAAGAGGGCTTTGGGATAAGGATCTCATACTCATTAATAAGTGCTCACTTATATTATGGTACTCGTCCATCTCTTGAGTTTTAGTTGTCCAGGGCTACCAGGCAAGAAGGGCTGGAAGCAATTTGTTGGGCAAGAAAACAATAAAGAAAGCTGATGTATTGGATGGCAAGGCACAGGCCAGAATTTTAAAAAAAAAAAGAGGAGAATCTAATCTATGGCTTATGTCAATATTATTTGGATAGTGCTCTGCGTGTGCAAATTCAAAATCCAATGATAAACACACACTCACACACACACATACACACACACACACACATGTGTGCCTTTTTGTGGCATCTTGTGAATTTTGGCCAGAAATTGTGGATACTTGCTCAAAGATTCCTAAAATAACCTACTCAGTTTAGTTTGCATTAGTTTGATGATAGACAATACAACACACATCTCAGGTAGATATGAAACTACACCAGGACTCATCATTCATGAATTACGTGGGATTCAAACATGTTTCGTTTTTTTCTCTCACCATCACAATGCACTTTTATCAAGAGTTTATCAAATTTGAGTACTCTTTGCTCTTTCTATTATGACTGCAAACATTCTGATTGTTGTTTATATGATGATGATGAGGATGATGAAGAGGAGGATGAGGATGATGAGGATGATGAGGATGACGATGATGAAGGTGGTGGTGGTGATGGTGATGATGAAGATGATGACGATAATGATTCACAGTATTTGTATGGCCCATATCTGTTTGAAAAAAAAAAAAAACAATTCAAGGACACAGACTCGTCTAAGAGAGTGAGTACATAGTAATTGAATATCCAACCAAAATGTGACTTTTGAGTGAAACTTTAAAGTGCTCTCAAGATTATCAACTTCATGGAGAAATGATGGAAATGAGTTCCATATGAGAGGAGCAATTGAAAAAAATACCTGGTCTCCGTATCCTTTGAGATGTGTAATGGGCAACTGGAGAGTAATGCCAGATGAACAAAGGCCAGGGAGATATGAACTCAATCTCCCCTGTCATATTAAATCATTGATGCAGGACAGACATAAATGTTGTTTTTCTTTCACTAGTCTTAAATATTTGTTGGCATGAGGAATGGGTTTTTAGAACTCGTGTCACTGAAATTGATACTCCCGGGTCGAGCACCGCCATCATGTAAATATCTTCCCTTCTCTTTTCTCCACTCTCAGAATGCCAACGTGGTGATGATGATGCTGATGATGATAATGATGGTGATGATGATGAAGGTGTTGATGGCTATAGTGGTGGTGATGATGGTGAAAGCTGTGATGATGGTGGTGGTAGTGATGATGATGATGATGGTGATGGTGGGGATGATGATGGTGGTGGTGGGGATGATGATGGTAGTGGTGGTGATGAGATTGTGGGCATGAGGCATGGGTTTTCAGAAGTCTTGTTGCTGAAATTGATACTCCCCGATCCAGCACCACCATAAAGTGGATATTTTCCCTTCTATCTTCTCTGCTCTCTCAGAATGCCAATGTGGTGTGCTACTCAGTGGACTGCCCCAGTCTACCTTGTCCAGAGGACCAGCAGGTCAGACGGGAAGGGGAGTGTTGTAGCACCTGTCTGGGACTCCAGGAAGGAAGTGAGAAGAATATCAAGTTTGATTTCAGTCCAGATTTAGATGCTATAGTAGTTTGTTGCTTCATATGTTTCTATGTTAACCCTTTCTGTTCCAGGGACTTTGAAAAGTATGTACATCAGTACAGGATTTTTTGTGCAAATCACCTTTTAAAGCACACAAAGAGTTAAGCCACAAAGAGCTTACCATGTTTTGTCCTTCTTTTCCTGTTTCTCCAGGATTTGAAAAAATTATCTGCCGTTTGACATTAACACTTTATCTGCCCAGGCATAGGGAAAAATCACTGTCGGACCAGTAACTTTTTCAGGAATGGACCAGTAAAAAATAGAAAAACTAGGTACCTACTCTTCCAAAAGACAGGTTGGACCGGTAGAAGAAATGGGTTAGTGTGCGGTCCTGATTTAGGTTCTCATGCTTATCTATTTACGTACAGTGTAGTCTCATTAATGTGAAGTATTTTATTTTCTTTGTTTTTTCTCTTACTAGTACTTTGTTTATGCCTTCTCTCTCCCTCATTTTGTGGTCTCTTCTGATGCAGATGAAGTTTCTTGCACTTTCCGAGGTGAGGTGATCCCAGAGGGAGGCTCCTTCCTCCTTGGATGCCAGGAGTGTGTTTGTAGGAACGGTGTCTCTCGCTGCTCAGACATTGAGTGCCCGGCGCTCAACTGCATAGGGGTAAGACACGCCCACCTCCACGCCCCTCCCTCTTGGCTCCATTCTCCCTATTCTCTCTAATCTTGTGTTAACTGTGTATTTAAACACATGTTATTCTATTCAAATTCAAAACATTCTTCTGTCAAGATGTTTTCATTGCAACTGACTGACAAATTTCCCTACATTGACATACATATTAAAAGCACTGAATTGATCAGTGTTTCAGTAGTAGCCATGATAAAAGAAATCATGGGCATACATACTCGAGCAGGATTCCAATCTACGACCTCCTGATCTCCGGCCAGGCGTCATCTCCACCAGACCACCGCGCTTCTTCTCATGGCTACTACTAAAACACTGATCAATTTAGTGCTTATTTACGTTGATGTAGGGCAGTTTGTCAGTCAGTTGTACTGTTATTCTATATTGGCAGATATTCATACAAATAGAGATTTATGAGGAAGCATTTGAGTGCAGATCATTTTCTGTCCTGTGAGTCAGGATTTTGAAGACACAAATATCATCTAGCTCAGAGAAGCAAATCTCAAATTTTATACAATTGGAAATTCTGTGGGTGTACGTCAGCAATACTCTCTAAACAGGGCCGGCGCAGCCGTGGGGGCCGTGGGGGCTCAGGCCCCCACACTTTTTGTGCACCATACAAAGGAATACATAAGGTGTCATCACTTTGGGCCCCCACACTTTTTTCAACCTGGAAGTACGTAAGTGGCAGTAAAATAGAAATAGATAGAGATCTATTGATCTATTGAAAACACTGCGCCGGCCCTGATCTAAAACCTACCTGAAAAGTTCAAATCATGGTATACTGTTAACTCCGCATTGTATGTGAATAGCGGGATACCCGGTAATAATCCTAACAAAGTACATTACTTGTGTCTTTTGGGATTTTTTTCACATTGAATAACGTTTTGTAAAATATCTGATGACTTAGAACGTTCTAAGACTCACTGAGGGTACCGGTATATTTATGTACCAAAATTTATTAACATCACTTTTATTCAAAAGGTTTTTATGTGAGGTGACTTCTTTGACTGACAGAGTATACCAACAGCCTTTCTGTTTTACCAGAACCATTGTTCAAACTCACATTGTCAATGATGGTGCCTGAAAGAGAGACTATTTTTCCTTTTCTGTACAGGGGGAAATCCCCCAGCTGTCCCCCGATGGATGCTGTGAGGAATGTGTGCCCAGTAAGTATGACAGCGATGTATATTCTCTTTCTAGACTTGATAGCCTATACCATGATTAGGTATTGAATGAATTCAATACTTGTTACCTTGAACTGAATTGAATTTACTAAGTCTCTTCCCGAAAAAGTCCAATAATCAAGATATCCTTATACATGCATAAAGAAACATAAAAGAACACATGACCATTATTGCACACAATTATAATATGCCATGTTTAATCTTTTTTGTTTGTTTGCATTTAATCTACTTCTCAAGTCAAAGTCACTTCAATAAAATTACATTGTTGTAAAAATTTGAACAAAACAAATATATTACAAAGGATCAAAAGAAAAGTGCAATCTCATGTAGTAACACATGAGAGTGAGTGAGTTTATTTTTATAAAAGATTCTTGTTAATACTGTCAACGTCTAGAATATTGGAATCTTTTGAGTTTTATATGATTGCATGTTTCCAGATTTCAATCTGGTACACTGTCCATAGAGTTAGTGCACATAACAGATGCAGCATGTTATGAAGGTATTGAAAGGGGCTTGAATGGTCCAGTAAACAGCAACAGATAGGCAGAGAGTGAGCAGGTTTATATTTTGCATTGAATGTGTACATTATTGATACTTTATTTGCCAACACTGCATGTATATCTCTCCGCCTGTAGACCTCAACTGTAATTGATAATAATAATAATAATAATAATAATAATATATTATGATGTATATTTTTTTTCATTATCATTATTGTGTCATTCATTTTCATGTGCATGTTTGTGTAAGGATTTTTGTATTTCATAACCTACAATGTACTTCTTCTACTGCGCCTTGAGCACGTTAACTATGTGGAACTGGCTCATTATTAAGTACCCTGTATTATTATCATTATTATTATAATACAATACATTTATAAGGCACTTGATACAGATGTTTCTAAGCGCACAGTTTACCGGAAAATTAATATTTAGTCTAAAATAATATAAAAATACAAATACAAAAATACAAAAAGAAATAGACATTGTATCTATGTGCTCCTGAAAAGCAATGCGACATATGATCAGGGCATGTTGTCCTTTGTGGGTTAAGCATGTAGTGTCAACCTGATTTTCAGAAAGAGAAGATTGATTTTCCTTTGAGCTTGCACTGATGCCTCAATCTTTTTGTATCGTTTCCAGGGATGGGATCTTGCATCGTGTTTGGAGACCCACACTACCGGACGTTTGATAACCGATTCCATGACTTCCAGGGCACCTGTACGTACACTCTGTCCAAGGACTGCACCACCAACCAGTTTGAGGTGAGCTAACAAACTCAACGTAAATAATGGTGCATTAACCACACTTTTTTCCCGCTGAAACGGGTTAAAATTCAGGGTGCAGTTCATACATTATAACGGCCAATACCTGCTGAATGTCTGCATACAGTATGCAGACAATGTTCACTCATGTGCACAATCTACCATTCTCAGCTTACTTGTAGTTGGTTAGAATAGTTCAATGTTCAACTCAAGAGACATCGGAAACATTTTAGTCATTCAAAATTCAATGGCGCATCGCGGAATTGACGTTAGCAATACCGCTTGGAACATCCATGGTTATCATGCAATATCTGTCTATGTAGAGCCTAACGGAGAAACATCGCAGGGCCTACTGGTGGCATTGATGGTCTTTTGTTCTCCCTGCCATAACTAGAGCCTGGATATAATCTCTTATATCAACTGTATATTGCTTATGCATCACCACCAGGTACTCATCTCTTTGCTAAAACGTTTTTGGGTTCCGCGCTCTTCGGTGGGCTGTAAAACGTCATTCTCAATAGCAGGAAGCATTGTGCTCGAGCCTTTAACAGCAGTTGTGTGATTCTGTCTTGGTAATTTCCCATGTCACACACTTCAGTATGAATTGCAGAAACATTAACCGACAATGCGTCCATTTTAGCCATGGTTCTTTCTGTGACTTTTGTGAATGCTTAAGGGCTTGTTGTATATACCTTCAGTCCCAGGCACTGTGATGCTGCATGACGAACAATGGTCAGCTTGCCACGTATCTGCAGTTTAGAGGGAATTCTTTACCCGGTTCAGTCCATTGGTCGTGCATGCATGTATGAGGCTTCAAGGTATCAGAGGTGCCGGATACAGGGGCCTTTTGACTGTGTTCTGCAGCGGTTGTTAAGAGATTGGAACTCAAAAGCTGGTTCCTGGACTTGTTACGACAAAGATATGGTTGTCTCAATGGCTGTAGACATGTTTGCTCATAGTAGGTAACGGGAAGGAGCAAAATAGACGGGTCAAATCCAGAAAGAGAGGAAAATTTAGCCAGTCCCAACATAGTACCTTCCAGACAGCTCCATGTATGCAAACTTGGGCCCCATGATGAGTTTGTTTTGTGAAGAAACTGGTTCTGTTTTTGTCCTCACTTAGGTCTGTAGTGGAAATAATCAAAAGTGTGATTTAGCGATACTTGTTTGAAGCAATTTTTGGAATGGATGCACAAATTGTAAGATACGGATATAATTTCCAATGTTAATAATAGGCAAATAAGAAGGAGAATAGGCGTGGTGATATAAATACGAGTAGCCATGGATGAGAGGTGATATTTTATGTTCTTCTTATTCACTTCAAGAGGATTATAAAACAGTTTTGTCCCCCATTAAATTGGAAAGATGGGCCACAGCATGGCCCAAAAGAAGTTTGTTGTCAGTGGTTTTCCAGGTTTCGATTTAGCATTAAAATGAGTGGTGGCGCAGTCCCAAGACCTGACACCCAGGCCGCGCTGCGACTTGGCTGCATGCAAGCCATGAAGGAAGCTAAGAACTTGCATTTAATTCGTTTGAAACAAAAAAGCTAAATCAATGATGTATTGTTGTTGTTTTGCTTTTGAGGGGAAGGCCAGATATACAATGAATTTTATGAACGATACCTTGAAGAAAAATAAAACATGTGAACAGCTATAATGAAACAAGGCTTTACAGTATCGGATTTTTGATGATTTTCTAGTGGAGGTACTGTAATTCTCTATGGCACATTTCCTTTCAGAAGTATACCATTTTTATTTTCCAAGATTTATAGATTTAAGCGTAAGCATTTGTTGAAATAAAAACACATGTTTCATGAAAGTAATTTGGGTCAACACTGCACTTACAATATATAATATATATTAAAGAGAGTTACCTTTTGTTATTTTTTTGATATGGAGTTATCCAGTCACACAAAAACATACACATTGAGACAAATAGGCCCAAATAATTGTATAGACATACAGTTCCCTCCCTCCCAACATATATGCACAGATGCTTTGCTAAGAGGCTTTATAAAGAGCTGATACAAACCTTGATGGGCATTTCCAGGTTTTCACGCTCATCTTCTGGCGTGATTGTCAGGAATTCCAAGGGCCGTTCCTCTGCAGTGTCAGGCCCGTGTCCCATCACTATTATATAATCTCCTGCATTACTACACCAGCAGCATAGAGCACAAATCACCATAGCAACCACAGCCACCACCCAGTCAAAAACAGTCTCTCCCGTCATTGCCTTGTCCCTTTGCGACGCAGGTGATGACGATGAAAGAGGTTGAAAATGAAGAGTTTGAAGGTGTGAAAAATGCTGCTAACTGACTGCACAGAGACCCAAATTGCTATCTGAGGAGAGAACTGCCCCTGTCCAACAGATCAGAGTGAAATGACTTTTCTGTTCTTTATCAGGCTTTAATAGTGACCTATATAAGTGGCTCATGAATTTAAATATTTCAGGAACCAGTTGACAACAGTCGATGAACTCTTGAAAACAATGTAAAATGCAAAACATGTAATTGACTATCTGTTGTCTGATTCTCTGTAGTTTCCTGGGGGGATTTTCACATCACACATGTTGTCATATTGTAACAATTTTATATGTTATAATTTGCTATTACCACATGGTCATTTTAAGATGTGTATAACAGTTTAATATTCAATGTTCTGTCTGTGTAAGGTAAACAGCTCACTGAGCATCTCCTAAAGATCTTTGTTTTTCTCCCAGTCTGAATTTTCTTATATGGTCTCTTGTATGTTGCAGGGGCGGATCCAGAAATTCCGTAAAGGGGAGGCGCCTTTACAAAATTAAAAGAGGGCACAGTCCCCCCATTTTTTCTTTTTATTTCTTTTGTTTTAACAAAAATAAAGAGGGGTGCGCGCCCAGTGCACCCCCCTCTGGATCAGCCACTGTATTGTTCTTTGCTTCTCGTCTAGTCTCTCTAATGTCTCTCTATGTTTGTTTTTATTTCCTGTCTAGCCACTCTCTCTCCTCCTCTCCTATGCTGTTTCTTGCCGAGTCTGCTGCATTTAATTTAGGCCTACCGTTCAGATTTTTCAAACAATGCCACCATTGTTCATTCCCTTTCACAACCCTGTTAAGACCATAGATTTCAAGTCAGCAGTTCCAAAATAGTGATGAATTTCACAGCTTTGGAGGGTTGTCAGGCAACATTTGCACTGAATAATGAGAGTTACATTGAACCACCTTTTTTTTGCTCTTTTTTTAACCCTGTAGCCCGTGAGAATGAGTCCCGAGTATACTACAATTTGTATGAGCAGGTGTCTATGGGAAATTAGTGTTGTAGCAAAATCAGTCCCTGTTCAATGGGTCAATAGGCAAATGTGTCATAGTTCATTTATTCTCACAATGAATATAGTTGTTTTGTTCAATTTCTTTGCATTCTATGAAGAATTGAGTTGAAACTGATTCACAATTTGTCCTTCATTGACAAATAAAATTTACACTCATGTTTCAGTGTTTTGAGTAATAGCCATGATGAAAAAAAAAATCATGGGATTTAAACCCAAGACCTTGATTGCTAATATTGTCAGTCAGTTGCAGTGAAATCAACTTGACAGAAGAGTCATTATTTCAAAGAATTGAATAAGTGATATGTTAGGGTGCAGTGTATTTCATAAAAGAAGACTGAGTGAGCCATCAGCATCCCTTTCTTTTCTTGTAAGGCAAATCTATCATATTGACATTTTGTTTAAAAAAAAACTATAAGACAAGTAGTCAGTACATACACTTTGCTCCAATGCAATACGAGATTATAATTCATTATTACAGTGGTCTAACTTGTATTCGATCAAGAACTAGTACCACTTGTGGTACCTGCATGTCCACCTAAAATCTGTATTGCCCTTGTTCCACAGATCATCGTCCAAAACAACGGTAAGGAGACATACGCTGTGTCCTGGACTGAACTGGTGTCTTTCCGGGTCCATAACGTCACCATCGACCTCTTGCCAAACTTCGCTGTGCGGCTGAACCGCGAGGAGG
This sequence comes from Diadema setosum, assembly GCF_964275005.1. Lineage (NCBI taxonomy): Eukaryota > Metazoa > Echinodermata > Echinoidea > Diadematoida > Diadematidae > Diadema > Diadema setosum. The sequence goes on along the minus strand of NC_092690.1, from coordinate 39,798,431 downwards.
TCGTTCTCCCGTACCTCAACGAACCAGAATTCAGCATCCAGAAATTGGGTGAGTGGAATGGCTGAAACTATATACCGGTGCCAACTTTTCTCTCTTTTTTTTCTAAGTTTAGCAAAAAAGGCTGCTGAAAAGTGCTTTCAATCCAATAGTTGCTCTACTTTAAACAAGACACTTGACACTTGATTTTTGGCTTTATTGGTCAATATCAAGTCTGTAATTGATAGCAAAAGAATTACTTTGTATAAGGCCATTGTACACTCATGGTGTGTTTGAGTAGAGATTACTGCTCTAAGCTTTATATTGATGCCCATTTGATGACATATATATAAACATTTTTAGTGGTGTACATATTTCTATTTGTCTCTCATTGTTTCGTACTTGCACTATTTTTGAGAAAGGATTCAATATCAAGAACAAAATAATACAACAAGAAATATATATGACTATTCTGAGGTTAGTCATGTGGTGTCTGTGATGAGGACATGTGCTGTTTGCTGTGCTATACAGGTCTGATGGTAGTGGTCCACACCAACATTGGAATCTCGCTGTCTTGGGATGGACAGCACTTTGCCGAAGTGAGAGCAGACGGGATCTGGGAGGGTCACCTCTGTGGACTCTGTGGAGATTACAACGGCAACCCAGATGATGACTTCAGGTATGCTGAGATACCACCGTTTCCCTGGCAACAGGAGGGGTATCATCCATATGCTATCAATTTTTGCTGGTAGATTTGCTACCTCAGTTGAGGAGGACTGAGATGAGCTTACCCAAAGTCTTCTGAGAAACAAAGAAGTTGGTTTTATAGATACAACCTCACACTCAGACAAAAATAATCTGTATTTTCACCCATTTGTTTGTTTGTTTGCTTTTTATCCTGGAACAGCGTCATCTTTACCTTCAGAAGTTGTCATAAAAAATTCTCTACTAATCAACAGTTTGCTATTTACAGTACATGTATTATCATTTCATGTCATGTTGAACTTAATTCTCATTTTCATTGCCATAATAACCACCATCATTATCATCATCACCATCATTACCGTCATCATCATTACCATCATCATCTTTATCATCATCATTATCTTCATCATCATCATTGTTGTCATTAATATTGCTGTGAGCAAACATATTCTCATTTTGCCCAACTTTGACAATCCCTCACTGCCTCCAACACCCACTTGTTGGAAGTGATTTCTTCTTTAATAATGGTCTGCCTCTAACAATTAGCTGAAGACTTGCAGACTGAATTAGTTTTCAGTGGAGAGGAAATAGTGCTAACAAGCTTTCTCAGCATGTAATGGACTGCTTGCCCCATCAACTTTTCTGGATTGTTGGAGCTGCAGAGTCCAGATGCATAATTCTGTCTGCCTTTTTAACCTGAGGCTCTCATATTCCTTCCCCCATCTGTGAGCCAGTCTTGTCATGATCAACATGTCTGTTGTTCAGGTGCGAGTTTCTTCAATTTGTCTCCCTCTGCAAATGAAATTTGTTGGGATCGCAACTGCTGATCTGTAAATTAACAAACATGTCGGAAAAAAGGAACCAGTGGGACTCGAACCTGTCATCTACTGCTTTCCGGGCAGCGACACTACCACCAGGCTGTCCCTGGTTGCCGGCAGTGACACGATGAACATGGAACAAATACCCAAGCTCCGAGATTCTGACATTGTTATGTTAAGTAGTCCAAGGCGAACAAGGCATATATGAAAGAAAAATATTATTCAGAGGGTTGAAGGCTCAGGTTTGAGTTTCTTCAATTTGTCTCCCTCTGCAAATGAACTTTGTTAAGATTGCAACTGCTGATCTATAAATTAACAAACATGTCATTATGATCTTTCAAAATTTCATTTGTACAGGGAGACATGTTGAAGAAACTCACACCTTAACCTTCACCCCTTTGAATAATATCTTGTTTTCATGTCTGTTGTTTCTACCATTCTTTTAGAGCCTCCAATGGCACCCTGTGTGGGACGGCCTCTGAGTTTGGAAACACCTTCCTCGTCGGCGACTACGCCGAGTGTTCATGCCAGGAGAGCGTGGAGCAAACTCCGTGTATGAGGGAGGAGAATGCTGATCTAGAATTTATCGCTAGAGAAGAATGCAGCATCTTAAAGGTATGATGTGCATGAACATACAATATATGCCATATATCAAGTGTGTTTAATTTTTCTGTAAATCGGGGCTTCCCAACAATTTTGGAGTGGTTAAATTCGGGATTGTGGAGTACAGAAATAAATTGTGAAATACTGTATACTTGCATGTCACATTCATGTTAGGATAAGAGTTGATATTTTCACGTTGATAACTTCAGGAATAGCACTCAACTTGCAAAATTCGTGGAAATAAAATCCTCACAAAATACATGCTGTATACAGTAGTGGGATCACTACATGGTATAGTGAAGAGGGCTCTGTGCAAATTCTTAAACAGAAGGTCTCAGCTTGGATTCAAAGTGTGCCAATGCATTATCAGATTTTAGATATTTGTGGACAAGATGTTTATACACAATGTGCTTCTTGACCCAGATGTATAGATGGGAACCTGACAGTGCTGGGGTAATACACTTGTAATAATGGCAGGGTCCTCTAGCTGCAGAACGGTGTTATTAAACACTGCTACCCTGGACAAATAAGACCATGGTGTTATTACTGCATTGTGTTTCAATCCTTTGCATGTATTCATGCACATGACCATACTTATCACCTGCACTGTCTGCAATTTGTAGGTTTCAAAACTGGGAATTCAGAGTGAGGAAATGACATGCAAAAATGATTTATCTGTAGGGCCCTATAGGAATAAGAACATGGTAAATATTTGCTTGGTCTTTGGATAATGTGAGTCAAAATGATACCAGACAGCCTACAAGTTGTAGCATGAGCATCTACAATGTAATTTGATATTAGCTAGTTGTACACATATGAAAGTGACAGTTTTGCTTGTGAATGAACTGCTTATAGTACAGTTGAGGTTAATCTATCTTTTTGTCTTTTGAGCTCCATTATCACTCTTCTTCAGAGATTGGAGATGATGAAATCTGAGCTTTCATTTTTTTTTTGTTTCTTTGCAGCAAGAGCCATTCGTAGCTGCCCATACTGTAGTCCCAGTAATGCCCTTCTTTGATGCCTGTATGTACGACCTGTGCGCGTGTCCGTCCCAAGAGCGATGCTTGTGCGACGTCCTGACGGCATACTCACACGAGGCGCGCAAGAAAGGCGTGATCATTGACTGGCAAAGAGATAACTATTGCTGTAAGTAGAACATCTTCTCTGCTCTTAGTTTTACCAGACACAACCCTGAGAGTATACTTCATACTTCATACTGTCTCTCAGTTGTATTCAACTCAGTATGCCTTCTTACCGGTATATTGAATGAAGTCTTTGCCCAAACAGAGAAATAATTTTTGTTTACTTCAGTAGATTCTTGTAGGCTGAGTTTGGTTTATGTGCTCATCCAATGCCAGAGAACTAATGAGTTTTCTTTCTTCATGAAACGTCCCCAGTTACCTTTCTGGCAATAGACATTGGTATAGTAATACCATTTTGGAAAAACAATTTTAGATACTGCAAACTAAAAAATTAAGAGTTTGTTCGCAAAAACCGATAAGTCCATTTTTGAAGATTCTGAAGTATGGTCTCTGTCATAAAGTACAAAATGATACCTTTCAAATGATATATTGGACACTACATATAAAGGTACATTTTTGAAGTTACGGTCAAAAGAAGCAAAAATTTTCTTATTATTCTCTTTATTTTTCTTGACCTTTAATCACAAATATCTCCATTCGGCAAATATGGACTTATCAGTTTTTGTGAACAAACTCTTCAAATGATAAGTGACAGTTGGTGTGTGTATATAAGTGTGTGGTGTATATAAACATTGCCAAGAAAAACAAAGCATAGATGGATTTCTTTTTCTGCAATCTCCACTACTTTTTGGAGTTAAATGGGTTTGGTTGTACTATAAAATGAAAGTGTGAGTGACTTATGCAATGTACAGAAAATTACTCTATTCTTCATTTTTATGATTTGCTGCTTCGTAAAATGTAGGCCAATTAAGGAAATGAGGTGATCATGCATTTTCAAAATGAAGTTTATTGTTTTTGTGGGGTTTTTTTTCATTGTGTGTCATATAGATTTTGAGGGCAAGGAAAGTATGTAATATTAGCTAAGAAGTATGTTTGTCTGTGTATAATGTAGGACCAGCATGCCATAATGTATTTGTTGTTCATTTCCTTCTTTGTACCTGCAGCCATTTCGTGCCCAGAGGGCGCTGTTTACAGCGAATGCTCCCCAGCCTGTATTCAGACCTGCTCCTCGCTAAACACGATAGACGGCGCGGAATGCTCGCTAAGCGACGACTGTTTGCCGGGCTGCAAGTGCCCCGCTGGAATGGTACTACATGAATTCAGATGTATAGCCCTTGAAGACTGCCCCCTATAGGCCACAATGGGACATCTTTCTTTCCTCTCACAGAGATATTCCACCAGGACATTGCAATGACATGAAAAGGTCGAAGTGGTGGAATTATGGCACTCACTAGAGATGCAGTCTTGTGGTGTGTAGTGTGCCCACAGAGTTACAAGAAGTCCCTTGGAATAAGGTGAATGTCTTACGCACATGTACAAGGCTGACGACTTAATTTATGAATTATTATGTAAACCTCCTTGAATTGTATGCCAGGATGATCACTATGCAGTGAAAACTTGTTGAATTACTTTTTTTTCTGGAATAACGAGGATTCCAGGGAAAAACTTTCTAGTTTATTTACAAATTCTGATTTTATTGAGATTTATTCTGTTGTTATCAGACTAGTGTAAAGGTACATCATGGCCTTAGAACCAGCCGTTGCTCAGGGCAATAAAAGAATGAGAATTTTGATATCAATTAGTGGCCAAGAATGCAATACCTACTTTGCCCAGACATAAGAATTTATGTCATATTCCATAGGCACTATTCTTTATAAGTTTGCATGCATTTTAGAACTAACAAATCTGAATGATGTGGGATGTACCTTTCCTATTAAGTCAGATGTGATATTAGTAGGTTTTCTCTTATCCACAGAGAACATTCTCCTTTGTACACAAGTGTACTTTTTAAGATGTGCGTATGATGTACTCAAAAAGTTGACAAATTCCAGATTGCGTTATGGTTTGTTTGGGTTTGTTTTTTTTCAATCTTTCTGCTACCAACTTTTATAGCCAATGGAAAAAAAGTGAAGAAGCTGATTAAGCTAATTTTTAGGGAACAAATTGATCATTATTTTGTGTTGTTCAACAAGTCTGTTTCATTCTCGAATGTACACCTGCACAATCCTTCTTTGATGCTTCCCCCTTTCTGTACCAGGGACTTTGGACATCGTGTATAATGCTATGGGGTTTTCTGTATCTTTCAGCACTCACAGCACACATAGGGTTGAGCCAGGCCAGTCTGTATGGGTGTGTCTGGTTTGATATTTGCATATTGTAGTAAATCTGGTGGCAGAGAATTTAAAATTGTCATTTTTGCATCATATTTGATTCACTTTGGTAAATGATGCTAGAAATGTAGGGTTCACACACCTCAGTGTTAAATACGAAGCTGTATGTCCAAGGAATATATTCATGATTAAAGAAATGGTGCTACCTCTTATAATATCTACAAACCTCTTTGGTAGATTTTCTTCTTTGAAGCGGCAGACAGGCGTAGGCAGAGAGGCCGTCATGAGCAGAATAACTTTGTGACATATTAGCACGAGAGTGTAGTGATGTTGATCAAACTTAGCTAATAAGATATGAAAAGCAATGTTGCACAACACATAATGTCTTTACTTTGCATACTGACTTTGATATATGACATAGTTTTAAGTGGAGGAATAGTGGATTGTCGCTATGTGACTGCACAAAAAAAGAAAGAATACAAGCTTTAGATAGACAAACATATGTAATCAGTCTTGCCATTGTAATTATAATTCACTGCCTTGCCCAATTCAGCAACAAAAAAGTTTTGTCAATTTTGCAACACAAGCAATTCTACTTACATGTATAACTGAACAGTGTTTGCGACAGTATAGCCCGTTGCTTGCCATTATATGAAATTAAGTCACCAAATCTCTTTATAGAGATTGAAATGTACCGAGACCCAGGGCCAAGACATTTTGCAAGTTTTATCTGTTCAATGTCCTCTTCATGTATTTATTAAGAGCAAGTGTATATGACTAAATTTTTGTTATCATTCTTACAAATATTTCTGTGCATTCATGTCTTGGTGCTAAAGTGGAGGATAGAGATACAGGTGATTCTGTAGTTATGTTTTGTTTTTTCTTCATACAGTAGTCTTACATGGAATAGAAAGTAGTCTTGGGATATTTTATTATGAACAAGAATGAGTGGGTAGAAAATATATATATTAAGATAATTTCAGTAGAAGTGTTGATGTGCAACAATGAATTAAGTTAACATAAACTTCAACACTGCCTACTTTTAAAATGTTCCAGAAAATGTTTCCTGCCAGTTTTTGTTTGGTCAATGAAATTTTTAAACCTTTGGTTGTCAAGTTTGTTGGGCTTTGATTATTTTCTTTTAACTTTACCCCAAAATCATGTTATGTTTGTTATGTATCTGCTCCTTAAAATCTTTGTTCAATAACTGAAATCCCTTCTTGTCAATATTTTTATTTATTTTTGTAGCATTTGATTTCCACTGAAATTTTCCCTCCGTTCCTTTCAATGTCTGTCAAAGTGAACTTGCTGTTTGCTGAAATTGGAGGGTTTATATATATTTTATGAGCATATTTATATCAAAGTGTCTGGCAATTTCGGTATAATGCTGCAATGGTGGCAACTCGTACCTTCATTGTAGCGTGGAACGACATTGGTGCTACACAAAAGGTGCTCCACTCATGTTTCTGTGCTTTTAATTGGATATGCCAAATGGTGCTGAACCATCTTTTGAGGCATAAAACAGTATTTGAGGAATATATGTGTAATGTGACTGGCAAGAAAGATGATTATGATGTTATGTACAGACCTGTGTATTGTATTATATATATAGTATTTTTTGTTGTTTCTTTCTCACTCTTCGTTTTAATATGTCTGTGTCTCAACGAAGACACATTTTATGATGTAATGTCTACAAGAATTATGTAATGAAATCATGTGAAAATAAAGTGATTATTTTGTCATTTTGAGAGAAGAAAGATTTTACGTGACTCTTGTGATGTGAATACTGTATTTCCACCTGAGTAGTTGAATATGTGGTCAGAGTATGGGAATATTTCTCAAAGGATGAAATCATCTGAGTATTTTCATGCCATGTCTAACTTTCTGTATTTTTGTTTTGAGCTACATTGAGATGGATGTGCCAATGAATCTTATGAGGTGAGGTGAGGTGAGGTTAGACTGGCAAAAGACCGAGAAGTTTATGATCGCAGAGTCTTCGCGATCTTTTGTTGTGCGGTCACACTGGCGAAAGATCAGGAGGTTTGGTGAGGGGAGGTTTGGTGAGGGTGGGGGAAATATCCCTCGTTTGAATGCAGAGTTTTACACAAAGTTTTGCCGGAAGTTTGTGGTCACACTGGCAAATCTTAAAGATCGCAATCTTAAACTTCTTGATCTGACCGCACCTATGGAGCAGCTCTCTGAATGGACTTCACACAGACACAATACCACACTTCACATGTCATTTTTTATCCTTTTATTTTTCTTCAAAAATAGATTAGTCCACCACAGTACCTGTTTTCGTTAATACACTACCCATAGTGACTTGATTGATATTTGAACCTCAGCTTCACACAAACAGAAAAACTTTTCATCTGTACAAAACAAAGTATATGTACCAGAATTCCAGGGTTCACAAGGTTCAGAGAGAATACAGCGACAAGATTTTCCGTGCATGCACAAAATTAACTCTCTTTTCAACAAATCAAGTTTCTTGATTGGAAGAAGCGACCAAAAAAATTGAAACGCCCAGATGTGTGAGTTGTTAACATTTCAATTCTTTGTTTTGATTCATTTATTTTTTTGGTCGTTTTTTTTTTTTTTTCTATGACACATGCTCAGTAAGATGTGTATATGAGTTGAGAACAAAAAGGTTGTTAGGTGAAGCTCTATTTATGCAAAAGTCATTTGAAGAAAAACCTATAATGCTAATGCTTTGCATTACATGACAGGGATCTTTTCCCCATCCATAAAACACAAATAAAGTTGCCAAAGAAAATGTGTCATAAAAGTTGATTATCATCAAGGATATTTTTCTGTTTCAAATCAGAATGTGATATCAGATACATTAACAAAGTGACAGACCTGGAATACAGAACAATTCATCAGATACCCTAGATATGAAGTGGTACTTGGACAAAATATGAACTAGGCATAGTTAGTTGTCATTGGCAATTTTCACTTGTAAATTTGCATAAATTATCACAGCTTTTCTAGCTATATTTCACACACACAAAAAAAAAGAATTGCTTTTGAATACACCATCTGTAATTTTTTTGCTGTACTGTGGAGCCCTTTGGCTTGCTGAATACACACTAAAGGGGTTGCTACACATTGTTGTGTGAGATATATGCATGTGGTGCAAGGTGCTAACATGCTGACACAAAAATTGCACAAGTGTTTTCACAAACACAGTTTGCATTATTCTATAGAAAAAATATACATATTTCTCCTGATGCATCTTTTTCGTTGGATAGTACTGTTTGGTACGTGTAAATTGTGTAAGCATTGCATCCTCAGACTTAACATTACTGATCACTATAGTCTCCTTCAGAGGAATACATGTACTCTCAAGAGTCTCGTTTTCACCCTTGTTAGTCTTCATAAACTTTCCTCCTTAAAACTTAAATTCATCCTGTGAAAACTGCATGGAACCCCCATTACAAGGAGGTACTGCTTTTGGCGACATGAATTTTGAGGTCCAAATTTTCTGTTACTGTATTTCACTGGTGTCTTTTTTTTTTAGTACACACATTTACAACAAGGTACAACTGAAATAAATGAGGTAAATTTGGCAGTCCCAGCAACCTCATTGTAATAGGGTTTCACTCTACTTAACTTTAAATACATTGAGTACGATGTCAAAGTTATAGTGTTCCTCATAAAAGTTTCTCAAACCTTTGCATATATTTTGTCTGCCCTTGCTTCGAACAATATTAATTTCTGTATGTTTCTTTTTTTCAACAATCACAGGATTTGACGAGAAATATGGTATCAAAGGTGATGCAATTCTGATCCCCATTTCATAAAAGATGTTAGGAGAGCAACTCTTGCTGGAATGACAACTTCCCATAGCAACAGCCAATCAGGAAGCAGGATTCTTGTCATTCCCATTACAAATGCCAGTCCAGGAAAAGGTGCTATCATATCAACTTTTTTAAGAATGGGGCCCTGTTTTCCATAGCAGTCTGACTTAAAAATTCAAGTCACTTTTGTTCTGTCACTACGTCCCTGATGTGACAGGACCTTGTATCTCAACTGGCATATATCAAAAGATGTTCTAACTCAATTTGATATCAAAAATTATTATTAGACTTTTAAAATGGAACGATTAAATATAAATCAACCAATTTTTCTACATGGTTTGCTTCAACATTAATGCTTTTTTGTGTAATTGAAAATGTTGCAAAAATGAGCAAAATGAGCAACAAGTTTTTTCCCCCTGTTGAAAATTCATGATTTTTTGAGATGTGAGGTCTCGTCACTCCAGGGGCGATAAATGACATACTAAATCAATTATGCAAACTTCCTATTAAAAACAAATGACTGAATGTGTAATGTCGATGCAGATTAACCCACTGAATACCAAATATTTTGTGTGCAGATTATTATACCAGTACTCTTAGAGATTATCCAGAACAATTAGTGGACTTCAGACCTCTTCTTCTGCAAGTAACTATCATCACAATAAAAAAAGATTGCGGGAGTGTCAATTTTAACTCTTTATGTGCCACGTTCGCAAGCCCGACTCAGTCGACGGCGTGCCAAGTTCGCATTAATTCTGCTCAAATGCACAAACCCGCCCAAACTGATCGATAAATCATCAAATACCAAAATACAACAAAGCATTTCTGGTGATTCCATTCCTGTCATATATAGCTTGCATTTTATGCAGTGATGGACTATCTAGGGGTGCTCCCTACTGGATTTGCGAGTAAATTTTACACTTCTGTCACCATCTTGTGTGCCACAGTCATGCATAATAAGGTAGCTGCTGGTCATTTGAAACAAAAACAGTCATAGATTTGTCATTCAATTTTCATCAAAGCAAAGCTTGGCATTTTCTCTACAGCTTTGCTCATTACGTGTCCAGGGCGACAAAAATCTATAAAAGTTTCATAGGATTTGAAAAACAGAACACTTTCCCAAAGCATGACTATGTTGCAGTCTCAGAATAATGTGGCACACAGGGGGGTTTAACCATGGCACATAAGAGTTTAGTGACACTTTATTGACTTTTTAAAAGAACACAATCCATTAATCCACCAATTCCAGGCACCAAGTATCATTACTTGGTGTGACAGGGTCAAGAAATCAGTGATATTTTACAGTGAGCCTAGGATACAGAGTAGATGTGTCTGAGGTTTACAAAAAAAGAGAAAAAAAAAACACACACATACTTTTCAGCCCATAAAGTCAACTTGCAAAAAAATCAATGTTTGCATAGCGTACAAAATGATACAAGCAAAAACACAGACATTCTTACTCAAGACACGCCATCCCACGCACCTTCTTACAAGCTTTCTTTGCAGTGTTCTTCACTTTTGAGCGTAATAATGAATGCTAATTAGAGGTTGCTATTACCGTGGAGACCCGACAGCTCATTCACATCAGAACAAGGTCGCACAAAATGATCTTTGAGTGTATACACCGCTTGTATCTAGTCACATGATGCTGGCTGTGCTCTCCTACACTAACGCCTTATCTATAAAAAAATCCACCTCATGTTTGTTCTTTGAGTTTGTGTCTCCTTGCAGCCCACTTGTTTGCACAAAATTGAGAAGCCTTGCATAGAAACATTCAAGTAGGTGATTTCTGAGTAGAGTTTTGACAAATGCAAACAATCAGCCTGAAACTCGACTGTGCAAATAAGGATAAAGAAAGCCCCATAGAAATAATCCTACTGGAACACATAGGCCGTCTTTCATCCTTCCCATTTTCAAAAAGCACACTAAGCTACAAGTAGCAGCTCATCAGACCAGTTTACTATTACACTCAAATTTTGCATCCATACCTTTACAGCAAATTTGCCCAACAGCCACACAGCTTGTCCATAGACTTGCCTAACATAGCAATAGTTTAGGCGCGAGTTTCTTCATGTTGTCTCCTTCTACAAATTAAATTTGTTAAGGTCGCAACTGCTGATCTGTAAATTAACAAACATTCCGACATGTTTGTTAATTTACAGATCAGCAGTTGCGATCTTAACAAATTTAATTTGTAGAAGGAGACAACATGAAGAAACTCGCACCTAAACCTTCACCCCTCTGAATATATCTTTCTTTCATAGCAATAGTTAATACAAAGAGCATTCCATGTATTGAAATGCACCTGGTATGCACAACTGTAGGCCTATACCTAGGTGGATGTGGAATAGCTCGTTAGCAGGTTTGCAGAGGAAATATGTCATAGCCACTGGCCTCTTTGAAACAGGCTTGACATAAACCTGTCGACTAGTACTGTTCCTTGAATCCCATTGGGTATAAAGGTGTATTGTGTCTGAATATTTACAATGTACATTACAAAGGATATTTATAAGCACCTCCTTGGTATATAGATCGAACAGGACAAAATGGGTATAGAAAGAGAAAAAATGAGTGACATATTTTGAGATACAAGAGCACCAAAGTGTCTGAGATGGGACTGATGAGGTTCAGTTTAAATTTCTGCATCACACTCTGAAGCAAATCATAAAAGTACACTGCAGTACGATGTACAGTAACTATGCACTTTAGTCTTTGTACCATGGTAAACAGCAGGACGTCACATTATTTTCGTTTTATCTCAGTGTGCCCTAACATGAACAATGCCAAAATATTACTCGGAACTTCAAACTACAAGTACAAGGTGTTTATATGTGCGTGACAATTTGAGCACACTACTACATTATACAATGTACCGCAAAAGTGGAAAATTTTTTCAAGCTGGTGATTTTTCAAGCTGGACCAATGTCAGTGAATTTCACTGTTACTTCATAAATTCTCAGCTGATATTCTTTCTTTCATTTTTTGATATCTAAAAAAATGCTTTTTGTTGTTTTGTAGTTTTGCACTCTGCAAGCTAGTACAGTACAAACAAAAAAATATCAGTTATCTCAAACTATTCAGCATTTACAGTATTCATCATGGCTACACTTACATGTTGTAACTGTATGAGCTAATGCCCATAGCACTAATTCTTAATTATCACAATTTATTTAAATTTTTGATACACAGGTAATCTCGGTAGACAATACCCATGCATTGCTCATGAAATTCATACAAAGAGGTCTCGGACTGTTAAAGTGGTACACACATCAAAACTACTGTACAAGCTGAAATTTTCGCAGTGGTTTTATTTTCGCGAATTTCACGAATCGCCTTTGAACCGCGAAAATAAGAACACGCAAAAATAACAACGTGTGAATAAGTAAGTTTAGTTAGACCCTCGCAACCGCGAAATTAACAACACGCGAAAATGTCCTCCAAGTAGCAATTCGCGAAAATATCTGTACACGAAAATTTCAGCTTGTACAGTATAGTACTGTTCATCCTGATCACATTTACAACAATGACTGAGAAAGAGAAGAGATTGGCTGATGCTGATTTTGACTAATTTGCTGGGTGCTGTTTGTTATTCCCAAGGTTCATTATTCCAAAGGTTCGTTAATCCGAAAAACACACAAATTCCCCATACCTAGAGGTTCGTTATTCCGAACATTTGTGGCTTTATTCCGAAGGTTCGTTATTCCGAAACACACAAATTCCCTATACCTAGAGGTTCGTTAATCCAAACATTTGTGGCGTTATTCCGAAGGTTCGTTAATCCAAAAATGAAATAGGGTTCACTATTCCGAAGGCTCGCTTATCTGAAAATGAAATAGGGTTCATTATTCCGAAGGTTCGTTAATCAGAAAATGAAATAGGGTTCGTTATTCCGAAGGTTCGTTGATCCGAAATGAAATAGGGTCCGTAACAAACCTTCGGAATAACGAGCTTCAATTGTTCCATTGTCGGATCAACGAACCTTCGGAATAACGAACCCTATTTCATTTTCGGATAAATGAACCTTCGGAATAACAAACCATATCACATTTTCAGATTAACGAACGTTCAGAATAATGAATCTTCGGAATAACGAACCTTCGGAACAACAAACCTTCGGACTAAAGAACCTTCGGAATAACGAACTGTAACCAAGCTGTCAACAGTAGGCCTACTGATAAGATATCAGTGCAAGTCAAAAACATTTCATGAGCTGTTCAGCCTAGAATAAATGGATAAGGCCATAGACTCCACATCATATTATGCCATCATTCAGACACAATTTCATGCCTGATGCAGATCTGCCAAAAATACGACTCAACCCATGTTATTATTCCTCTAATATTTCCTGCAAAATTCTTACATTTATCATCTATACAAATTTTAAGCATATCAATATATCATTCTTTACCAAAATATACTGATGCTATTCAAATTCATACCGATGCTTTCACCATGTGAAGAGGTAACTCCAAAATACAGGCATACCTGTCCATTGTAAAAATCAGTTCTGTTTACAGACATATATACAAACATACAAAGTCATACTCTTCTTATGGCCATATGCCTTTATCAAATGGTGAACAAAAGTCCCGTTGTTCTAAAAACCATACTGAAGATCTGTTCCTCGAATTGATTTACTGTTTCTTTATTTTTTATAGTATACATGTAGATATATTTCTTCTTTCAAATACAAGTGTATGGGTGATATGAGCTATTTCATTTTTTTTTTAATGAAGAGTACCAACGCTCTCTACTTGTAACTCACGTATCACCAGGGCAATATCATTCTCCATGCTTTCTGAAAGAAGTCAAGTGCTTTTACATTAAGCCAGAAAATGAAAATATGTTACTTCTCTTTATGTTTCTCCATATTGTTGTCCATCAGTAAAGTCAAAAACAGTCAGTAGTCTTCTCATAAAGTGCTGGCAGCACCAAATTTCAAAAATTCACGACTTTTGAAAGGATTGTCCAGTTTCCCTCAATTAAACTTCACTGATGTGTTCTACTAATATTGCTGCACTCACTCAGTCCACAAAAATATTTGTCTATCCCCCTAACTTTCATCTGACACCAAACTAATATGCAGGCGCTACGTTTGCGAACCTCTACGATGCCATATTCTGGTATGCTTTGAAATCGTTGCCAATGTTTCCATGCCTATGTTACTGGATTCAAAGCACATCATGCAGAAACTAATGTCAGCATGTATTTACTCCAGACTTATTGTTCATCATTCTTCCATCTTTCTTTCCTTCTTCCCTTCTTACTTCATTCCTTTCTTTATTTCTTTTGTCATTGTTTTTTTTTCTGCCTTTCCTCCCTTTCCCCTTCCCCTCCCTCACTCAATTCTGTTTTTCATTTTTCTTTCTTCATTTATTTCTTAACATTTTCTCCTTCTTTCCTCTTTTTGAGGCAGAAAGATGAGAAAATCAGAGAAGCTTTACTGCATGTTAACACTCAATGTTATCTTTTCTGAACACTATAATGGTTAACCAGGGTTACTTTGTGCATGGAAAATCAATTTACATAGTGCAATAGGCAAGCAAAAAATGATTGTTGGCAATAATATATCACCCTTGCAGTACATGGGTTGAAGATGCATTTATACTTCAATAAATCAGACATTCTAAGAGGGGAAAAGCAAACACAGCATGTACCTGTTCGTTATGCAAATTAGGAATGGCGTATCATTTCAGATATTTATCCACTGAAAGACTGAACTACACACTCTTAACTGTAAGCATCCCAACACGCTCGACATGATAAAGTTTTCTACAAGAGTGGCACTTGAGTGAACATTAAGTACATTAACCCTTAGAGTCTCATTCTTCCTTATCAATCAAAGTACAACGATATTCATGCCACGCCTTTTCCCACAATTCTACTACCGGTGTCTTCTCACCTCCCTGGGCCCAAAGTAGCTGTTACCATAGGTACCCATGTAAGCACCCCACTGCTGCTGCTCGTAGGGCAGAATACGGCTGCAGCGGGCAGCGGGGTTGGTCTGTCGCGCCTCCTCCAGACCGCAGTCGCAGGAGAGCCGGAGGCGGTAGACGGTCATCTCACCGGCATCCAGGTTAAAGGGGTAGAGATTGAGGGGGTTCATCTCTTTGGGTGACGGGGTCGGGGCGTCTTTGGCTGCAAGAATGATAGAGAAACAGTTTTATCACAGACTTTGTGGGAGCATATGCAATTGTATATTTACCTTTAACTCAAGGTGCACACTGTTTTTCCTTTTTATACATGCAAGAATGACAATTTTCAACGCCTACATAGCACTGGCGAATCCAGATAGGGGGCGAACCGGGCGTGCGCCCCCCTTTATTTTTTGCTTTTAAACAGAAGAAATAAAGAAAATGGGGGGGGGCATGTGCCCCCCCCCCCCCTCCCCATAAGCAATTCCTGGATCCACCCCAGTATAGTCCATAATGTATAAAGTACATTATGTCAATTTGCACTCAAGACAAGGAAAGACTTTACCAATATACATGGCAACTGCACTACTGCATTGGCACCAAGTTTCATGAATGAGTCAACACATATAAACATGTGTCCAGAGAGAACCACTGAATATAAATGCAGCATATCAAAAAGATTTGCATTAACTCAGAAAGGTATAAAAGAATGCTATTTTGATAATGCTTTCTATTAGGTATTCATTGTAAGTGTATGATGCTTCACACAAAATCAATCAAATACATGCATGAAGATGTACAGTGCTCCCGGAAATAAAACAGAACCTTAAGACAAAGGCTTGTTGTGCGGAACAATGGGGCATATGACTGAAGACACGTGTTCAAAATAAACTTTGAACATTTGTTTTTAATCATACACCCCAGTGATTCCATACAATAAGGTTTTGTTTTAGATCTCTGTTTATTCTAAGAGTATAACATGCATGTGTCTATCTTTCTTTTCCTGATGTATTTAAGCCAACAAGTGTAGCAAATGGTTTTTGACATTAAATTTTCAAGGTCATGTTACTCAGCGATACATGAATAAATAAGCTTTATCTCTCTCATTGACAGAGCATAAGTCAAAGATTATTCGAAACGTGTTTTCAATCATACGCCCCATTTCTTCTGCACTATAAACCAGCGTTTTTGGGGCTCTGCTTTGTTTTGGTATTGTTGTTGTTTGGGGGGGGGGGGGATGGGGGACACTGTTACATCAGTCATGCTATAATCATATCTTCTGTTCTTCTCATTTAGTTGTTCATCTGCAAACTGAGCATGGGAAGGGTTAACCCGTTGAGGAGGAGTCTCGAGTATACTCGGGCAAGTGTCTATGGGAAATGCGTGCTGTAGCAAAATCAGTCCGTCCTCAATGGGTTAAAGGAAGGACACTGATGATACCTTGTTTGCTGCAGTACTGGGATGCCACATTTTCATAAGCGTCGTGGTCCAGACCATAGAACTCATCTGTAAAGTAAAAGTGAAATAGATGCCATTGTAAGTGGGAATCCCCTAACCTACTTTGCTTGTTTTCTTTTGCACTTTCCTCATTTGACAAAAATAAAAAGCATAATACCGCATTTAGGCCCAGTTTTGGAAAGTGCATCAGCTTCAAAGTTGCAACATCGAGTGGGCTAAATGAAGCTAGAATGAAAATCAGAATTTAAGCGGTTTGAAGGATGAATATATATCAAAGTCATATCTTCCTTTTATTTCTCATCATCCTAAAAGAGCATATTTATCATATAAATCTATTTCTCTTGTATTTGCCATTCAAAGATGCATTGTAGGTACATAAAATGTCTATTATAAAAACAAAGGATATCAAGGAAACATTGTGCTTCTTGAAAAAGAAAAAATACCAAAAAAGTATACATTCCAGTATACATAATGTAGTTTGTTTAAAAAATAATAAATAAATAAAAAATCAGTATAAAAATAACCTTTTTCATCATTCTCTCTCATGCTATTTTTGATTATAAAACAGAGATTTTTGTTGGAGCACTGATTGTGCAGAAAATGGTTGTTGTGTTGTAAGTACACTAGATTTTACAAATGATTCAGTTGCAGTATGAGGTCTGTACACAAACTTACTGCTCGGATCCATTCTCTGTTCTTCATTTTTCATCCACGAATCCAGGCATTTTTGTTCTTCTTCTGTGATAAGCTGGAAAATTGTATGAAACAGATAAAATCAAATATCCAAATTTAGTCACAGCATGATGACTTATCCTTATCAAAGAAGATTATATTGAATTTCAGATCAAGCAGAAAATTTAACCCAATATTTTCCTTGTACTAAATCAACATCACTCAAAGACTGCTTTTGCATAATAATTATATGCAAAGCCCTTAGGTATGCAATTCTGCACACAGCAGCAAACATTAACATAGACTAGAAACAATTTTAACTTATCAACATAAAGTTAAAGATATGGATTCACTAAAAAAAAAGAGGAAAATCACACATCAAATACACAACAAAGCATTGAGAGTTGTCAGGAATAAAGAAAAAAACTTAGTTCAGTCCCATTACTTTTAAAGCTAGAATTTCAACATTAGATGTTCTTAACCTGTTGAAGACGGATTGATTTTGCTACAACACGCATTTCCCATAGACACATGCCCGAGTATAAATGGCATGTGAACATTGCTTCTTACCTTGTGTGGTTTTGGATAGAACCAATAGGTTGCAAAGATGACGTCAATGCTGTTTGGGGTACTTGGAAGACCATCCAAGATTTCAGGAAGGGGAGGGGCCAGGGTTCCAGTCGAGATGACCCTCTGAATACCTCCTGCATCATGCAGGCCAGCATGGCGCCGTGACCTTTGACCTGTCAGTCTGACCTTTGACATCGCCTCCCTGAGTGTGGCTACGCTGCGCTTGGTGTGGCGTTTAGCATCACCGCCTCTTTCGGCCTGTTTGCCGTTCAGCAATAAACCCAAGAGGGCATTGATGTCTTCATCCGATAGTTTGTCGAAATTTTCATTATTTTGACCACGACCGTGCTGACCTTTCACCCCATCATCCTCATTGTCTTCTTCTTCTTCTTCCGGGTACAGCCAGGATTCCGGGAAGCCCAGGTTCTTCAGTCGGTCCGTCAGGTCTCCGTTTAGGATGGGATCCACTTCGGACGCTGACGTGACGACTTTAGACTTACCGCCCGACATAGAGAGGGGAGCAGTGGTGGGGACGACCTCATCGTTACCATGGTTTCGACTTTCAGTAGCATCGGTCCCTACTGATCCACCAGGAGACGAGATGGTGGGAGTATCCCCTGGAAGATCAGGTTTTTGGCTGGAAGACCACTTGGTGTTGGTATCTGTCGGGACATCTTCAGCATCTGTCGCCTCGACATTTGACCCATCGTTGAAGTCGCTGATCAACCGGGATAACTTGTGCATCACTTTCTCGTACTCCGTTGGGTAGTTCCTTGTAGTGGGGATGGTCCCGGTGGCGGCCGTAGTGGGGGATGAATCCTGCTGTAGGAATATATGGTGAACATCACATTCATCATTCATGCACATTAACATCAAAGGCGCCTTCACTCAGTTAATTTACATTTGCTGCAGTTAGATATCTTCAATTCAAATTCAGTTCAGTTCTGTTAAATGCAGCTAAATTCAATTCAGTTCAACCTGATTAAATTGAATTGAATTATCTATCAATCATATAGACAACTTCATTTATTTTCATCAAACAATTCATTACATTACACTTCAAAACACTACGCTAAAATACATGTATACCACACTTCGATCACTACACAACATTAAACTTCCCTATGAATTTTATAACACTATAAAGAACTACATTTTATTTTTATATTATTGCATTACATAATAGTGCATTACATCACACTACCCTATTGCTCTATACCACTTTACATAACACCATACTTCACTACACTACACTTGACTACATTATAGTACATTACATTACATTATATTACATTAAATCTCTACACCTCATGACACCACACCACACGACACGATCAACACGACACTACACTACACAACACAACACAACACTGCACTACACTACACTACACTACACTACACAACACAATACAACACAACACTGCACTACACTACACTAGACTACACTAGACTGCACTACACAACACTACACTACACTACACCACTCTACACCACACCATGCTGCATTGCCTTACATATTATCTAGACTACAGCTCTGAAGAAGAAGAGGAAGAGATCAGGGAGAGACAATGCCTACCAAGTTATCCTCTGCCTCCTCCAACCTCTGTTCAGGGCTGCTATCTTCCCCTAAACTCTGGGCCTGGAGAACCAGGTCTACTACGCTGGGATACTTGGCCAGGTACTTCATGGCTAGTGCAGTCGCATTGACAGTATAGCGATGGGAGTCCTTGAAATGGGCAACTGTTGAAGGGAAAGTTTTAAAGCTTTGATTTATTTCTTCTCATCACATCACATCACAAGAAAAACAGACATACATGTTAAACAAACAGACACACAAATAAAAGTGGTTGTTTCTTTGCACAATATAATGGGGGAAGAATCTTCTGTGGAAATGTCAAGAATCAAGATCTCATTCAGTATATGAAAGGAAATTATTTCACATTCCTACAGAAATCTATTTTTGTAACAAAGGCATCTAATGTACCTATCACATTATGTTTGTATAATGCATGAAGGTTCAAGAAAGTTTGCAGAATAATTGTGTGAAATACATGTATATCATGATACAAATTAGGCATCTAATGTACCTACATTATTTTTGTATAATGAATGAAGGTACAACTTTACAAAATGACTGTGTGAAATATATCATGATTCATGCAGTGATGGTTCATATCAAAGAGTACCAGCAATCAATACTTTCATCATACATGGTATGTTACAATTATGTAAACAATAAGAATGTTGGCGTACATTCCAACGTGGAACAATTGTTATTGTCACACACTGCGGAAGAGTTTATTTCTAACTAGAACACCAAAGGGGCCTACTGTGACTATAGAAAGGATCGTAGATTTCACAGTCACGACAGGCTTTGCTTTACAATTCTCACTTGAGTTATATATCTCCTGTCCAGGTACAGCCATGTGTTGATTGAGGACATTGGCAACTGAAAATGTCTCGGCGTTGAATCGCTGACGACAAAAGTCGGTCCTGCTAAGTGCGCCAATACCATCATCTGAAGACCAAAGGGAAAGGATCACAAATTCATGTTACACAATTTAAACCCAATGCCTTCGTCAATTTTATCATGAGTGAAAACATCATATTGCCCGCTGGGCCTGAGATGATTGTGTAGCACAACACAATCTGGAATGAGACGGGAGTCAATATAATTTTATGTTGGACTGTTCATTGGAGAGACAACATGTGAAACTGACAATATCAAGTATTCATAGTAAAATCACGTTACACAATTATTTTACACAAATATTCAAATACTACCAGTGCTTTCAGATCTGTCATATATCTCAAAGTCCACTTGAAATTATGATAATAATAAACATTTGCAAAGCACTAAACAAAGAAAAAATGCACTAATACAATGAAAACAGTTAGACCAATACAAATGCAAGCATAATACATACTTATCATATTATATAATATACAATGTATGTCTGAATACCTTCAGTACACTGATTTACACATTAAATCCAAATCTCACAGCGTCCTAAGTTTCGGCAAACAATTAAGGCTGCAGTGACTGCCAAGAATGAAATGTTAACCAAGTAGCATTAAGCACTGGGACTTCTGTGATGTCAGGAGTGGTATACACCGTAGAAGCATGGCTGGTTATGTACGTAAGTAAACTAGAATTCTCTAATTGACACACTAAAGGAATTTAGTGTGAACCTATTAGCATGTTGCTAGTTATGGGGTAGGATACCCCCTACTCTGTTCTGGTCTTTCTTTTAGAGGATTTTTTTTTTTTTTGACGCTACAAATCTCACCATCGTCAGCAAACTGGAAGGCAGCTGTGTCGCCCTCGTGTCCACGGCAGTCCAGCCTCCAGTACAGGAAGGCGTCGTTACCGTGACCCTCCATGCTCAGCGTGATCGGCGACGTCGTCACAGATCCCGAGCTAATGATGGACTTCTGGAGAAGAGGTTGCCCATTCCTGCCATCCAAAATGGTGACCTGCAAACGGTTTGATGGCATTAATTACACTCATCCATTTCATTGGAGGATAAATTTGCTAGGAAAAGTAATAATTTGATAAAACATATACTGCTGTACCAGTATATTTATTGACTTCTTGTGTGTTACACAATCATGCACAATGATCGGGGCATTAGAACAAGTTCTTCTTACAAGGTACTTTTAGAAGAGTCTTATCATGTTCGAGGTGATAGCCAAAGGCATTTGGACTGTTTCAACAGTATTGAGAATGTGTGCTTTACTAATACACAAAGTGAAGTTATTTGTTTTATAAAGTTGTTTTTTGTTTTATAAAATGATTGAACAAATCCTTGATGTTTCTTAAATCATCCATCTCCAAAACCATATATTACTACATCAACATCTAACTTAGATCTATCATTGGATCTTTAAACAGCCATACAGGACAGCAAAATTAGTTTAACTCTTAGAAGAATTTCAAATGTATAGGCATTTCAAATTCTGCAGCAGCCATTTTATCAAGTAAATGAGATGATGAAATCTCTCTGATCACCATCATGACTTGACTGTTACTGACTGGTCATTATACTTTATCTATGGCTGGTCAGCAGCAAAATTACATATTCAGAAAAATAAATGCCTGGTTGCATGCATGCTCTCATATCCAACCCCTTTATGAGAATTTCCTTCTTTATTTTATGAAGCATACTATAACAAACATACTTTCTTTTTCTTGAGTAGACCAACTTCTTCAGAATTTTTACTCCACCATTGCACTAACAAATTGTTTGTGCACAAAATAAATATCATTTTGAATTGTGGTTATGAGAGTTAGTTGGGCAACATCCTAACAACCAGATCAGTGGCATACACACTTGCTCTGGAAAACTTTGCAGCTATGATTGTCCAAAGCACAGCACTGCTCCCAATTAGCCATATCCTGTTTTAACAAGGCTAGCATACAATGTGGCTCTACTTTGATGAATCTGTTCTTACCTGAGCATAGTAATACAGTGGGTAGCCTGGGCCATAGTTGTAGACTACCATGAAATCTGGTACGTCATCATCATTGTAGTATGCTGGTGCAGGAGTGCTGCACGATACAGAAATGAAAGAAGAAACACAATATTAGGGAATAGTTTACCTTCTCACTAACAGAATATATATGAACATATATTAACCCGTTGCGGTCAGACTAATTTTGCTACAACACGCATTCCCCATAGACACCTGCCCGAGTATACTCAGGACTCGTCCTCAATGGGTTTATCTGAATAGGTAAGAGGACAAACTGAATTGATACATGGACAGGGTGAGAAGAGAGAGCTAGATACAAGAATATCAATAGATGGATAAACACAACTAAAAAGAAATCTATTTTAAGACAGACCAATAAACAGAAATATAGTTTAATAGAAAGTAAAAGATAGAAAAACAAAAAGATACACAGAGAGCTATCGTACATGGTAAGAGAGACCAATCAACAAAAATAAAAGTTTGTAAAAAGAAAAAGATCAAAATACGGAAGGGTGTACATGCACAGCATAGCCTACTGACAAAACTGATACGTTTCCCGACAAACTTCAGCATAACTGCTGCAGATCTCTTATACTTGTAGCAAAACATGACTCTCTAAAATGCATTTGTTTTACATAAGATTCCTTCAATAACAGTCAAATACCAAAGGCATCATAATTCAATTACAAGTGAACAAATAATCAAAAACAGGAAATTAGTTATTTTTAAGTGACATTTACTCTTTATACAATCCAATCACATTCTTACAGAATGATAATGTTAGGTTTATTTCAGAAGCAATGAGATTTTGTAACAACCAGTAGGCCTACTTACAGTCTTAAAATAAACCCTGTGTTTCCAAGATACAAATACTACATACAATGCCTAATGGCTCTGAATACTTGAAATTCTGTACAGTGGTACTCACTCTATTTATACATAAGCTTTCAAGTATATGCCTGAGAATCTATAACACTTTTTTTCCTTCATTTTGCTGATCTAGAGTCCTAGTGGCACTAAAACATCACTGCATGTCAGAACAGCAATGGAAAAGAACACGAAAGTCCAAAATAAAAGCATTTTTTGTATTTATGTGCAATTTTGAACACATTTTTTTTAATCATTTAGAAAACTAACAGAGTATGAATATGTCAGAGAAGAAAGATAACATAATATTGAATGTTTTCTAGTAAATAAATATATCTTGTAGAAGGAATCATGTTCTCATCTAACATTTTATATTCACTAATTATTTTAGTAGTAATGTAAAATAACTTCTTTATACTTAGCAATGCTTATAAATCATCTATAGAAAGAAAAGAGAGTTTGATAATTTATGTGTTTATATTCAGTGAAGCTCAGCTGTATCTCATAGGCAGGCAGTGAACTTACACAAGCCTCTTTACAGTAAAACACAATCACTGAAAATAAACAATGCAGAACCATAAAACCAGACATTGACTGAAAAACAGTTCTATGGGCTGTCATTATTTCCTTGAACTAAGATTATCCTCCAGTGGCATGCCATGGTGAACTTTTCACGTCACATGAAGAGCAATCAACTGTATCAATAGTATTGAAATGTATATCAAAATAACAATGGTTACAGAATTAGAGCCATAATTCTGCGAGGCAATTTCCCACCATAATGTGTAACAAAGTGTGGCTGAGTATCTAAAAACAAGAGTTTGCGGGGTGTTTTTTTTTTTTTTTTTTGCTGACTTACATGATGTTCATGATACTACAGCTGTAAGCATACATTGCAAATACATGATTATTGTGTCAAAATGTTTATTCTTAAATACATCTGACAAATTGCCCTTCATTGATGTAAACATACATGGATTATTTAGTGCCTGAGCTGTAACCATGCTAAAAAAAAAAATGATATTTTTTTTAAATCACAGGCACACATACTTGGGTGCTATGGGACTCAAACTTATGAGCTTGTAATTACTAGACAGGCATCATATCCACTAGACTATATAGCAAGCTTCTGCTTGACTCCAAGGGACTCTTCTTATTCCTCATAGCAACTGGTCCTGCACATTTAGGCAAATTGATGATTCTTGCTTCAAGATTTTTTTTTTTTTCAAACTGATTGACAGTTTGCCCTTCATGAACATCAATTTTCAGTGTTGTAGTTACAGCAACGATGAAAAGAAAAATCTTGGGCATGCATACTCGAGTTTGACTCAAATTATCAACCCGTTCAGGATGCACATATTTTGTTCTAACACACATTTCCCATAGACACCTGCCAGAGTACTCTCTGGACTCATCCTCAATAAAGGGACATTCCAGACGATTTTCATAATTTCACATCATGTAATAGATAAATCGACAACTCCATGTATAGATTTGTGGAATTTATTGTGGTTCTTGAGCAGAGAAACAATGCTTTGAAAAACCATCGACAAATTACACTGAACAAGGATGATGACATAGGAGGTTCACATATTTCAGAAATGTAGCAGTGTAATTCCATTACAATACCGCTTGCTTGCAAGTTCACCTGGGTATATTCTATGCATGCCTTCTTCTTTTGTTCTGCTTCCTTGAGCCCCATCTCATGCATTCTTATGGTGACTCTGCCATGTCATCATCCTTGTTCATTGCAATTTGTTCTAAATTTTGAAAATATTCTTATTCTTCATCCCAATTATCATAAATTCTGAAACTCTGTCCTCAGTATAACTAATTTATATTTGTTCAAATGTAAAAATCTGAAAATCATCCGGAGGTCTCCTTTAATCTTGTGAATACTAGACCGGCATCATATTGACTAGCTAGACTACAGACCTTTTGCCAGACAGCCAGGGCTGGTTCTTATCCTTTATAACAGTGGGTACTGAATACATTAAATTTATTCTCAAATAACAATGTTCATCAATCACCTCCTACAGTAAATGTTTAATGATTAATGTGCCCATATTTTGTTAAACTTAAATGCAACTTTTTGGTATGTAGGGAAGCAATACAAGCATCATAGCATAAATATGTCAACTGAAATAAACAATGTAAAATAACCACAAAACCAGAAATTAACAGAAAAACAATTTTATTACCTCTTGATATTTCCTTCAACTATAGTCATCCCAGAGTGTCACACACTGTTAAGTTTTCATCTCAAATGAAGTGAAATCAACCACCAACAGAATGTAAATAAAATAACAATTGATGCAGAAGGTCAAGTTACCTTTGTGTATTTCATTATTCCCACCATTCATATAAAACACCAAGTATGCCTGAGAAACTAAAGACAAAAGTTCATTTTTTTTTTTTGCTGATTAAACAGTTTGGGTGCCACTGAAAAATAAAAGAAAAAAATATTTTCACGAAGCGCACACTGTTCAATATAACACTGAAGACAAATAGAAAACCACAGTGCTATAGTTGTGCCAGTGAGGAATAAACAAAGGAATATTGGCAGTATTTAACCGGTATCCTACGGGAACTTGGTGGGACATGCAAAAAGTCAATTGGAATTGCATAACCTGGCAGGGAATGGGCTTTAGCAAAGCCAGCCATAGACGCTACTGACACTTTACAAAGCAGAGAAACCCACATGTATGCAATAAGCTGATGAAGCTTAAGAATAAGGCAATTTGCCTGAATGAATACCAAATTTAACACTTGTTCAAATATGGAAGGTTTGATATTTGCATAACATCCATACAAAATGACAAAGCTTATAAGACAGCAAAGCCTATTTCCTTCTTTCCAGTCTAGGTTTGTTATGTACCCCAGTTTGGTTAGGTTCTTAGGCTGTCCCACATCTCATTAAAGGGGTGGTACAGTATTGGTGAGGATGAGAACTGGGCTTTTAACTTTTCGCGAGATACCAAGAAAACACTTATGATGTAGTACAGAACACACCATTTTAAGAGGAATTAAAAGTTTATTTGATGAAAATCGGGTTTGGAATGACTGAAACATCCAAAAACAAAGTAAAGCAAAGCAAAGCAAACGTAATCAAGTGTGGGTCCCACACTTTATTAGAATCCCTCTTTTTTGGATATTTCAGCCATTTCAAAACCAATTTTCATCAAATAAATGTTAAATCCCTCATAGAATTACATGCTCTTTCATATTTCATAAGAGGTTTCTCATTATCTTACAAAAAAATGTTAGAAACCTGAAATTAAAGATAATAAAAAGCTTTGGTACCTCAAAAGCTTCCCTGAATTTCCTTGTCTTGGTTTGTGTTTCAGGTTAAAGTACGTTGTCTATGAGAATTACTCGCCCCAAAGTGCTCTCATGTCTTAGTAATCATGCAATAATGGTTTCGTACCAGAGCTGACGCTGTACAGCGTTGATAAATATTGTACGAAACCACTGACTGCGACCAGCAGCGTGCAGCCCATTGTACGCATAGCTAACTGCGACCAGCAGCCCCATACGCATAGCATAATGGGGCTTCGCATTGTAGCATTCAGGATCATGACAGAATTAGTATCGCGGGTAAATGTCAACTTAAAATCCAAAAATTTCTTCGATTTGAAGACTTACCAATTAAGTTGAAGTATTGAAAACAGGCTTCGAACAACGTTTGGTTCTGCCAATAGTCCCTTTCTGTTCGAATTGATGACTGAATGTGACTCGGTCGAGAGGACCTTGGGAGAGCTACATATACTGGATACCATGGCCAGCGCATGTGCACACAAACATCTTATCCGTTCATGGATTTGAAATTTGTGTGCATGTGATGTGTTCGCATGCACTGGCTGTAGTATTCAGTGTACTGTATGTAGCTCTCCTAAGGTCCTGTCGACCGAGTCACATTCAGTCATCAATTCAAACAGAAAGGGACTATGGGCAGAACCAAACGTTGCCCGAAGCCTGTTTTCAATACTTCAAGTTAATTGGTAAGTCTTCAAATTGAAGAATTTATGGGATTTTAAGTTGACATTTATCCTGCGATACTAAATCTGTCATGATCCTGAATGCTACAATGCGAAGCCCGATTACGCTATGCGTATGGGACTGCTGGTCGCTATGCGTATGGGGCTGCTGATCGCAGTTAATTGCATGATTACTAAGACATGAGAGCACTTTGGGGCGAGTAAGTCTCACAGTGTTAGTTATATGAAAGGTACTTTAACCTGAAACACAAACTAAGACAAGGAAATTCAAGGACACTTTTGAGGTACCAAAACTTTTTATTATCTTTAAGTCTCAACCAAAACTATACGATCCCTTTAACCTGTATTCTATTTCTGTCTCACCACTATCTCATTCCCTTCCCATCCGTGTTTACAGTTATCACCTCAGCTTGTTGTCACATCTGGGGGGTGTTTCATCAATTTAGTCAGCGCTGACAAGTTGTCAGTCTCTGACAATTTTAGCAAAATCCTTGGTTTTGAATGGCTGAGATGCTCTGGTTACTGACTGTTACTATGGTAATTGTCAGAGACTGACAACTTGTCAGTGCTGACAACTTTCATGAAACGGTACCGTGATCCCTTTGTTTATCATTCCATGTCTGCAGTTCTCACCCCAGCTTGTTGCCACCTTCATCCGGTTTGTTTTCATTGGTTGTTTTAGTGAAGTGGGTTCTTTCATTTTGGTTGGTCTCTTCCATTTCTGTTACTCCTATTGGTCCTCTTAGTTCATTTAAATATGTAAATATGTAAATACAGTTTATGCAGATCATGTTCATGATGATGAGTTTTGCTGAGGGCAAGTCAGCCTGAAAATAAAGCAATGTGCTCCTCAGGACTTGAAGCGTGCAGGGCTCATGTTTACAGTCTGTGTCCCTAACCCTGTAGCTATCTTACACTTTAAATATTTTGATATGAATGCTAAACTTCTTGTTTTTTGGTCTCTCAAATCATGGATACATATTTTGTTTTGTTTTTATTATCCTTTTTAACAGAATAATGGAAGACTCCTCAAGTACAAACTTTACACTTTTCAACTTAGGTCCAGCTGTAAGAATCTTACGCATTTCATAAAGATATTTGACAAAACGTAAGTGACAAGATGATTGAATTACTGATGCCACTTCTGATTTTTCCCCTTTTTTTTTGGGGGGGGGGGGAGCGGGAAGGACCCATAAATGACTGACCTGTAAGATTCTGACGAGGGAATGGTGTGATTCCACAGTTGGTCAAAGGTTTGACCATTGATGGCCACGATGACCGAATTGAACATTGCCATGACGATGTCCATGACCCCGTCTCCGGTGAGGTCAATGAGAATGGGGGGCACCATGACACCCTTCACCGGGTCACTGTAGATGACCTGTGCCTGTTCATCATCATATGGAATAAAAGGAGGACTTTAATTTAGAAATGACTTATATCCTTTTTTAAAATCCCAAACATCATTTAAAACAAGAAACAATCTACAGCAGGGCAGATCCAGGATTTCTGTAAGGGGGGGGGGGGGGCGCAACTAATATTTCTAGTACTACTTCTGGGTTTCATTTCATTTTTTTCTTTTTTTCTTTCTTTTGTTTTTAATGAAAATAGAGGGGGCGTGAGCCGGCCGCGCCCCCTCTGGATCCGACACTGTACAATGTATATAATCAAACATCACAATTAACAAGGAACAATAAGTTTGTACAGGAATCTGCCAGTCAAAACACTGAAAGGGTCGGAGTTATACTGTAAAAGTGGAAATTTCCATGGTGTGGAAATTTTGCGTTTCTAGAAGCTAGTGTGAAAATGAGAAGTGCACAAATATTTTTGCATGCAATACATTCCTGTAATGTCCTGATTCCACGGAATGACATGCGAAATTCGTCTAACCCAGCCGAGCGCAAAAAATTTCTTGCAAGAAAACATCCACTTTTACATTATTATATATGAATCTGCAGGCAGCATCAAACTAATATTAGATAGCATGTATTTTGTGATTCCAAGATGTAATTGACCTTGGAATAAATTCCTCTGTATAAAAATCATTTCTCACAGCTAGAGTACTATAGTATCTATTTGCAAACTAAGTTTAAAATGAAATTTATCATTCAATGGCTTTTGGCTTTGATGAACACTATGCAATTTCCAAAAGTGCTCATGCATTAATTGCTGTCTCGACAAGATAGCACAAAAGGGGTTTACACTGTGACACACAGAGTTCAATAGAGGGCTTGGTGAGTAGGTGGTTCATTAAAGGGTGAATCCAAACAATAGGTGAGTATGCAGATTATTATTAAGGATGAATCCAAACAATAGCTGTGAAGGATCATAACAAGGTAAAGAAGTCAAGGTGGCACATTTATTTTGCTTTCAAGTACACCATACAATGTAAACTACCACATGCAGCAAAGAGTTATATGCCTGCTTGCCCATACGACAAAAAAAAAAGAAAAAGTTGCTGTCTGGCAGCTAATGTACAGATATTTGTTCAGTTGGACAGACATATCAATATACTCATTAGATGTCAAGTGTCTACTGTACAACCAGAAATGTTTGGGTGTATAATTTTGATATCGCAAGAGCCAAAATTTGTAAAATTAAAAAGATAATGCACACAAGTTTTTGTCTATACCATAATACCATATGCATTGCATGCCAGTGGCAATTTTCATGAAAATTTCATGCCACAGAAATATCTTGCTTTACAGTGGTTGCAATGATCCCTCAATGGTGAAATAGGACATTGGTGACTGCAGTTTTTTGTGACCAAGTCAAAAAAAAAAAAAAAAACCTCAATCATGTGAACTCCACATCAACATACTTTCGTCCTTCAGAAGGAATTAACAATTAATTGATGTCATATGATCAGAGGTAACACACTTTGTATTCACCCATTGTTACAGAGTGGACAAATGAAAGTACAGCTAGTCAAACCTTTCTCCTAGGCAGGTGGCCTCTGTGGACAGGTTGGTTGCCAATTTGACAGTGTATCATGATCACTAATAACCAGTATATAGCAGAGTTGCCAACTTTTGTAAACTCCTTTCAGTACTTTGATGGCTGAAAATCAGTAATTAATTTGCACTTTTTTTTAGTTAAAATCAGGTAATCCTTGACGGTGTAATAGAATATATATCACAGGCAATGATTTCTACAATCAGCAATTTGCTTGTAACCCTCAGTATTCTTCTCCAATTTCAGTAGAAATAAGGGAGTTCACGGTTGCGATTTGCGCATGTGCAAAATAAATGTCAAATGAGAATGTTTGTGTATTTGCCATTGACTTTCAAACAAAAAGAATCCTCGCAGGCAAATGAGGATTTGGAATGTTAAGTTGTGTGTTTCACCTTGTTAGAACGCACAGGTGAAAGTGATTCATCAATAATGTTTAACACAAGCTACACACGCATTTCATTGACATTGATTACAAAGGTGGCATGCTTCAACAAAAAATGCTCTGTCACAGGTCCTTTCCATGTTATTTGAAAGTCTGTGGTGTAGGGGTCAAATGAGACATGCGCTAACGATGAACTCCCTTACTGAAAATCAGTACAAGCTCGCAGCTCTGGTATAGAGTGACATGTTCAATTTGTCTATCGCTATCCAGATGAATTAAGGGTACTACGATTCCATCCCCTAGATGTTACTCTCTAAGAAAGCATATTATTCCTACCTTCTCCATGTTGTTGTCGATCAGATCTGCTAGAGGAAGAACCCAGAGGGCGCCCCCTATCGTCTCACCACCGGTCCCAAAGAGAACCATACCGTTACCTCCTTGCTGGTAGTAAATCTACAGAGTAAATACGCAAAACGTAACAGCGATGTTGGAACAGTGGCCAATACAATCCAAACAACTGGACAGAATTTCAACACATCATACATCACCATTCTATGATTTATACATATTGCTACATACGTGTACATAACATTTTCAGTTCTTGACATCGTTTTTTTTCTCTGGTGGCCCATTCGGGCCACTGACATTTTTTAATTTGACAACTGGCGGCTTGAAAAAAAAAAATGTAGTGGCTGAAATAATGGAAAAGTAACAACTCATTTTGAATCCTAGCCTGTTGAGGACGAGTCCCAAGTATACTTGGGCACATGTCTACAGGAAATGTGTGTTGTAGCAAAATCAATCCATCCTCAACGGGTTAAGTGCCCAAATGGGTCACATAGATATACCCTTATTGGAATTTGGTGGCCCCAGGCCAACAGACTACCGCTAATGTCATCAAGCTCTGCATATAAATTTACTCTTCCAATTGTAGGTTTGCAATATGAATAAAATGAAGATGTAACTCACATAGTTTAAATCTCTGAAGATTTTGATCCAGTTTTTTGTATATTGCGAAGGAACGAAACACCTTCACTTCAAAGAGCAAACACTATCAATATTTCAAACAAAAATCCTCACTTTGTTCGGTGAATTAAGTGATTTTTTTTTTTAAGGTGGCTAACCCCATTCCTCTTCACAAGGTATTTCAGACATAAAGCGTTTTACTGCAAAATGGGCTATAAAGCACCATTTTCAAACATTTCAAAGTAAGTCCATCATCAGACAGAGCAAATTAAAACCTTTCCAGTAATACCTTACTTGTAACATAACAAGGAATGTTCTAGAAGGTATGGTTAAAAATATCCTACTTTTTTGTATTTCTTTGTTTTTAGCAGCTTTAATCACAAATATGTCAACTTAACAAGAATGGAATTAGCACGTTTTGCAATAAAACTCTTCACATATAAAATTTCACGCCATTAATTTTTATCTTTGGGCCAAAAGAATAGAACTATTCTTACCTGCAATTTTATGGATGAGAGTATGTTTGTACAGTACTAGCTATTTGATATCTCCAAGATTACATTTGCGGTAAGTCAGTCAAGTAATAAAATGAAGTTTCTAAAATGTGAAAACCCTACAGCAACAGTATGCATGACAGAGAACAATAAATATCACCCTTGAGGTGCATCTGAGGATGAAAATTAAACTCTTTTGTCCTTTATGCCAAAAGAATCAAGAACAAATTTGTTCTTTTTAAGATCACTTTTCTCAGGAGAGACTTTGCATGCCATTGATACAGTCCCCTGTGGGCCCCCAATGGCTATTAAAGAGTGCCATAATGCATCAACGGAGAAATGTAATTGTTAATTATAGCAAGAATTTAATGGGTATTGTCATTTTTCACGCACCATACATCACCATTTCAGCTCTCCTGATGTTGCGTGATAATCAGCATAACAGTATCGTTGCATGTCACTGCCCTACAATACAATTTCCCCAGGTGTTCACGCCATTGTGAATACTGTGAAAAAGCTCACTGCATACCATGCAACTAATAAGCATAATAAAAGTTGACGCGTACAGGCTTCTAACAACCTATAGCTATCCTGCACAACAAAAGCCGAAAATGCTTTTAGTCAACATCAAAAATGATTTGTGATTGTTGTTGTTGTTGTTGTTTCATTATTGGCATTATGCGACATATTTCTTCAATGAGAAACCCTTTTCTCATTCTTTCTTTCTATTTTGGCAAGAATATTACATGACATTCCTATTTTGTCCGGTAGCTTCTGAAAACATGTTAACAATCTAACAAACTCTTTACATCCACTGTATATTCACGTCACATGCATAGTGGTTATAATATTCTACTTTTTTCATCTCACTTTATCATGAATGAATGAATTATACTATTACTGAAGACTGGTCCTTTGAACTATAAGCATATACATTTGTACACATAGTTATAGTTTGTAGAGCTATACTAACTTACTGTAGCTATGAATCTACATAAACAGGCAGAGAGACAGACAGATAGATAGATAGATAGATAGATAGATAGATAGATAGATAGATATAGATGGATACATAGATAGATAGATAGATAGATAGACAGATAGATAGATAGATAGACAGATAGATAGATAGATAGATAGATAGACAGATAGATAGATAGATAGATAGATAGGTAGAGAAAGATAGATAGGTAGAGAAAGATAGATAGATAGATAGATAGATGATAGCTAGATAGATAGATAGATGATAGATAGACAGATAAATAGATAGAGATAGATAGATAGATAGATAGATAGATAAACTAACAGAAAAAAGATAGATATAGAGTAGCATAGCAACATACAGATAGATACAGAAAGATCGAGAGAGGGGGTGAGAGAGGGGGTGTTAAGAGATAAGTAGCAAATAACATCATCAAACTTCAAAGCAGAAAACATTGACTAAAATCATCAGCTGATCTCCCCATTATACTGATTTAATAACTCTGTAGTCTGCCTTTGATATACATAACAGCAAGTTTCCATTATTCTTCCAGAAAGGGAACTCTCCACCTGTAAAAAGTGGGTCTATACAATATGCAAGGTTAAAATCAAAACTGGTGCAACCACTCCTATACACGCGCGTATAAAAGGTCTCAATCCTAATACTCGTTCGTTGCTAGGAATACAGTCTGAAGGCTCAATGAACAGCAGAGTGTGGTCGGAGGATTTTAAAAATACGGAATCAAAAGAAATCTGCAGCGACAGCAAGCTTGTTTTGGTGCAGCGATCCATTCACTTAAAGAACAGTAATCAACGAGGTCACTCGTAGTCTGAGAACTTAAAGAACAGTAATCAACGAGGTCACTCGTAGCCTGAGAATCAAAGAATCTAAGTAGAAAAGAGAACCAAGTGAGATCCCATGTAAACCCTTTCACTCACGTATAGTTGCAGTCCAAGGTATTTTATTGACAAGTATCAGTTTGTTGGCTTCATATAGTAGTCAACTGCTGATGCGCTGGTCTTTATGTGCTTAACAATGGTAGCCTTTAGCTTGCAAAACGTGTTGGACCACTCTTGTACACAACTTGAAACCTTTAATTAGCAAGCTGCATGGAGAAAAAAAAAAATCTTGATACTGTATGTGCATGAATGTCTGTGGGCATGCACAGACCACATCATGGGCTATTACACAGCCAAGCTTATTAGAGCCAGTCCATGCGGGGCTCAAGGGTTGTAGGTACACATTCTTTTGGATGGTCTCCTAGCTCTTTTTCTGAACATTTGACTACAGTAAATAAACCATATAGTCATTCTGGTAATTCAAATACAGGATTCTGTAACCAATCCTTTCCTAAGTTTGCAAATGAAGATACTTTTTCCCAGATACTTAAAAAGAGTAGACCTTGCAATAAGCAGCTTGCATGTAGCTACATGTATAATGGGAGAACCATTCTCGACTAGCACTTGTGCTAACTTTTGATTCCCCCTTTAACAACATTATCTTCTGTTTTTCTATATTTTTTTCTATTTTTTTTTCAGAACCTTTGTCTATGCGTATTTCTACATTACATACTTATTCATACTCGTTGCCTTTTCAGTGATAAATGTATCACAACGAAACTAAATCTATTATACCACATGTATTCTAATGTAAGATAAATAGAAGTATGTAAATTATATGCCTGCATAGCTGTAAGAACCTTGTAAAAAATCATTGTATTCTCATAAAAAATTTTCATGTTATTGTATCTTACCCTATGGAATTTCATGTTATCATGTTATCATATTCACATGTATGTTGTTAATAAACTCAACTCAACTCAGAACTCAACTCAACTCAGATCTTATTATGGTAACATTCATCACTCTTTGCACGTTTTCTGTGCTATATTGATTTCCACTGTACAAATTCAGTGTCAAAATTAAGATTAAAGGGAGCGTACAGTTTTGGTTGAGACCTAATTTCAGGTTTCTAACATTTTTTGGTAAGATAATGAGAAACCTCTTATGAAATATGAAAGAGCATGTAATTCTATGAGGAATTCAACATTTATTTGATGAAAATTGGTCTTGAAATGGCTGAGATATCCAAAAAAGAGCGATTCTAATAAAGTGTGGGACCCACACTTTATTACGATCGCTTTGTTTTACTTTGTTTTCGGATGTTTCAGTCATTCCAAACCCGATTTCCATCAAATAAACTTTGAATACCTCTTACAATGGTATGCTCAGTACTATATCATAAGTGTTTTCTTGGTATCTCGCAAAAAGTTAAAAGCCAAATTCTCATCTCCACCAATACTGGACTATCCCTTTAACCAAAACTTGCAGGAAAAAAAGTCATCGCTCTAAAGACTTACTGATTGTTCAACAAGTATGATGCATGAAGTTGTCAGGGATCACAGTTGCCTTGTACTAAATGATCTACAGCAAGACTTGGGTTCTCCTGCTAGGCATCACATTCTTCGATTTATGTGATCATGAAGATTGGTTTTCATTTGTTGGTTTTTTCTATTCTGAAGGAAATGGAATTTTGTTTGCAGCAAGCTATCAGATACTTCCAGAGAGATTCCTTCTTGTAATACTACCACCAGAACAGTGATGAAAGCCAACAGGTGACAAAATTTGATTCTGCAAGGGAAGACACTGAAAGTCACTCTGAGTCATCATGTGGCCCTGCATCTCAAAACCAAGACAAAGTTGCTAGACATGGATTTTTAGTTAAGGGCAGAATCTGAAAGAACAGACTCTGAGATTTAAAATGATATTTAACTCAGTTCAAACAGACTCCCCTAACCTACTATGTATCTAATTATTGGAAAGAAAGCACACACTCCAGCAAAGTGTGAACTGAGAAAAGAGGTTCGGAAGTATGTACACTGTAAAGGTCCATTTCAAGCACTGTATCTTTACCAAGCCATATATTAGCTGAGCAATGAATGGGACAGAAAACAGGATGTTAACCACCATAGCAACAACAATGAAGGGATTATCATATTAATCTGAAATTTACTGTACTCTATTAACACACACTATTGATAATTAATACTAACTTTCAAAGCAGTAGCACCATCCTTTCAAAAGTTATTAGAGTTCAAAGTGAAGAGTGTATAAAGGATTTTTAGAAATGAAAAGGGGCCTCCAAGACATACATAATCACACTATTGTACAGAAAGTGCTCTAGAAAAAACTGCTAAAAACACACTTTTCCCATTTGTTTTATGACCTCAAACTTACAAATAATGTTGAAGAAGAATATGAAGAGTTTGTTCGCAAAAACTGATAAGTCATATATACGTCATATTTGCCAAATGGAGATATTTGCGATTTCAAGTTTCTTTATTTCAAGTTTCTTTATTTCACCAAGCAAAGAAGATATAAAAACAAACAAACACATACAACAACATTAGAATACAATTACAAAATATCAGTTAAACAGTGTAGAAGGAATTGCTGTGGTAGGCAGCAGCCAGAAAGGAAATGTCCCTTATTTTCGGCTGACCTAAAAACACTCATTAAATTTCTGTTACCAATGTGTTCGAAGCAAGACTAGTAAAACATAAGAACAAGACAAGACTAAGACATAACAATCAACACACAAAGACAATAACAAACACCTGATGTCTCAAAATGTAAAGGGTAAAAACTGATACTCTAACTTAAATGAATTTGGTTGTAATTATTGAAGAGAATTTTTTTATAACCAGACTTAAATATATTCAATGAGTTAGCATTGCGTATTTCAAAGGGGAGAGAATTCCACAGAATAGGACCACTGTAAAGAAT
Organism: Diadema setosum; assembly: GCF_964275005.1. Taxonomy (NCBI): domain Eukaryota; kingdom Metazoa; phylum Echinodermata; class Echinoidea; order Diadematoida; family Diadematidae; genus Diadema; species Diadema setosum. Next base: position 39,761,693 of record NC_092690.1, on the reverse strand, counting down.
AGATCGTTGATAAAAAGATGTACGAGATAGAGGTAGGTGAAAATCACACGCGGTTCGCGTATTGTAGTTATGGATTTGATTATTGTATGTGAAAAAGTCCAAAAGAGTTTTTGGTAATATAAAGTTCTTACATAAATACATAAAAATCCCCACTTGGTATTTATACAATTGCAATATTTTCAGGGATAAAAAGAGTGGTGGGGTATGGGCAAGATAAGAGGCATGGGCAATGATTCGTATTGCACATTTTTGAAGTAGTAATAGTCTTTGAATATGACATTCATGAGCATTACCCCAAACAATTATTCCATAATACAATTAAGGTAAAATTATAGCACTATAAATTGATTTCAAAACAGAATTCGGGAGAAAACTAAGTTTGTACATTACACCAATATTTTTTGATTATTACAAATATAATTAATACTGCACACCCTGCCATAGTGGTCCCCTGTTTTACACTTAATCTTTTTTCTTTCCCTTTATAATTTCAACAAGCGAGTGACTTTAATGCTCCTTTAGGCCCCTTACGGAGGATCTTTTGTAGTGTATTTGAATGAGTATGATACAAAGCTCAGCCATGGTGTATTATTGGACGGAGATTTCAGAGAAGCCCAATCTCGATCCACTGGAGCTTGGAGCTCGGTTCAGGCATACAATGCACACAATGGGGATGGAGTCAGCCCCTTTTCTTCCATAGCTTGTCACAAAAGGGGTTGCAGAGTTGGGTCTGTGATTTGTCTGTGGTATGGTGAGTGTGGCAAGAGGCTTCGCTGAGTAATATAATCTGTAGTTTGTACACCTCAGAGCTTTTGTATCGCCTACACAAAGATTTGTTCATACAATTCTTTTTAGCTGAACACGTCCTAAGTCATACACTCGGTCAAATCACCTCTACCCACAGTCAATCATGTGAAACATACAATGTATGTCATATAGGCTAGCTAATATCTCCCAGAATCTCAGGGGAAAAAAACACACAAGAATTTTGAAATGATCTGACATCCTCTCAATTGGACACAAAACACATACTTCACAAAAGTGTGGTGCTCTATGATTTGTTGGCACATACCAATGCAGTATTGACCGATTCGGGTTCGTTGAGGGCAGCAGACATTTTATGGCACTGGGCGCAGCCATGAGCTCAAATTGCGGTGTCTCAGCCGACCCCCCCTGCTCTCCCCCACCCCACGGGCAACATGTTTATCGCGCACTTGTAACAAAGGTTCGCGCAATAAGCAAGCATTCGCGCACTCAGTACGAGATGCCCATTGGCTAAAGCAACCATGCGTCAGTTTTTCATTCCGTGCGCGTGAGAGGGGTGGGGACCCAGGTCGAAATTCCCATAGAAACCAGTAGAAACCAGTAGAGACCTTCTACTGGTTTCTACTGGTTTCCAGATTTGAGTGGTTTCTATGGGAATTTCCAGAGGGTTCCAGTAGGATTCCCATAGAGACCATTAGATTCAACTGGTCAAAAGACCAGAACAAACCAATAAAAACCAGTAGAGTCTACTGGTTTTCAAATGGAGTGTTAAATTCAAAGTTAGACCAGTAGAATCCAGAAGAAATCAGTACTGTTTAATGGTTTCAAGTGGAGAGCGAAACCTGTAGAGAACAGTACAAACCAGAAGAGTCGACTGGTTGCAAAACTGGGTTGAAAAAAGACAAGTCAGACCAGTACAAACCAATACAAACCAGCATTTTTTTTTTTTATACATGTTAAGACATTACTTGTCAACCAGTAAAAACCAACAGGTACCCGTGCAGCCTACTGGTTTGAAGATGGCTTTAAAAGAAGGGAAAACCAGTATGAACCAGTACAAACCAGTCACTTTTCTGCATGTATAAACAAGAATTAAATCAAACCAGTAGAAACCAACAGGTACCAGTAGTAATGGCTGGAAGAGGGTCATACAATTGTGATGAAGTAATACCAGCATAAACCAATAGAAACCAGAATATTCTACTGGCTTAAAATGGGGGTGTCGAAATATCAAGTCAAACCAGTGGTAACCAGTACAAACCAGTCAATCTCCTATACATGTAGTTACAAATAAGTCAAACCAGTAGAAACCAACAGGTACTCTCTTAATTTCTAGGATTTATTTTTAAGTCCTAAGGATTTACTTCTTTAAGTCCTAGCGGACTGTAGATACGGACAAAACCTTAGGACTTAAAAGTAAGTCTTAGCTAGGATTTAAAAATTTAAGCCTATGTTCGACTTAAATTTCAAGTCTATAGGATTTATTTTTTAAGTCTTATTAGATTACATTTAAATCTTTCTTAGACTTGTTTTTAGAATAAATCCAGCTTGGATTTAAACGACGAAAGACTTATTTTAAGCCTTCCTTGGATTTATTTCAAATAAATCCATCATGGATTTAAACTCAGACTACTGAAAATGACAGCCAATTGATGCACTTTCTTCACATGTAAAGGTCTATTTATTTTAACAAAATCAAACTGATGCATTTTTCACAAACATCGATAAGTTACAAAATATACAGATGATTGTCATACACATGTAGGCTCCAGAAAAAATGAAATACGACTGAAATGGATTTACATAAGTACATTTCCATATTGCATTTTGGTAGACAAAATGTTTGACAAAAGAATATACAAATTCCTGCTTAATATATTGATATTTAAGAATCCATCTCAACTGATGACAGGGAACCATCTCAAGAGACTGTTCAAGTGAGATGGACCACTAGTTTCTTAATTACTTTGATGTCATATCTCGTAACAAAGCACTATGTTGAAGTGATGCAATCTGAATTTTTAACTAGAATTATCACTCATTGTGATTAATATACCCCCACCCACAATTGAGGGAATTAGCTCAACCAGGATTATTTTTTCTTACTTTTTAATAAAGAAAAAAATTACCATGGCAATGCACTGTTCCACCTCTCAAATCAAGTGCTCAAAAACTGAGTGAGCAAGATAAATAAACTGACGATTTCTAGGGTTTTTACTAAAAATTGTGTAACCATGGCAACACAATGTTGGACATTTAGAAAAAAATGAAGTTTGCACAACTATAGGCCCTATATCATAGCCGTCATATGTGCCAAATTTCAAGCTAAATGCTAAAAGGGTGAGGGGTTTAGTTGAATTCAAATTAGTGTATCATTTTCATGCAAAATATACTGCTACCATGGCAACACATTTTCCACACTGACAAAAGATTTTTTGCACATCTAGGTAATGTAGAGGTAACATGTGCCAAATTTGAAGCCAAAATGCTCTAAACAGAGACAGGAGAATCGAAATGTTTGTATGATTTTCATTGAAAATGCACCGTTACCATGGCAACACATTGTTTAACAATGATGAAATATGAAGTTTGCATATTTTTGAACTACAATGGTTGCATGTGCCAAATTTCAAGCCAAATGCTCAAAGACTGAGGGAGTTACCTGAATCCAAAATATTTTTGTATGATTTTCATTCAAACTATGTTGTTACCATGGCAACACAATGATCAACAATGACGAGAGGTTAAGTTTGCACATGTACGTACCATAGTGGTCAGGTGTGCCAAATTTCAAGCTAAATGCTCAAAGACTGAGGTTGTTACATGAATCCACAATATCTTTGTATGCATTTTAGTGAAAAGATGCTGTTACCATGGCAACGCATTGTTCACCATTGATGAAAGATTAAGTTTGCACATCTATATGCTTAAGTTGTTGCATGTGCCAAATGTAAAGCCAATTGCTCAAAGAGTGAGGGAGTTAACTGAATCCACAATATTTTTGTATGATTTTCATTCAAAATATGCCGTTACCATGGCGACACATTGATCGACACTTACGAAAGAATACGTTTACACATCTACATACCACAGTGGTCTTTTGTGCCAAATTTCCAGCTAAATGCTCGAAGACTAAAGGAAGTTAGCTGAATCCACAATATTTTTGTATGTTTTTTGGTTTAAAAAAAGCTGTTACCATGGCAATGCATTGCTCACCACATTGTTTCCATATCTATATACCATAGTGGTCATGTGTGCCAAATTTCAAGTCAAATGCTCTAAATTTGTTTAAGGTGCCCATCTGCGCTGAATCTATCCTTCCTCGTGGGTTCAATACTTTGGCTGGAAAACCAAAGTTTATTTCTTTATAAATAGAGAGTTTCATATTAAATTGTTTAGCCACAACGTCATAATGAAAATAGCAACAAATAAGCGCTCAATAAATGTGATGGACAATGGCTCAAAAACACTGTGGGAGTGATGAAAATTAGGTAATCGTTGAATAATTACAAAAGTGTTCAGGGGAACTTAAACTTTCTTCTTTCAATTTAAATCAATGCGGATCTGGCATTACTTTTTTTTTTCATCATCAACCAGACATAATATACAGAAAACAAGCCAAAGATGAACAATAAATAAATTGAAACTGGACATGTATAAAAACTTGAAATATTGTTTAAATGTTCACGTAGCAATGCAAATGCAAAAGTGAGGCACACACATACATGATAGCACCTCTAAAGGAAACATTGCGGCATTAACTTTCCTTATTGTGTTATTTTCATTTAAAAATGCACACAAAAAAAATTACAAGGAAATACTACAACCAGGGCATGACAGACATGCTTCTTGTGTGCATGGATTTGTAGCTCAATATAAATGGAAAAGTGAGGCACACATAACATAACTCAATATCCATGAGTCAAACATTATGCATGATAGTATCTTCAAAGGAAACATTGCAGCATTTTACCTGTGTTACTTTGATTTAAGAATTCACTGAAAATTAAGAAAACTTTGCTGCACATCAGGGCAAGTCAGATATGCTTCTTGTGTGCATGGGTTTGTGGCACAATGTCGGAAAATCTTACTAGCATCATACACTGACGTGTTCTTGAAGTTCGTGGCTAATGCCCAGAACGAAGCCCTCACTTGGGATTGTAGCAGTACATGAATATGCCGCCACAAAATCAAAGAATGCTTCAAGCACCCAAGCATAATTGACGATGAAGACACAGTGGGCTTTAAAGATTCTGTCAAATTCTTGCTTCCAGTCATCTCCAGCCTGGACTTAGTATGGTCTTGTCCAGGATGAGAAAATACTGGATGTACGCCTAGTCACTCCCTTATCTGACTAAGCAGGGCTGGCTGAAGGTGGCATCTTTAGCATCACTGAACTTCGCGCTTCTCGCTCGTGATGTATACGTTTCGCGCGGATCAACTTGGCGTTTCCCGTTTGCTAGGGCTTTCAGGTAGGAGAATCTCCAGATCAGAAGATGCTTGGGGCTGGGGTTGGAGTCTCTGCATCAGCAATGCCATGAACATTGGTTCCTACCTGAAAAGAGATTAAACATGTATAGCACTACTGATATTTCGAACTAAATTTCACTTGAATCGTTTGAGCAAATGACAAAGGCTACAATTATTATCAAATAAACTTTGCATCACATAGAGGGAAGTTAAGTTCTCAGTGAGAGGGCACTCTGGAGGGAAAAATATTAAAATATAATTTTACATATTGATCTTAAATACAATGTACTAATAACATATTCATCACATAACTTTTAGTTTGTGATGTACAAGTAAATATTTCTGATATATTTCGGAACATATTATTTTAAAACATTTTGTCTCATCTGGTAAACCTCAAAGCCTTGAAAAAAATTCCCAGAAATCAGATTACTTTTTGCCATCATCGGGGTGGGGCCTACTTGATATTTACATGTTCCAGACTCATAAGATATTTGATGTACATATTATTACAAATCAATAGAAGTCAGCATGCATTTTTAATCCGTAATTTAATGAATTTAAAAGAAAACTGTCAAAACACGGTAGATACCCCTACACAATACTCATTGCTGAATGTTCTAAAGTTTGTTTGAGAAGAATCGCTTCAAAAACACTGATATATCAGAGAAGAAAACTTTGCATTTCTCACGACAGCATGAGAAATTCAGATTTTTAAATTCCACCTGTTACTGAGTACATGCAGATTCTACACGAGTCTTGCTTTGTAAGATACGAAGCTCAAATATTCTTCTCTAAACATGAGCTGGTACTTAAAAGCCCAATGAAACATGCATATTGATCATTCTCAAAACTGGAAGCTCAATGATTTGATCATAAACTGATTTCAAGTCTATAAACATTAAGCATATACTGTACTTACAGGCACATAGTCATTCTGCACCAGGTACTGCTAGGCATCCCTCGGGAGCATGAGAGGTCCTCTCCCTTTCTTCTACATGGGGATGTTGGGTCTGTGAAGCATCGCTGCAAGTAGTGACATTCCACAAAATTCCTATAGAATGGAACACAATACAATTTTTTTTTTCAACTTTAAGTATTTCACCCATTCTCTTTAACATATTAGATATGACGTATTGTATCAGCTCTGACAATCCCTAACATTCAGTTTTCGACTTATTATCAATATCAGTCTATGAAGAGCAAACTCGTGCACATTCACTTTCCTGAAATGTGTAATAGCAATGAAGCATAAACAAATGAGTAAGTTTTACTCTTACACTTTGGACAGAAATTGTTCCAGTAATTATAATCAATGCCACAAGATCTATGAGGATTGGCGGAAGGACTTACTGTCTCCATCCATGTCTTCACATCTTCTTACGATGTCTTGCAACTAAGGGTGGTTTCGCTTGGCAAATTCTATTGACGTAAAATGGCCCCCATCTGTTCACCATCTCCTGCACTTTTCTCGGTACAACTGGGCAAAGTCCGCATTGATCTGAAAATAAACACAAAAACTGTGAAATATCAGTGATAAGGAAGTGGAAAATGAAAAACAGAAACGCTTGACAAAAAAAAGGAAGAAAACAAATATGCTTCGGGGGTATAAACGGTCGCCATAGCCACATTTCTAGATTTTTATGTAATTAATTATTTCTTATTGGTCTCGAGGGTTGTATGTCATGCTGGAGGGAAAAATGAGACCGATATCTCTGATTTTTGTTTCAGATGTTATCGTTAAAATCAATTTTTAGAAATACCAGGGATGTCTTGCATATCTAAACACCAAGAAGGGATATTCCTGACAGAGTATTCCTTGGAGTACAAATATACAAATAACAGGTAATTTGCATTCCCTTTATCTTAAAAAATATTAAAAGTAAAAAATAAAAAAAGGCCTCATATTTTGTAAAACTTCACTACATTCTCTCACTGGTGTATGTGATGCTTAATGCATACATCTCAGCCAGAAGTGTAGATCTGTAGAATTTTTAAGTCTAGATCCTTCTACTCAAAAACAGATCACCACATTGATTATGCTACAAAGAGAAAGACTGGAGTAGAATACCTTTATCCAGGTGCGAAATCTTGTTCCATCGCACGAGTTAATCCCATACATTATTTGTTTCATACAACGCCTTCAACAATAACACTAACAGACTTACTAGTTCAAGAAAGAGTCTTGAATTCAGTGCAGAAATGGCAACCATAAGGCCCAGGTGTCCAGGCCTACTACTGAGTGGTAGTAATAATAGTAGAAGTATTTTCACGGAATGCAAATCAGTAGCACATTCACATTACATACACATGTACGCAGCCGAGTGCAAGTAGCATTGAAGTTGATTATTCCAGTAAAATGAGTGACATGATGTACGCTTGATAGTAAGAGTGTTGAGTGCACACGCCAAAGGTAATTGTTTATTGTGACATCAGACTCAGTAGACCTAGTCATGCAATGGAACTGTTTATCAATTGTAGACCCCCTATTTTAATATGGGAGTCAATGGAAATTGGTGATGTCAGCCAATATGGCCCATGCGATAGAAGTTTTTACAGTTCAGAGCTTGATGCCACTGCACTGGCATTGCAACATTGGCGCCCTAAACCCTGGGGCGCTCATCACACAGGGGGCTTCGTGTTTGGGCTGGTCGCAGTTCTATTGTAGCGCCCATAGGGTCTACGTACTATTGGTGGCCTAAACACAACATTAAAAATAAAACCCATCTAACAGCATATGCCCTACATTTTATCACAGCATAGTGGGGCATGATAAGGCCTAGAACTGTGCCTTTCTACGTAGAAATTGATAAATTAAACCTTACAAGAGTGTAGGAAGGGGTGAACTGACACTAACTTGTTACTGTTAGTGTTAGTGTTACTTAGTGTTAGACGACAGTTAGGCCTACGCTACAGTAGCCTGTTATGCCCATAGCTGTACCTTTCAGTCAAGACACCAACATCGTAAATCATTAGGTAGAATGGGCGCTTTATAAGAGTCCCTGTATTATTACACTTGTACTTGCAGTTTCACCGAAATAGAGCCCCCACAATACTAGTATAACGTTAGCCTACATGTAACTTGTTTAATGTTACAATGTTTGGATAGACACATTAGCCATGAACAGCTAACGTTAGCACTGGCGCTTCAGGGATGGACAGCGCTGTATACAGCGCAGCGGAAAGGCTCAAACTCGCCAAAAATGTAGGGCGGTTAGTGCACATCTTAACATCTTTTATCTTTGGTTACTGAGTCCCAGAGTTATCAAACACATTCTTAGGCATTCATACAGTAATATGCTCACCTTTAAGCAACTTGGTCAAGCTTCCGTCAGATCATGCCCTCAAAAAAACTCCGGCCTGCATGACTTCTGCCTTCAAGACCAACTCAACTGTTCGAGTCAATACTATAGCGTTTCTTTGCAAATGGTCGATGGTAGGTACAAGTACTATAGTACATGTACAATGTACATATTGTGCACTGAATGTGTGTGTATGACTACACTATCTAGCATCGCATGAAGCAAAGTGACGGCCAGCGCCAATTCCGGTTTTAGGCGGTTCAAGATAGCGCATGACGTCATTTACAAGTCATCTGATTGGCTGAAAGTTTAAGTCCTTGTTAGATTTAGATTGCGAACAGCTTCGACACTCAACTTTTAATCGAAGCCACCTAAAATAAGTCTTGAAGACTTAAAATATTTTAAGTCGTAAGAAAGATTTAAAATTTAAGTCCTAGAAATTAAGAGAGTACCTGTAGAAGTCTACTGGTTTGAAGAGGGTTGTAGAAGTGTGAAGTTATACCAGTAGAAACCGACAGAAACCAGTAGAATCCACTGGCTTTAAAGTAGGGTGTCAAACTATTAAGTCAAACCAGTGGTAACCAGTACAAACCAGTCAATCTCCCCTACATGGAAAAACAAATAAGTCAAACCAGTAGAAACCAACAGGTACCTGTAGATAGTCTACTGGTTTGAAGAGGGTTGTAGAAGTGTGAAGTTATACCAGTAGAAACCGACAGAAACCAGTAGTTTCCACTGGCTTGAAATGGGGTGTCAAAATATTAAGTCAAACCAGTGGTAACCAGTACAAACCAGTCAATCTCCTATCACATGTAAAACAAATAAGTCAAACCAGTAGAAACCAACAGGTACCTGTAGATAGTCTACTGGTTTGAAGAGGGTTGTAGAAGTGTGAAGTTATACCAGTAGAAACCGACAGAAACCAGTAGATTCCACTGGCTTGAAATGGGGTGTCAAAATATTAAGTCAAACCAGTGGTAACCAGTACAAACCAGTCAATCTCCTATACATGGAAAAACGAATAAGTCAAACCAGTAGAAACCAACAGGTACCTGTAGATAATCTACTGGTTTAAAGAGGATTAGTAGAAGTGTGAAGTTACGTATACCAGTAGAAACTGACAGAAACCAGTAGATTCCACTAGCTTAAAATGGGGTGTCGAAATATCATGTCCAACCAGTGGTAACCAGTACAAACCAGTCATCTCCTATACATGGAAAAACAAACAAGTCAAACCAGTAGAAACCAACAGGTACCTGTAGATAGTCTACTGGTTTGAAGAGAGTTGTAGAAGTGTGGAGTTATACCAGTAGAAACCGACAGAAACCAGTAGATTCCACTGGCTTGATCGAAATGAGATGTAAAAATATCAAGTCAAACCAGCGGAAACCAACGAGTACCTGTGGAGTCTACTGGTTTGAAGAGGGTTGTAAAATTGTGAAGTAATACCAGTAGAAACCGACAGAAATCAGTAGATTCTACAGGTTTAAAATGGGGTGTCAAAATACTTCTAACAAGTCAAACCAGTAGAAACTAACCGAGTGCCTGCAGAAACCAATAGAAACCGGTGGATTCTACTGGAAGTTGTCAAACAACAGAACGGCGTTACAATGAACAACTTTTACGAAAAATTTTGTTAATTTTGTTATCATGGGGATATTAACAATTGCAAAAAAAAAATAAAAATACAAGTCATATATTTTGAAATAAAATTATACTTATGTAATTGTTATACATTTATTATAACCTAATTGTCTTTAAACTCGTTATGCTCATCAATAAATCCCTGGGTCTCAAACGGCAACATGACGTACTACCGCGCAGCTAGCCGTTATGCAAACGACCTACTTTTGGCGGGCAGCGCAATCCGCCGTCCGCTCCCCAGCCCTGCGCTGGCTGGCTGGCCGGCCGGCCGCCACCGCATTCATACTTGAGCTGTACGTCATACTGCGCTGTCGCAATCCGTTGAACTCTGTCATCCAGCAGCCAATTATACCGAGAAAACTCCACTTACGATTGCATTTGTGTTACAGAATGAGAATCTTCAATGAGCTCAGGAATCTAAGGTTTAGTTAGCGGTAAACATTGACGTTTTATTTCATTTGAGAGTGACTTTGATGTCGAGTTTGCTTCCAGGCCGTATTCAACCATAGCTGATCATACTAGATGACTATCGGAATCGAAGCCGTACGTTTGAACGCTACCCTAACAAAAAAGTCCTGTGGTACTCCCTGTGGTACTTGTCGGTACCACACAATGTACCACACACTTGTAATGTTACCACAGGAACTGTGTGGTACTGTACCACAGGCTTGTAGGGTACTCCTGTAGTACTTGTCAGTACCACACAATGTACCACATAAATAAATGTTACCACAGGAACTGTGTGGTACTGTTTTACAGGCTCATGTGGTACTTCCTGTGGTACTGGTTGGTACCACACAATGTACCACACAAATATGTTAACAAAGGAACTGTGTGGTACTGTGTCACAGGCTCGTGTGATACTCTGGGATGTACCACAGGGCAGTACCACAGGACATTAAAACAGGAAAGTACCACAGGACAGTACCACAAGACAGTATACACACAAATTGTCGTGTGGTATTTTGGGACGTATACCACACGACAGTACCACATGAATTGTCCTGTGGTATTTTGGGACGTACCACAGGAGAGTACAACAGGAAAGTACCACAGGATAGTACCACAGGACAGTACCACACGACTTGTTCTGTGGTATTTTAGGACGTACCACAGGACAGTACCACAGGGCAGTTCCACAGGACAGTACCACAGGAAAGTACCACAGGATAGTACCACAGGACAGTACCTCACGACTTGTCCTGTGGTATTTTGGGACGTACCACAGGACAGTACCACATGGCAGTACCACAGGACAGTACCACAGAGCAGTACCACAGGACAGTACCACAGGAAAGTACCACAGGGTAGTACCACAGGACAGTACCACACGACTTGTCCTGCGGTATTTTGGGACGTACCACAGGGCAGTACCACAGAAAAGTACCACAGGACAGTACCACACGACTTGTCCTGTGGTATTTTGGGACGTACCACAGGAAAGTACCACAGAAAAGTACCACAGGACAGTACCACAGGAATTGTCCTGTGGTATTTTGGGACGTACCACAGGACAGTACCACAGGACAGTACCTCACGACTTGTCCTGTGGTATTTTGGGACGTACCACAGGACAGTACCACAGGGCAGTACCACAGGACAATACCACAGGGCAGTACCACAGGACAGTACCACAGGAAAGTACCACAGGATAGTACCACAGGACAGCACCACACGACTTGTCCAGTGGTATTTTGGGACGTACCACAGGGCAGTACCACAGGACAGTACCACAGGATAGTACCATAGGACAGTACCACACGACTTGTCCTGTGGTATTTTGGGACATACCACAGGACAGTACCACAGGAATTGTCCTGTGGTATTTTGGGATGTACCACAGGACAGTACCACAGGAATTGTCCTGTGGTATTTTGGGACATACCACAGGACAGTACCACAGGATATTACCACAGGACAGTACCTCACGACTTGTCCTGTGGTATTTTGGGACGTACCACAGACAGTACCACAGGGCAGTACCACAGGACAGTACCACAGGACAGTACCACAGGAAAGTACCACAGGATAGTACCACAGGACAGTACCACATGACTTGTCCTGTGGTATTTTGGGACGTACCACAGGACAGTACCACACGAATTGTCCTGTGGAATTTTGGGACGTACCACACTACAGTACGACAGGAATTCCTGTGGTAATTTTTGATGTATACCACAGGAGAGTACCACAGGAACTGTCCAAAATCCCACAGGAAAATCATAATATGGTGCTATTCCACACAGATATAAGTACCACACAGCAAATTAAATTTGTAAGTACCACAGAAAAATGCTACAGGAAATTCTTTTTTTTTCTTAACATTTTATACCAGAGGACTATCACATCAGGAGAATATCAAACAGCAGTACCACACAGGAGTACCACACAGGAAAATTGTAAGGCAGAATCAACTGAAATTTATAACAAAAATACAAACAAACAAGCACATATTAATATTCCTCAATTAATTGATAGATGAGTTATGCTGTGAGTTATAATAATTGATTTGCCATGACTTATCCTGTCCTATACTCCTACAGTATTACCTATTTAGTGAAAGTGCTGATGTAAAGCATGAGAAATTTCATAAGGACTTCTGTGGTACTCCTGTGGTACTCGTGTGGTACTCCTGTGGTACAAATTTTTACATAGCTCATGAATATTCATAAAAAGTACTCTAGATTTTAGAAAATACATATATGACTTAAAAAGTCAAAGTATTAATGATGGAACTTACTTTGAACTTCATGAAAGATTGTCTAATTATGTTATGTTATTCCCAATATCATAGATATTGTAATGAAAGTGTAATTTCATATCTTGATAATAAAGTATAATCGAGTTAGTAACCATGCCTTAATGCTTTACGGATAGACGGCCATATATATATGTACTGATACGGTCGATGGCTACCTAGGAATAGAATATGACTATATAGATCTATTAGAGGACTAGATTGGCATTTGGCCATTAGACTCTCGTTTGAGGTTATATGTTAGGAGTAGGACAGGTTATTAAGTAGGGCCATGTTTGTCCTGAAATCCATCACTCACCTATCAGGAATATTCCTTGATATGTGGCTAAAATTCTCCCAGATTTTTTTTTTTCGATCTGTCCTGTGTGGTACTCTCCTGTGGTACCATGGAAATGCTGTGTGGTACTGCCCTGTGGTAATGCTGTGTGGTAATGATCGACCTGTGGTACTGTCCCAAAATACCACAGGACAGTTCCTGTGGTACTGTTCTGTGGTACTAGTCCTGTGGTACTGCCCTGTGGTACGTCCCAAAATACCACAGGAATTCCTGTGGTACTGCCCTGTGGTACGTCCCAAAATACCACAGGAATTCCTGTGGTACTGTTCTGTGGTACCGGTCCTGTGGTACTTTCCTGTGGTACTGCCCTGTGGTACGTCCCAAAATACCACAGGAATTCCTGTGGTACTGTCCTGTGGTATGTCCCAAAATACCACAGGACAATTCCTGTGGTACTGTCCTGTGGTACTTTCCTGTGGTACTGTCCTGTGGTACTGTCCTGTGGTACCGTCCTGTGGTAATTACCACAGGAGTACCACAGGACTTTTTCGTAAGGGTACGTTTTTTTCGGTGTACTACATATAGTACGCCCTACGGTATGTGTTAGAAATGTCGTACACCATACTGCATGTATGTTCAAACGATTTGAAATGTGCGAGCTAGTGACATCGTGAAAATTGACGAAACAATCCACTGTGAATCCAAACTGTATCTTGTACTACCGTTGTGGTGGTGGTACGTGTCGGAGACTGACAATGCCCGATAATGGACTGTGAGACACTGGAACAGCTGCAGCCACCAGTACTACGCAGTAGGTTCACTGATACAATTGTATGCATAGCCATGCTGTACTCGTCTGCAGTGCAAATGTATGAAGAACCCGACTGAGACAAACCGAGCACCGGTGTTGGCCAGTTAGTGAGTATTTTGCCTTAGACCTCTTGTTAGCCTATATTTAAAGTATTATTAACGCTAACTACAAAGTTGGATTTAAGTTAGCTCTTTATCACTCAATATCAGTTTGTGTGCCATTATGGAAACATTATGTTTGCCACATTTAAGACACCAACAAAATAGTGATGATTTGAGAATACATGTATTTTCAGTTTTTCTCATCTACATGTATTTAACTTGTAGATTTAGGAACCTATGTTGAATCGTATTTTGGACATTGCAGTGAGCAAAGTTGTAGAAAAAATGCCAAGCTTTGCTTTCATGTGTGTGTGTAAATTGTATGACAAATCTGTGACCATTTAAGTGTACAAAAAGCCAGTATATAACAACAGTTCGTAGGGAACACCGCTTGCTAGTCAATCACCAAGTAAAATACAGGCTATACCGGTTACCCGGTACATTGTAAGTGAGAGAAATGGAATTGCCAGAAACACTGTCTACCCTGTGCTAGTGATTTATCGATCGGTGGGGGCGGGTTTGTGCATTGAGCAGAATATGTGAAGTTAACTATAACATGCCCTTGACAGAGTCAGGCGTAGAAACGTAACATATGTTGTACATACATGTATGTATAAAGAGTTCAAACTGAAACACTAGTTGACCATAATGATATGATTGTTGAATGTTGATCTCCAATGAAGAAGAAAAATGTGCTGATTTTTTAAACAAATGTTCTCAATTTGGCAAGATTTACGTACAACGTGTAGTACAATATATAACTTTAACATCAAACATTGAAAATTGATTGATTACTCAAAGTTCTCTTTCTATTTGTTTTATCTTTAAGTATTAGGAGACGAAGACTAGAAGAAGCCAGCTAAGGTCGACTTGCGGAGCTCCGTTATGCCACGTACCTGGTATTTTGACTGCCACGAGTGGGCCCTACATCTTCCCTTGCCTTCAGAGAATGATGACCTCACTGAGAGTTTGGGCCTTCAGCATTTTGAAATCGTCATACAAGCACCAGATGGGCCCAACCAGGGAGGCCTTGCCAAATATTTGCTCTTACAAAAAGCGTATGTTGTCAGCTTGTCATTTCAGGAAAATTTCAAGATATTTTCACACTAGTGAAAGAATTATGTGAGCGAAAGAAATGTAAAACTGAGAGAACCATCATATTCAGCCAGACTCATCATCATCAGTGCAGAGATTTGTTAGCGACAATGTACTTTAAAGATTGACTGGAGGAAAAGGAGTGTCACTATGTCCTGTAGCATCACTGGTGACAGCTTAAATGAGGAAATACTTGAACAGTACCGTAATGTATAATGTACAAGTGTATACATGTATGTCAGAACCAGATGACTGGGCTTGGGTGATCTTTTGTGCTACAGTGTATCTTGACATTTATGATGGGTACAAGTATAAACTGCAAGAAAGTCAGCATGTACTTAGTTCATGTACAGTATTTTATCATTTTGCACAAGAGAGTTGCTGTGCTGGTAGAGGAGGGGAAGATTCCTGCGCTGTACTGATGGCAAAGGATTAGGTGAGGACTAACTTAGGCAATAACACAGTATAGCTGTACTTGCTTTCAGATAAAAAGACTAATGGGTGTGAGCCTGAAGTGCAAAACCTTCCGCGTCCATGCTGTGTTGTTTGTGCTCAAAGTTGTGTAATTGAATCATGCAACGGTGTACATTGTATTTTTTCTTTTTTATTTTAAATGGTCAAATGGGTAATGTTCAGTTTGATGCATTTTCTTTCTTTTTTTTTAAAATTAAATTAGTGTAACCTTGCAACTTACAGACCTTCCAGTTTGCAAATGATTTTATCAGGTCCCAGGTGCAGACTCTTGACTTATTGTGAAAAATCTATGACTACT
This sequence comes from Diadema setosum, assembly GCF_964275005.1. Taxonomy (NCBI): domain Eukaryota; kingdom Metazoa; phylum Echinodermata; class Echinoidea; order Diadematoida; family Diadematidae; genus Diadema; species Diadema setosum. The sequence continues at coordinate 39,745,698 of NC_092690.1, read as the reverse complement.
ATTAGACATTAAACCTCACAGATTGTGCATACCACTTTCCAGCTGACAGAACAAGGACCTATTATAGAAAGAAACTAGCCCAACCAAATGCTGTGTGCAGCAAAGGGACAGGGCTGTGTATAATTACAATATAGTAAGAAAGGTGATATACACTCAAACAAGGTAATTACAGGTGAATCGTGGTATTTAGGTCCTTGACATAATGAGGCTCTCTTATGTTTTTGAAAGGCTGTTAACTAACAAAATGAGCTGCCAAGCATGCGTGAGCATGTTGGTAATTGGAATCTATTCTGTAAACTTACATTCAGATGTGACTATGAATTGTTTATTTGTTTATTTTCCTCTTCTTTTTTTTTACTCATTGCCTCTTACCTACAATATCCAAACCCATTTTGGTGCCGCTTTTTTTAACACTATCTATGATCGATGCTGTGAGTGTTATCTGTGTATGTACAGTAGATGTATGTACCTGGATGATGCCAGCAAGACAACATGGTTTATTTTACATTCATAATTATGAATATCTATTCTTTGCCAACCACCAATGCTGTATTTTGTTTTGTCAAGTGAAGTTTTGTTTGTCATGCCATCAGTTTAATATCTTTATTATTAAGTTTGTTTGTGTACATATGAGTTTTGCATCCTTTCAGATGAACATTTTCTATGATTAGGGTAATCATCTTTATGTTATCGCTTTAACAAACAAATGGGGGCATCTGGAAAGTGCTCAATGACAGAAATGTAAACCTTGTATTTTTGATGTAATACAAATTTACATGTTTTTGGTTTGTTTGTTTTTTTCAAATACCTGTCGAGGCCTTATTTGTCTTTCAAAAACAAAAATTCCTGTCACATAATCAGTTGAACGAATTTGTTAACTGAAATAAAAATTCTTTGGCTTGGCAAAACAACATGGTGAAAAAAAAAAGAGTAATCTGAATAATGAATACTTTGAAATGTAATGTACTCATGTAATATGATTATCATCCATTGACCTGTAATAAAATTTCCTCAACTTAAGACTGTATTTACTCCAGACTTACAGTGTGTGATAGAAGTCTCATGTTTTGATCAATGTATGCATACAAATGCAGTGTGAATTTGTGTGGCATGTGTTGTGTACATGTATGCATTCTTAATTTTGAACATTCAGGTATGTCTCATTCAGTCGAAAATTGGTTAGTACTGTACATAAGTTGATGTCTGGTGGCACCATTACAAATAGGTTTTTTGTTTGTTTGTTTGTTTTTGCTGATTTGAAGAAGAATTTGTACTACTAGTGCACATCCATTATATTGGACATGGTTCTATAGAAACTTTTTTGCAATGTATCAAAAAAGTAAAAAATCAGGTCCTTGAATTATCTGTATTTACAACTGTACTACATTTACAATGTTCTTTCTTGCATTGTTGAGCTGTAACAACATTTTAATGTAACAAAAAGAAAACTGTCGGTCCTGAAGATGTCGTTATAATGGGAGTCACTTGAAGTGCAAGTTCTTCTTCCAAATGCATTGGTACATGCTGTTACTGGTTCAGTAGGAATTTCTTCTGGTTTCTACTGGGGCCAGTACAACATCTACTGGTATTCTGTTGGTTTCTTCTGGTTTCAGTAAGGCCTCTACTGGTATTCTTCTGGTTCCAGTAGAAATTCCTACTGGTTTCTACTGGTTCCAGTAAGAAATCCTGCTGGTTTCTACTGGTTCCAGTAAGAAATCCTGCTGGTTTCTACTGGTTCCAGTAAGAAATCCTGCTGGTTTCTACTGGTTCCAGAAGAAATCCTGCTGGTTTCTACTGGTTCCAGTAAGAAATCCTGCTGGTTTCTACTGGTTCCAGTAGGAAATCATGCTGGTTTCTACTGGTTCCAGTAAGAAATTCAGCTGGTTTCTACTGGTTCCAGAAAGAAATCCTGCTGGTTTCTACTGGTTCCAGTAAGAAATCCTGCTGGTTTCTACTGGTTCCAGTAAGAAATCCTGCTGGTTTCTACTGGTTTTCTACTGGTTTTGTTGAGATTTCTACTGGTTTTGTTGAGATTTCTACTGGTTCCAGTAAGAAATCCTGCTGGTTTCTACTGGTTTTGTTAAGATTTCTACTGGTTTTGTTGAGATTTCTACTGGTTCCAGTAAAAAAATCCTGCTGGTTTCTACTGGTTTTCTACTGGTTTTGTTAAGATTTCTACTGGTTTTGTTGAGATTTCTACTGGTTTTGTTGAGATTTCTACTGGTTTTGTTGAGATTTCTACTGGTTTTGTTGAGATTTCTACTGGTTCCAGTAAAAAAATCCTGCTGGTTTCTACTGGTTTTCTACTGGTTTTGTTAAGATTTCTACTGGTTTTGTTGAAATTTCTACTGGTTTCATTGAGAGTTTTCATTGGTCTTCACTGGATTCTACTGGTTTAAATCAAGCATTTCTACTGGTTTCTACTGGTTCCAATAAGAATTCTTACTGGTCTGCTACTGGTTCCAGTACAAATTTCCTACTGGTTTTCTACTGGTTTTATTTCACTTTCCATATTGAAACCAGTAGAAAATCGGTCTCCACTGAACCCGTACAAACCAGTAGAATTCTACTGGTTTTAGCTCTACTGGTTTCTATGGGAATTTCGACCTGGGGAGAGAGGAGGGGGGGTCGGCTGAGACACCGCGTAATGGCGCTGCCCATGCCAAAAATACACATAGCGCGTCACAGAATCGGTCAATATCCCCACTATGTGTTTACAGGTAATATATCAACCACACTATTATTGCACAAAGAAAGGCCCTAAAACTACATGGCTCAGTTAATACATGTCTATATGCCAATGTCATGATTATGTCTATGAGAGATTATAGGAATCCTAATCAATAGATTTGGCTTTTAAAAGTGAAAATGGTTTTCTGGACCATAGTGCATATTAAATACAGTATTCATCGCATAATCGGGACAGGTTGGGAGTAGTAAACACGGCCCCTTTAAGCGGGGTGCCCGATTTCGCGATGAGCACTCACCATACACTAACGGCATACGACATGTACATGTAGTGCACACACACACACACACACACACACGCATACTGACGTACTGTACATGTACATGAATACACAACCACGCTACCCCTCGGCGCGACCCTCTAGCTCTCCCTGCATTCTCGCAATGATGTAGAGTAATCACAACCGGGTTCTTCTTCTATCACCTCTCTCCGAACACAAAATATGTGGATTAAAAGCTGGCACTTTCTTAAACATTCGTAGAATTCTTGGACACGTAGGGCGTTCCGTATAAATACATATCCACAACCATGGGAAATGATTACCCAGAACTGATGTGGCAACGTCAATGAAAAGTCCTTCAATCATTCAATCATCACGGCTCGATTGTTTACTTGCCGCGATCACTGCACTGTACATGTGTTGTCAATATACACATGTACAGAAAAGCAAAGGCGGCAGCAAGCTGAAATGTACGTGTACTGGATGGACGGAGGTCAAAACACACCAGTCTGAAGCTTGCTTTGTAAGTTTGATGTAAACGACAACTGATAGGGAATCTTTGAAATATTGTTGTGGTATTTTGGTAGATTTTTTGTGTAAAATATCAACAAATCAAAGATCGTTTGAAGAAAAATTGTCCCGTTTATCAGAGGTCCCCGCCAGATTATCCAGTGAAAATAACGTGCATTGGAAATGTTTCTGGGAAGCGTATGTCATTTAAGCGAGGTTCCCGATTATCAGATGCCCGATTATGCGATGAATACTGTAATATCTCTTATTTTAGAGGCATACCTATAGAATGGTATAATTAGAGCATATAACTTGCATATATATCAAATGATATCTCTTGTTTTAAAGGTATACCTGTAAAATTTTACAATTGAAGGGGTCGGTGCAATATAGTGCTAACCCACACTTTTGTCAAAATTGAGTTACATGCATTTTCATAATCCTTATCCTTCACTCTAACCTCCGTGAAAATATCATATTTGAATTCAACCAATAAGATGGTAAAAAATGCATGCATTCATGTTTCATTAATGTAAAATGTATGTACTTTCCAAAGATTCAACAGCGATTATCTCAAAATGACTATTGTGTGGGTTAGCACTATATTGCACCGACCCCTTCAATTAGATACACAGAACATGCACATCAAATTAAAGGCATACCCGTAGAATAGTATAATTAAATACAAATAGAGTAACTTGCATCACATCAAAGTGCTATCTGTCATTTTTGAGGCATCCAGTAGAATGGTATGATTACATAAATATAACTTTTATACTACTATGATGCAGTCATTCACACCCATACATGACACACACTTGATGCTGAACTAGCAATCAAACACGGAATTGGAGGAAAACAGGGCCTTGTAGGTATCGAAATTGTACTGTTATTCTTGCTGTTGAATGATGATGATGTTCTTGTGAAAAGGGTTATTGTCCAGAACTTGGGGGTTTAATTCATATAGGCATGCAGTTGGTGCATTGGCAGATGTGGTAACTCTTTATTCAACTCAAAGCTATCTACCCAAGCTGTATCAGATGATCTCAACAAAATTGAGCGGATGGAATATGTTTGGTAACGTACTTTACTTTGTGCATTCATGTAACAAGTTTTTGTCAATAACGAGAAAGCTTGTCTAAGGCTTGCCTGGCATAACAGCAAACTGGAATCCCCAGAACTCAGTAGGCAGGGCTCCACACTAACTTTTTTATTTGGTGGCCCGATGGGGCCACCAAAATCATCAATTTCAAACTTTTGGTGGCCCGAGAGAAAAATTTGGTGGCCCCCAAAAAACAATAAAAAAAATTCCTGGTTTGTTTGGGTTTTTTTTTTTGAGGAGTCAAATATTTAAGTTTTATCATAGTAAGAATTGGAAGCTGGACATATCTACTCATAAATAAACCTCAACAAACTCGCAGCACTCACTCTGAGGCACTCATTCAGTCCTTTTCATCCATCCTTTAAACAAATTTAACTGCTGAATGGTAAGACTAAGTATAAATATTCATTGACAGGCACATGGGTTGCAACATCTTAACATAAATAAATTACACTTTTCAAAAAATTTTGGTGGCCCGAGGTGGGCCACCAAATTTGCCCTTATTTGAAATTTGGTGGCCCGACTTTCATTTTTGGTGGCCACGGGCCACCGTTAATGTCGAGCCCTGCAGTAGGTGTATAAATGGTTAGTAATTTGTTGCGAGGTATTCAGCGAATTTTATATCCATATAGTTATTTGAATATGCATGTATATATCATGCTACTCCCACTATAGAGACATCCTCAGAACCTTCATTTCTTTTTTTTTTTGTCATATCAAAATGAAGGGAATTTGCACCATAGGCTTATATGATATAGGTTTGGGACCTCAATTTTTACTTTGCTGTAACAATCAAAATTTGTTATAAGCATGTCCGCTGTATAACAGGGGTACCCTGTATCAGTACACTGGACTGTTGGTGGCAAATTTTTGCATGGCAACAAGTTTTCAGGGTCAAAGTTCATACCTGGGGTGAATAGTAGGACTCCATCCCGTCTGGAACAGGTGACAATGTGATCACATGACCATCGGCTCCGCTGAGTAACATCAGCTTGCCACTGTACCTGACTTTTCCTCCTGTCAAACAAAAATTACAAATCACTGAGTTTCTTCCCCAAACTCTTCAATCTCGGAAATTCTTACAAAGCTATGCAGTTCCACATAACTATTTCAATTAACTATTGTTTGTGCCTTGACTTTATGTGACACACATTTCACTACATGACCTGTAATAATAGACTGTGATAATAGACCATTTTTAAACACACAATCCAAATTTTATATATTTTTGGCATAAAGGTTGATTCACTCAATCAGAAAGCTATAGCTTGCCTGACATAGCAACGACTAATGTACGCAGGGCAGATTCCAATTTAATAAGTATTGGAGTTTATTAATCAGGAACAGGTTAATAGAAAAGTTTGTTACTTAGACCCCAGGAAAGAAACAGCTGACAGTTTCACTATAGGCCTTTGTAGTAAATCAGTGTATAAGAGTTATATACTGATAGACTTTTGACTGTGCTTTTCAAATCTAAGTGAACAATTATCACATTATTCAGGTTTACAGCTTCATTTTTTACACTAAAATCACATAACTTCTTTTGTTGAAGCTAATTACAATAGTGCTGTCATATGGCATACATGTATTTTTATTTTCCTAATTGACAGCTGTGTGATTTCAGTCAAAATGTATATTTGTTGACATATATTTTGATCCTTATCAAAAAGAGAGAAAGTATGAATTTATTCTTTCTGAATTCATAAGTAATTATCGGTGTCTGGTCAAAGACTATACTAGAAAAACCTTGCAATTAGATCTGGAACAAGACATTCTCAGGGGACCTTAGAATATCTGGTCACCCCATCCAGGGTGGCTTTCACAGATTAAATAACAGACAGCTTGGAGAAAGGTTATAAAAGAAAAAAAAAATCCTGAAATAAAGATTAAAAAAAAAAAAATTATTTAAGATGAAAGCTAAATAATTTGATAATTGTTGTTGTTGATGATGCTGATGATGACGATGATTAAGATGATGACAGTGATGATGACGGTGATGATGATGATGATGGTGACTGATGGCAATAAATGATTATGGCGGTGGTGGTAATGATGATGATGATAAGTTGATAATGATGGTGAGGATGAGGACACAACGATGGTGATGAGGATGGTGGTGATTGAGTATTGCGATGGAGATAATGGTGAAGATGATATTTGATGATGATGATGATGACGATGATGAAGATGATGATGATGAAGATGATGACGGTGATGATGATGATGATGACAATGATGACGATGATGGTGGTGATTGATGGCAGTAAATGATTATGGTGGTGGTGGTAATAATTATGATGATAAGTTGATAATGATGGGAAGGGTGAGGATGCAATGATGGTGATGAGAATATCAATGATAATGTAAGATGAACACACACCTGGTTTTCTGACAGGATCCCCTCCCTGCATGTTGAGAAGATCCCTTACACCATCGCCATCGATGTCATGGATGACCTGGGCTGTGTAGAAATTGCTCACCGCCTCATTAGGGCCCGATGGCATGTATTTCCACAAACCCTCTCCAGTTGCCCCATTGATCATTTCCATAACCTGCAAGATCAAAAATAGGAAATCATATTGAGGTTGGAAATAACAACCATATTTCATGATCAAATGTCAAGTTTTAAGGCATCATTTGTTTCGGGCATAAGCTTTTGTCTCTTTTATCTTCATTTTTTCTCATAATCTTTCTTGCCTACAGTCCATATAACACTTATCATGATTATTTGCCTGATGGCGTGTACTTCAACAAACCTTGTCTGTTTGTCCCACTGATCATTTCCAAAACCTACAAAATCAAATAGAAAATCAAACTGAAGTTGGAAATGACAACCATATTTCAAGATTATGTGTCAGATTTTGTGGCATATAATTTAATATGAATTTCCAGCATAAACTTACATCTCTTTTTGAATAGCAATTAAAAGGCTTTTTTTTTTTAAATTCTGCAATGAAATATATAATCAACAAACGAAACAATAAATTATGGAAACTTGCATTAAAAAAGATACAGCAGAAAACCACACAAATTGTGGTTTTTATGTACACCGTGTACTTTTTCACTCAATATCAGAGTGTGGCGAAGCTGTGATCCATTAGGCCTGTTATGACACACAAATTATTGTAACTTATTTGTGCAATGTAGAGCTGATGACTTGTGTACTCATACAGGCATAATACCTGAGCCAATTCAGTCCCTTTCTTTTCAAAATTCTGATTCATGGACATAAAGCCGTTATATAGGTGAAGGCATCCATGCAAGCCCTGTGAATGAAAAGAGCTTTTCACAGCTTCCAGCTTCTTTGTTCTGCACTCCCAATTGTGACCCCCAGACATATAATCTTTTTTTTCACCTCTTCATGAGCTTGTATTGTAAGGGGGAGGTATACATACATAATGTACATCTTTTTTGGTCACTGTTGTCATAAGAACCTTATGTTTTTTTCATTTGTTCATGCAGTGTATAATAAAAGAGAGTCTGTTATATATCATGTCTTTTCTCTGTGTGTAAAAAGATTGCATGCTTGCTGGGTTAACAAAAAAAGAGAGATCTAAAAGAGAAAGAAAAGCAGACATAACTGGTCTGAGGAGGACTAAACCTGCTGAATCCGATGTGTAAAGGTTCTAGCAGTGGGAGAGCGTATGACTAACATGGCTTTATAGTGACTGCACTGAACAGTTCTGTGCAGTGATGTACCCAAAGGCACGAATCTAAACATGTGCATGCACAAAGAATAAGCGTTACAGTTCACACAATGCACACCAAGATTATATTTCTTTGTTGTATGTTTGCAGACTGAGAGCCCATTTTCTTTCAAAGGTGGTGGTGTTTGGTGATCACAGCCACTCTTCTCAATTTTTCTTTTAACTTGCATTCTGCGATCTGCATGTGCAGACACGGAACTTCCTTTAAAAAGTTTTCATGCCTGCCACATATCATCATTGGCACTCAATGTACATACATTCAGTCTGCCCAGTCAATCAAAACTTCCTGAAACTTTTATTCGCTGCAAACAAACTAAAACTAATGGATTAATCATGATATCAAATCATCCCAGAATATTCAGCAATGATGTAAAAATGATTTTTAAAAAAAGAGGATTTTCACACCGGACAGAGTAAAGGCAAGAACTCATCCACATCATAAAATCCAAAAAGAGTGAAGATGTGTCATTTGATTTGTTTCTACAGTCAACCTTGCCTAAGTCAAATCTATTTGGACTGAAAAAGTACATTGTAGCTTCACCTAAGATAAAATTCACCTTATGAGGGATAAAAATCATTAGAACATTAAGAGAACAGGACTTGAAAAGACCTTTGACTTAGGCAATGATTCCACTAAATGCGAGGTTGACTTTTAAAAAAGCAAGGCTGACTGTACTTGCAAAACCGTGCAGCTTCATAACTCACCCCAGCTCTACCGGATATGGCGCAGTCGTTGACTTTGTCTCCCGTAACATCGGCATTGCAGTTGAGAGCGAAGACCTCGGAGCTTGTGTAGTGCCTCCAGAGCTCCTCCCCCGTGATACCATCCAAGGCAAGAGCACCACCAAAGCATGGTCTCTGATCGCCAAAGTAGATGGCGCAGAGGAGGTACTCGTCAGCAAAGTACGCATTGACATCTTCAGGTACAATGTAAAAAAGGAGAAAGACGTCATTAGTTCTTAATACACAAGCAAAGACATCTCAACATCGACATCTTTAAGTAGTTAAAGAGACAGAGATCAATCATGTTAAGGATAGACATTGATAAGTGGCGGATCCAGAGGGGGATGCATCGGGTGCGCCCCCTCTTTATGGAATTCCTGGATCCGTCCCCGGTTGAGAATGATGATCAAAGAGATTATCATCAGTGGTAGAAGATTCATTCCAAATGAATCCCACACACAGATGCATTGCATCAAGCCAGAGATTCTACATCAGTGTGGGACAGGGGGAGGACACCTGACCTATTGGAGGGTGATACCAGCCCATCACAGGTGCAATTGTTACCCCCTCTCCTCCTATCATGTACCCTTCCTACTCACCCAACAATCCATTAACTCCAGCCTGTCACCAAGCACACACTACAGTACAATATGAAACCCATAATGTAGAGCACGATCCTCATAAAATAGAAGAGAGTAGTCATGACATTTATCAGTGAACTGAATTTGATGAGATGGACATCAACTAATTAGAATATTGACATGCAGCTTATCAACCAATAATTTCTACAAATCTCTGTCCCTTTTACTTTATCATTTGCAGCAAATATTTTCAAACAAGAACTACACTAAAAGCAGAGATAAATGGTCCAAAATGGTTATTTCATACAATTCTTCGTTCTGCAAGTAATTAGGTACTCTGATTATTCACAACATACCGAGATGCCACTACAAACAACTCGCCAACACCATGATTATCATCTACAGAGTAGAAAAATTAGCACAATGTACACTGTACAAAAATTAAATTGATTTAAAAATAAACCACTTCTCTCGTATAGACTTCTTCACTTTCATACCCGAATGATTTAAACTCAAATATATTTAATTTCTTTAATTCTCATCAAAAGTTTAGTGTACCCTGCTTTTTGATTACTTATATTGTATTTTGAACATCTCTTTCTCTTCACTAACCTGTTTATATCTACAGCTGTTAAAAGTTGAAGACTTATTTTTTTCACAGTATTTGCATTTTCTCATTTCTTTATCTGTCTTCGTGGTCTTTCATGAATGTGCCATGAGCATTTTATTAATGGAAATAGTGCAATATAAATTGTAATTTTATTAGTATCATTATAATGGTATGTATGTGCTATTGACTACAGTATGTTTAAGATGGAGGAAACAAACTTAACTTGAACTGCAAGAGAAGTATTCTAAAAGGCCTCCTCTTGTTATAATTATCCTGAGGACTGCAGCATTCAGAGGCAAACTCATCCAAATCACATCCATTATCAACTCTTTATGTGCCACATTCACATGCCCAACTCAGTTGACAGCGTGCCTAGCCTCCATATTCTGCTCAAACGCACAAACCCGTCCAAAATCAATTGATGAATCGCCAAATGCCACACTGCAATGAAAGTGTTTCTCGCGATTCTATTCCTGTCACTAGCTTGCATTTTAGGTAGCAATTGATTTTCAAGCAGTGCTTCCTACTTGAACTGCGAGTAAATTCTAAGTTTCTGTTGCTGTTTTGTAAGCAAAAGTCATGCCTCTACGATAATGTAGCTACTCGGTTAACTGAAAGAAACAAATGATAGATTTGTCATACAATTCACATCAAATCAAAGCGTGGCATTTTCTCTACAACTTTGCTCATTACACATCCAGTATAACACAAATCTACAAAAGTTACATTTTATGAATATAGATTTGAAAAAACAATATTTTCCTAACGCATGCCTACATGTACATTGGTGCATGTCTCAGATTAACCCATTGAGGACAGACTGATTTTGAAACAACACGCATTTCCCATAAACACTTGCCCGATGAGTACTCGGGACTCGTCCTGAACGGATTAATGTGTCACACATGGGGTTTGCACCATGGCACATGAAGAGTTTTTTAGAAAAAAAGAAATGGAACCCATACATTTTCGAATTTACAAACACGTACTGACTACAAAATTTGGTCTTCAGACGATTAAGCTGCAACACAATTATTCATTTGACTGAGATGATCACAACTTCTGTCAACAAAAACATTACTTGTCTACATTTATCCTCAAGTGGAGAAAATATTGACTTAAAAGTTTGACATACATGTATACTTCCAAGTGTTATGATATAGCAAATGACTTCATACATTACATCACCCACAGTGTAGACACTGTTTGAACCAGCTTTTTAACTCCTTTTATTCTTATCAGTCATGAATAATTGCTATAATTATGACTTTTTTGAACACATGGAATGACATTGCAATGCTAGAAATGTCCCTTCCCTATTTAGTAGTCTGTGAAATAGTTAAAATCTTCAATAAGAAAGTGATACACATTTGGATGATAGTTTAAGGAACAATATGATTTTGTGTTGTATTTTTTTTTTTGCTCTGTTGTGTAGTCTTCATCAAGTTTGATAATTAATCATGTAAGGGCGACATTAATCACAATCAGTGATTAAAAAGGTGACATACACACCTGTGGCAAAGCCAATGATTACATCCTGGATATCATCCCCATTAACATCCAAGAGACGAAGACCAGCCTCCGTCATCAGCTGGGGCAGGTTCTCCACCCACACCTCCTGTACGGTGTACCTGGAGCAAGGTAGTACTGTTCTTTGGGAGTCCCCAGTGTCGACAGGCTGTTGATTGGGCACTGCACCATCCGCTCCCCCAAAAGAGTCAGGTTCATTGGTGGACTCATGCACCGGGGGTCTGGGTCTGCTCTTTGTGGGCACAGGATATAAAGGTGGCACTGTTGTGGGATATAGTTTGACTCCAGGGTAAGTCTGGCCAAAGACAAGACCTCCAAAAGAGAAAGTACTAAGATGACTAGAATCGTCACTGCTGTCGTTGTTCTCCTGGCGATGCTGAGCGGCATCTTTGAGGATACGCACCAGGACCAAGGCAAAAATGATGATCACCATTATCACCATAATGATGTAGAAAGCTTGCAGGCAGTCCTTCTTCCGTTTGTAGTACCACACCGATCTTCGCTTTGGAAGTTTCGTGTCGGGTGTGGCTGTGCTCATGGGGGTGGGCAGATGCGGATGTCTGCGACCATATTTCCTGGGCGACATCAGCGGTCTGCTCAGGGCATTCTCAATGTACTCATCCTCATCCGTAGAGCTGGGATCGTCAAGGTACACATCAAAGTATCGTTGGTTCCCCATGCTCACTGCAGTCATAGGCGATGTCATAATATGTCAATTGCTGGCGTGTCACTTTGTCATTTTGAATGGTTGAATTCAGACCCAGCGATCAAAATTTGCCTGTGCATGAAATCTGGAATGAAAGATATATGTGATGGCATTTAGTTATTGAAGTACAAAGCTGTTGGGTTTGCAGAATGTCTTCAATCAGCTTTATTTTGATTGTAAGTTATGAAAAACAGGGAATTTAGATCATATCTCTGTAACAAAATCTATACACTCCACATTAATCAAGTTTTTAAGACTATGATCAGTGCAATATCAATGTCTTTATCATTCAATATTTTCTGCAAGTCACTGAAAAGAAAATCAACACACCAAACACTTTTGTTTGCTAAGAAAACATTGAAAAACATGAAATTACATATGATCACACCACAAAAGTTCAAGGGTCAGATTTCAAATTCCATTACCTGGCAACTACACATAGTACATAGTATACACAGATATACGTGTATATATATTGTTATGGGCAGCACTTAAAGGCATAATTCACCATTTGCAGATGAAACAAAAACCAGTATTAGTGCTTCAAAATAATTCTAAAATGTGAGATAGGGATAGAAACAATCAATGTAAAAATTTGAATCAGTAAATCGATGTTAAATATTGTTAAATATACAAAATGTTAACGATAGTTATAATCACAATTTTTCCAGACTAAACTGTCTACAGTTGTGATTTATTGAGAAAAATGGTTATATCTCCATATTGATATTTTAGGCTTTGTTGCAAAAATTTTATATGGTAGGATGTTTTGTGATAAAACTGACCTACATAGGACCCCATACATCAAATGTGATATCTCGAACACTTTTAAAATCACTGCTCCCAAAGGTAAATAGGTATTATCCACATAGAGCTTCACTTTTAAGTACCATTAAAGGGAAGATAAACCCCAAGAGCAATGTGGATTGAGTGAAAGCAGCAACATTAGTAGAACACATCAGTGAAAGTTTGAAGAAAATCGGACAATCGATGCAAAAGTTATGAATTTTTAAAGTTTTGGTGATGGAACCGCTGGATGAGGAGACTACTAGAGGTTATGACGTATGAGTGGACAACAATACCAAGAAAACAAAGAAAATTCTACAAAAATCCATTTTTCATGAAAATTACAAATTCCATCAACTTGATATTGACATATGTTAAGGGTAGCAATTATTCCCCCTGCTTTCTGAAAGAGGTTGGTCCATTGCTCTTTCATAATTCTAGAAAAGTGAATTTTTGTTGAATTTCCTTTATATTTTCTTTGTATTGTTGTCCACTCATACGTCATATCCTCTAGTAGTCTCCTCATCCAGCGGTTCCAACACCAAAACTTTAAAAATTCATAACTTTTGCATCGATTGTTCGATTTTCCTAAAACTTTCACTGATGTGTTCTACTAATGTTGCTGCTTTCACTCAATCCACATTGCTCTTTGGGTTTACCTTCCCTTTAAATGAAAACAACAAAATCATAAAAATGAATCTCCTGTGAGTGAATTATAAACACACACACACACACACACACACACACACACACTTCCTGTAATTGTTTGCCAATGAGGGAGTTGAAAGTATATCAACTAAGACAATCAACATATTCTGGGCTTCACACTTTCACACTTGTCTGTGCACTCTTTCACATTCATAAAATGAAATAAAATCTCTATTGCTGTATCAAACTCCACTGTAAGGTGTGTGAACTTTAACGCAAATGCACCAACAGCAGTGTAATTTGCTTTGAATAGATGCCGAGATATCCCATCATCGATATTTTGTAAATATTAAAATAAATCGAGTTGCATGTTTCCACCACACAAGGAAGATAAAACACAAACACCACTAGAAACAGACATACGCATACCCCTGCATGGTGGCCATCACATGTAGATTCTACAACATTGTGGATGCCGATACTCGGGCATCACTTCTGATGAAATCGGAGACCGCATACAAGGTGCATATTGGAGCAAACCTCAAAGCATCAGATACACGTAGGCCTATCTATTCTATATTGGGCGATAAGCATTTAATAACGTTTGGCTGCCGCGCGTTTTAAACACAAGATAATGTCAGATTTATCAGCGGAAGAGATCCAGTCATATAAGAATACAAAACCTCTCGATATCTAGATAGTGTATCTTTGCAGAGCTGATCCTCAGAATCTCGTTCGTTGTAGTTTACTCACCCAACTGCAATTCGTAGATCTCGGAGGACTTGCGTGGTTTCACTCAACTAAGATCCCAGCGTAGAAAAGGTTCGCCAACCTGCGTAAGGTGATGCGTATGAAGCATCCACTATGTGATTAGTATTGGTCCACAATTTACCAAAATGGGATAAAAGCAAGCTGTTTGGTGCTCACTTTAGGTGCCATAAACACTTGCTAATCGCGTGCACAGACTTACTTTATACATCACATGCATCCGTTTTGGTGAGCTCTAGCGATCTACTACTGTATCCTAATCTCTCAGTGAGCAAAAGCCACGCACGGAGAGCACGTTATTCTTACGAGGCATCCATCCAACCATCCCTATTCACGCCCTATGCACCGCGCGGCCAATCAGAAAAAGCTCTTCTTGGAGTAAACCTCATACACTCCATGCATTGCATACACACACACGAACACACACAAGTGTAATACACACAAGGGTGCCCTTTCGGGGATACGTAGAGTGAAAACACCTGTTCGGAGTTAAATTTCTGGCACGGACGGATATCAAGGTGGCGCCATTTGCCCTACGTTTGTGTACTGCCTACGAGTATTAGTATTACAACCTCATGGCTTCAACGAATCTTTGGTTGGCGCCTCAAATTTTCTGCTATTATTGTGTTGAATTTTACAGGCTCTCATGCGCCGAGAGTATCAGTACTGATAGATATGACGCATTATAAATGTGTTTTTTTATCATTATTATTATTATTATTATTATTATTATTATTATTATTATTATTATTATTAATGATAATGATATTATTATTAGGGTCCTATCATCATCATCATAATCATTATTGCAGTCACTTCGCAAAGGAAGTTGAATAATGAAGACATGTGAGGTTACTTTGACTTTTTCTTTAGTATATACTCATCGCAATAGGTCATGTATACCATGTTTAAAAGCACCAATGCAATCACTTCCCACCACATGTGTATTACATTTTGTTCTCAATTATTCACAGTTTTTGAAGTCAAATGTCAACTCCATTCAGCATCATGTCTGGCTGACCTCCCCCCCCCCCCCCCAAAAAAAAAAAAGTCGGTATCGATTTATAGAAGACTAGAGTGTCAATTCGGTGTTGTTTTGTGTTAGCGCAAGGCTGTCGCTTAATTATGATGAATAATTATATTACTATACATTGTAGAGAAAGAAATTGATAAACACTCTGTTCATATGGCATATGATAACATCATAGGCGATGTTTGTGCTGATGAAATAAGCATGTTGATGTAGGCCTATATCATGTCCAAGGCTATGTGCATTACTGAGCATGCATTTTAGGTTTCATTTTTATTTGTAATCCCAATGGTAGCATGATGTTAATTTGTATAGAGTCATTGATAACACGTCACCAAGCAAACCTCAACCAAGGAGGTTCTAGAGAATGGAGTCACAACCGTCTTATTTCCTTTGCTAGATGTTCGAAGCCGCCACCCAAAAACATTTGAAGCATGTGCCAAACAGGATCTGCCGCGCAGATACGAAGACAATTTACTCGTGTCTCATTGCATAATCACCAGCCACTTTCAAAGGAAGATATGTCTTTGTGATGGTAATTACTTTTCTCTATCTCTTCTTATAAAAGGTAGGTGGTACAGACACGAGACATTTTCACATGATATAGCTCTGATTTACACTTTTGCGCAAATTTCTGGACGGAATTGACTTTAGTTTCAGATGCTTTATCATTAAGTAAAATTTCATTTTATTTAATAAGCAAAATATGGCCAACATTATGATAACGTTCAAAATGAATCTTCAGATCGCTCAGCAAGACGGCGGCGTCCAACATCGATCATCAGAGGCACGAATGCATCTGCGGAATTCTTTTGTACATCAATAGATATCTGACAATTGTTTGAATAATTACAGCCAGTTGGAACTCCATGTATAAAACCTCCTTGCCTCAACTATGCTTGCAAGCAAGCAGCAGGAAATAATACATGTAATATCTTCGACGCGCAATGTCCTTGAGCGGTTTGACGTTTCATTCGTTACAAAACTGAACATCAAACAAACGTGCACTTATAGAATGGGGGATCTCGAGGATTCCATAGTTATGTGAATAGGATTTTTTTTTTTTCTTCAAAACAACAATAAGCTGCATATTCTGGATGGCACCTGGCTGGCAAACATTCGCATGATACATGTTTGCAAAGTAATTGTGACATAGAATAAAGGTATCAGGTGTGGGTGTTGTATAGCTAATGAGTTCTGTATACATTCACGACTCCGAGTTGCATTGGTGTATATATTTTGATATTTTACCTGCATGGTTTCCTGGTTGGAATAACCATGAAGAAATGGAAAGAGTATAGGAGTAGGTGTAAGTTTGCTTTGTGAAAGACAACTTTGCCACTATATATTGCAAATTATAAGATATGATGCGAAATAATGACGATACGAGCATATAGAAATGTGTGGGAACTATACGTTTTTGTTGTTTTTGTTTTGTTTTGTTTTTGCTTCTCTTTTGGGGGTATAAGGCCATAATGAACTCGGGTATCATAATACACATTGAAGATTCATACCTTGATGTTAAACTTCAGCTGGTACAATGTCATATCAAGCAGACTTGAGACTTTTTTCAAGTATGCAATAAATGAAAAGTTTGATAGCAAAATGGATTAAACTCCATTTTAAAACATTTTAAAGTAAGTCCATCATCAGATAGAGCAATATTTCAGGTTATGTTTTTATCTCCAACAAAATGCCTGTAATTACAATGAAACATTTGAATACACATAATGATAAACGAATCAGTACAACTATGTAATAATTGGGGGAAAAACTGTGAAATTAATATTATGGTATAATTTCTATGACAACTATCTAACCGAACCTCTTCAGTGAATCCTTCCAGGGATACCTCACTTTTTTTTCACGCCATATCTTGCTATTTTTGAAAATGTAAACTGACAATTTTTCATAGGCTCTACTACTTCCTTTGATCATTTCTTTGTGTTATTTTTATCTTCAATCGCAAATACCTTAAAGTAACACGAATGGAGATTAACTCGTTCTGCCACAAAGTTCTTCAAATGATATCAATGCATCATTTGAAAAAAAAAAAAATCCGCCTCCTTTTATTGTCTAGACCTATCATGGAGCTGGTCTGTTTGTTTCTCTGCAGTGCGATAATGTGTGTGATGGTATTATATAGTTCCATGACGATATTTTGCTCCTGCGACAATATTGCTCAAGTGAAAATCTGCACGCCCAAGCCAAACATAAATTCTGTCTACAAACATTAGCCCTTACCAGGGAGGTGTTAGAAAAGGAGAGACAACTCTTCGTAATTCATGCAAACACATGTTTTGGTTCAAAGCGTTACAATGGGATGTCTAGCATTCCACTATACGCTTTGAAGTCATGCGCTGCACCGCTCTAGTTGCAAGACGAAGTTCGGAGACGAAGAACGCATTTCACCTTTCGTTGAATTACAAGCTTTATTTCCCCGTAAAATTTTGAATGAAATACTCGAATTGATTAAGAGTAGTTTAGGAAAGAATTCAATATTATAAACATGCATTTCTAGTTTCTTCGTAATGCGCAAATTGAAATGAAATGAAAATTAGGCCATCTTAAAAACCTAATATTTTTCTATAATCCGCACATTTCCGCTTGTTAGTTTTCTATTCTTTGATCTGGGATATTTTGATCTTTCAAATAAAGTACTCCGCTAAAGCGTGCACCAGCGTGCTTTTAAACTATTTGCTGTTAAAATTGTTAGTTTTACACTGCATTTTGATTCGCTGCTCCAATTCAAGGTACACAAATTCATTGTTGCCATCACATTGAAAGAGAGAGAGCGAAATGCAGTAGGGGCAAGTATTTCTAGATGTGAGAGCGCTAGTCCCGATTATTGATGCTCTCTTTTGTCAAAGCACCTGATTTCCACCTGTAGTTAAGCGCATAACTTCTCGGCGGTGCCGCGCATGACTTCAAAGGAGAGCAGGAGTTGTCTCTCCTTCTCTAACACCTCCCTGCCCTTACCCTAATCCTGATATCGGACATAAACCCTATCACAACCCTAACCGGTGACGGATACAGGCGGGGGCGCACCGGGCGTCCCCACCCCCCCCCCCCCTTTAGTCTTTTTTTTTTTTGATAAAAACAAAAGAAATGAAAAGAAAAATGGGAGGGGTACGTATACGCTCCTCCCCCGTTGATTTTGAAAAGACACCCCTCCTCCTTAATTTCTGGATCCGCCGCTGCTCTAGCCTTAGCCCCACGTCCTTAGAGAAATAATCGAGACAGGAGCAATAACTGTCGCAGGTCCTGGAGCAAATTTGTCACCGATGGTGTTGCGCAAATCTACTTGCAATTATTCATTATTCAATATTATTAATTTCATCAATACTCGGATATTCTCCTCATATTGCATTACAGTAGCTAGTTGCCTACATTTCATTAATTTAGTTAATCGCTTTCCCGCTTCAAGTGTTATATCCAAACAATACAAAGTTACAAACAACACTCAATTGACTTTGTGTTACATTTATGCATTAAAAAAAAAAAAAAAACTGGAGCAAAAAATCAGTCAATCAATCTTATGTGGCAGAGGTGCATTCCCGGAGACCACGGTTTGTTATGATCGGCCATGCCGATTTCTGTCGTCCTGATTTCTAAACCGTGTTTCATAGTGTTGGCCAATATAGATGAAACAGCTTGAGCAGTGCCCCTGTGGTAACAAAATAGCTGAAAGTTATAAAAGTAGACCTCCGTGAACCCAACACCATGATTTTGATGTTGTAAGAAGCCGTCACATACAGTAGCGAATGTTCAGGAAGTTGTTGTTGTCTTGCGTATTATCGTAGTGTCTGTTTCAGGCTCATTAGAAAAAAAAAAAGATAGGAAAAGATGAAGAGGATGAAGAAGAAGAAGAGGAGGAGGAGGAGGAGGAGGAGGAGGAGAAAGAAGAAGAAAAAGAACAAAGAAGAAAACATAAGAAATATCACATAAATGTTGTTATGTACATTTTGGCACTCGAAAAATAGTCTAGAGTGCAGTACTGTACTTGTATTCATTTTGGCAGACCTTATACTGTAGATTTCAATAGAGGGCGTAATGTGCGTTATGTCAGAGCGGGTTATGTGTGAATGCAGCCCACTTCGGTGGTGCAGCCATGACGCGTACGAGAACTGTTCGATCTCTAGCTAAACGCGGATACGCCGTAGCTACTGAGTGTGTCCCATCATCCATAGGTGACCTACGCACGGTACCTGCGATATTACGTAGGCGTAGTGGATGCAGGCATGTGTGTGAAACACACGTACAATACACGTTTACGCTCTTTGGTGAGATCGCACATCGGTCTGTGTGAACGAAGCCGGTATTTTGCCAGTCAATTTATTGACGAAGACCTTACTCAAAATGGCGTTACGTGTTCTTGTGGGCGTCAAGAGAGTTATTGACTATGCTGTTAAGGTAATGTATTCTATAGCATGTATTCTATTTCTCAGAGTGAGGTTAGGGCTGTAAGATTTAACGTTAGATTCAGGTAGTATTTGCACAGTGCATTGGAATGAGAGTCTCAGCTCGACCTGCTGACCGCGGTAGAATGCTCGCGCAGTCGCGGGAAGGCGGCCCGTCCCCTCCTTTCAGATTCCATAAGCTGTGGAGCAGCCGTTTAGTTGTAACTCAACTCGAGAAGAAGAACTGTACACATGTATTCTGCTTCTAGACGTAGATTTAGCTATCTTATGAAATCGAACATGAAATGTGGAACCTGTGAGCACGTGAAACTGTGTTTTGTAGTCTAAGAAAATAACGTCGAACTTGATTCATCTTGAACTTAGAGAAGCTCAGAAACAGAGTCATGATTGGTAGGGCCAATATCTAGACCACTGTCTTGGTTTATAGAAGTGTAATAGAAAGAGTGTGTGTCCAGGCCCTACTGCCACATTTGCACAAACTTTTTTGTTTCCATTAGACCTCGAAGTCGAATCAAACCGTAGTAGATGTCTAGATGTGTGTCGAACCTATTAGTGTCTGTGTATGTAGAAACTAGAACTACAACTTGTAGTATTTTGTAAACTGACTCAGTGCAAGGAACATATTGTAGCTGGGCTGTTACAAAAAGAAAAAAAAAAGTTATGAATGTGATAAGATAACTAACAGAACTTGATAGTTTTCCACCAAGGGTATCTGCATGCACCAAGGTTCATGCTATTCAACCTCCCATGATCCCGTGCCGAAATTTGACTGCTCTTGAAAGCGTGGGTTTGGTTTCTTCATGTAGCCAGCAGTCAAATTCTGGATGGCGTTCATGGTCAAATTAGAATGAATGGTGTGCTTAACTGGGATTTGTGTTCTCACAGGCAACTAGACCCCTACAAATATTTGCCTGCTATAAATAGTATGAGTTGTATTTCAAGCAGAAAGGAATGGCTGTTCCTGTTTTTGTTCTTTGTATATCTCCCCAGATTCGAGTCAAGCCCGACAACTTGGGCGTGGTGACCGAAGGCGTCAAACACAGCATGAACCCGTTTGACGAAATCGCCGTTGAAGAGGCTGTTCGCCTGAAGGAGAAGAAACTTGTGAAAGAAATCATCGCAGTGAGCTGCGGACCACAGCAATGCCAGGTGAAAACCCATTGACTTACATGTAGTTTTAATATGGATGTGAGAGCTCAGAGTTTAATCTGATTTCAGACTTTTTTACTCTGCCCAAAACCCATTTTTTATATGGTTTTTTTTACTTCAGTTCAAATTCCTTGAAATGTTTACAATTTAGTGCATTTTTAAATTCTTTTTTTTTTCAGATTTTTATCAGACCTTTTTCTCTGAGTATTGGAATGGGTAGGGAAAATCCTAACTATACACAGCCCAGTCGCCGCTGTACATACGTAGCGCGACAGGGCTGTACCAACGAAGCTCCAAACACGAAGAGGGTCCAACGATAGCATGCGATCGGATTGAATTTTGATACTTTAGATCATTTTTTTGTCACTTCAAACTCATCTGACGAACAAAATGATAATGAGACTTCATATCTATGCTATGAATATTGAAATTTAGATTTGATAACTTACCTAAAATGATGGTTATATGCAGCATGTGTGAACGGTTCACGAACGGTACATCGTCTTTCACGCTAGGCCATTTCCAATATCCGGGAGGTCACATGATCTGAATGCCCTTTCAAAAGGTCGCGCTGTCGACCGTGCTGCTACACCAACACTCAAGCAGCGCATCGCACGCACGCAAAAGATTTCCGCAGAGATCAAGGCGCCATTTTGAATTCTGCAACGATGAACCCTGACGGTGTTAGGGAATCCGCCAGAAAGTATCATTTTTTGGTTCCACGGACTTATCACGAGGGCTCTCAATGGACTTACGAACCTTCTGTAATACAAGCATGCACTTAAGGTGAGTAACGTTTGGTAACGTGTACATTGTTTATAAAGAACGTATAAATTTTCATAAGTTTTGTAGTTGTGTTGTGGTTCCCCACTTTGTAGGTGCCCGCTCGTTGGTCAGACGCTGTATTCGCGTAGCGTATTAACAGCGTCTGGTCGGGCTAGGAAAATCCTTGCATCTCATTGGTCAAGAACCGTGTTTGGATTTTCTACTGGCCACATGCTGCCTCACAGCGTGGTAAACATGTTATCGCGCATTTGTAACAAAGGTTTGCGCACTCAGTACGAGATGCTTATTGGCAGAAAAATCATGCATCCAGTACTTTCGCCATGCATCTACTAATTACTGGATGCATGGTTTTGAAGTACTAGAATAGATGCATGGTTTTTGGGCTCTCATTTATGGCAAGCCAAAAGGAAATACATCCAGTAAATTTGCCATCGGGTAACATGACCAAGAAATAGATTTTTGGCAAGAAAATTGTCCCAATTCTACAAACACAGATGATGAACATGTCTTTTCGTGCATCAGTTGGAATAGTGTGTAATGAGGTTCTCTCGCCATGTAATTGCTTGACACTAATGCTTGATACTGAAGCATGGATGTGAGAGGGCACAAATGACGCAAAGGTCTGAGTGCATCAGTCGGAATTGTGTTCATTTAAGCGTATAAGGTAACTATGGAATGCTTAACCCACGAGGCAAAGTCGAGTGGGTTTAGGCTAAATTCCATAGTTACTATGGAATTTAGCCTAATTCCTCTCGACTTCGCCTCGTGGGTGAAGCATTCAATAATTACCTTGAAATTGAATACGCTTAAATGCACACAATTGACTGATGCACTCAGACCTTTGCGTCATTTGTGCCCTCTCACATCCATGCTTCAGTATCAAGCATTAGTGTCAAGCAATTACATGGCGAGAGAACCTTGTTACAAGGAGTTAAATTTTGCCAAAACTTTTAGAAGTAGGCCTATCGTGTACCTTGTTGACTTACCTATCATGACACCAAAGTCGGTATGCATTAGAGGGTCATTCGTCAGTCTGGATTAAATATATTACATTCTGTTTCCAGTGATCATTGAGCTTAGAAGTGAAGGCGTTAACTGAGTGATGTTACCTCAACAGTATCAGCACAAAGGCTATTCCGAGAATTCATGGTTCTCTGGCGGAAAGAGTTTAACCTCTCTCTAGTGTGACACCTTCCTTTGACCACTTGTAACTTGCTATTTGATCATTGATAACAAAAAGAATTCAGAATCAACTTTCAAATCAAGTTTCTCCGTATATCGAGATGCACAAAAACACCTGCATTACTGCACAATTACCTCATTACAGTTTGACCTCGATTATCCGGCTTCCTTTTATGCGGAAATCTCTATCATCCAGACGCGTTCACGCAGTGAAGGACTTTTTTTTTCATCCAAAAATTGAGAAAAAACAGTGACTTTAACATCTATTCGTGGATATTTTCAAATAATTTCATAAAATTTACATGATTTTCACATAAAGATATACTTTATTTTTGTGAAGAAGGGACTACAATTTTGCTCATGCTAGCATAGATTACACCACCATTGTACGCTACCTGCCTACAGTGTAGCTGCCAGTGCACTTGGACAGCAGCTACATTGTGTCTCCCATAGCCGGCCAATTCGCTTTAATCCCGATGAGCGCTGGTCCCGACATGGCCGGATAATCGAGGTCGAACTGTATTATGAAGGGTTTGTTCTAGATCCAACATCTTTTCAATGACGTTTCATTGTATACTGCTACAGACTGGCCAGACCAGTACACTTCTTACAGTTGCATGTCACATGGATTAGAAAGCATTTGACCTTCATCATCATTTAGGCATGTTTGAGCAGTATGCAGTGCATTAGGGGATTCATGTCTTTATGATGTATTCAAATTTCTTTGATACAACTGGTACAGTATTATTGGGCACAAATGTGTTATAGTTGTATCATGAATACAATGTCTATTCTAGAATAGGCCTATTCTTAAAGGGGTAGTGATAGTATTTGTAGAGGTGAGAATTAAGCATTTAACTTTTTTTTTGTGAGATACTTAGAAACCACTTTATGAAATGTTAAAAAGCATGCAATTCTAAGAGGAATTCAATGTTTATTTGATGAAAATTGATTTTGAAGTGGCTGAGATATCCAAAACCAAGTAAAACAAAGCAATCCTAATAAAAGGTGGGTGACGTGTGTCCCTCCTTTCATTAAGATGGCTTTGTTTTTTGATATATCAACCATTTCAGAACCAATTTACATCTAATAAACTTTGAATTCCTCTTAGAATTATAAGTACCGATATGTTTTTCATATTTCATAAGAAGCTTCTTGTTACAAAAAAATCACTGTCAAAAAGTGTTGGAAACCTCAAGCCCAATCTCAACAGAAACGTGTACCCCTTTAAGAATATTGATGAAACATCAAATGGACAGTGATTTTATGTGTTAAAGAAAACCTTTTTCCATGTCAGAATATCTTCCATATCAGTCACATTGATTGTAGTCCAAGGTGTGGTCTATTAAAATGTCTCTTCTGAATGCAATCCTCATCTCTTGGACAGGAGACGATACGAACAGCACTAGCCATGGGCGTGGACCGAGGGGTGCATGTGGAGGTCGCAGGAGCAGAGTACGACGGACTTGGACCGTTCCACGTCTCAAAGATCCTCGCCAAACTTGCTCAGGAAGAAGATGCCAATCTTATCATTCTTGGAAAGCAGGTAAACTTTTGCTTCATTATTTTTGACCCTGCTCTGCAAAATCAACAAAAAGTCACCACTGACCAAACATGGATTTTTAGTTAAGGTCAGATTCTGAAAGAGCAGACTCTAAGCTTTAAAATGATGCATAAATCAATTCAAATACACTCTCCTAACCTATTTCAATACTGGAAAGGAAGCTTACACTCTGGAAAAGTGTGAACTGAGAAAAGATGCTCTGAAGTACAGTGTCTATTCAAGCGCTTAATCTTCACCAAGCTGTAGCTGTGCAATGAAAGGGACAAAAACAGGAAGTGAACCACCCTTGTAACAACAATGAAGAGATTATCAGATTAAGCCGGATTTGAGCATGTTCTATTAAAACACTATGAACATAATTATTGTCAACTTTCAAAGCAGTAGCATCATCCTTTCAAAAGTTATTGAAGTTGAAACAGAGGAGTGTGCAAAGGATTTTCAAGAAATGAAAAGGGGCCTCTGAGACATACCTGATCACACTATTCTTCCAAAAGAGAGTTGTAGAAAAACTGCTGAAAACCCACTTCCCCATTCATTTTACGATCCCAAACTCAATTCTTGAAAGAAGACATCAATTGATGTGCTTTCTTAGGTAATAGTATGAATTTGGAAATTGATCAATCTAGTTTTTGGTGCATTTGACGTTAGATGCATTTCTGCTTCCAAAAGTGTTGGTATGGAAGTCACAAATCTTACCCATAGAATGTCCCAAAGACCTGTCTGTTATGGCAGCTAAGTCTGCCTAGAGAAACAGAACAAGTGAGAGATTTTCTTTTTGGATCCACAAATTGTATTGAACTGGTTTGAAGTTCTCTCTCTGTGTGCCACTGTGTAACCCCCTTATACTTTGTATACGTGCCACTTCACTCTTAATATATCACAACGCACAAACACATTTGCGAATTGAAGTGCTGCTAGTCGTGAGAGTTTTCAGAAGAGAAGTATGGTGCCAGCTGATGAAGGAGAAGAAAATATCCACTGAGTACTGTGATTAGTGTTGAGAAAACTGGCTGAATTCTCCCTATTGCATATATAGCCGATATCAAGTGATGTCACCTCACAATCCTGATTATCTGAACGATTGCTTTTGGGACTTATACTTCTGGTTTTGCGGTTGTGGAAAATGGTACGAAAGATCCTACATAGTGTAGGATCTTTGATCGTACATTCCTTTCTGGAAATGTCTCGAACAAATGTACTCGAGTTTGACTTCAGGTCGACACTCTGTGCTGAACTTTGTCTGTTGGGGAACCTCACCCACGTCACGTCCTCATCTATGGATATTTTCCATAATTTCGTCGTTTGGCATCATCGGTCCAGCATTGGGCCGCTTCGCAGAAGAATCCCATTTATCAAATGTAAAGTTACAGATTAGAAAATAACTCTATTATTCGACAGATTATAAGACAGAATTTGATACGATCTATGAATACCAGCTAGTACAGTGTACTTCGGTGTCCAATGTGCATAAAAGCGTACATTACACATTGCGCGTTCATAACCTGAAGTTTATATCCCAAGAATTAAAGGTAAAAAAATTAGAGCACCACACGCATTCAGATTCAGAGAGCTATGCGTTAGGGGGAAATGCACCATTTCAACTTTTGGTCTTGAAGCTACCATATCATACTATGGCGATTCATGCTTCAGTCAACGCACAGTGAACAGATATCATAATTAGGGGTGACTTCCGGATGATTTTCAGACTTTGCATTTGCACAGTTTATAAATTGGTTATACTGGGTGCAGAGTTTCAGAATTTATAGTAATTGGGATGAGGAATAAGGATGTTTTTAAAATTCATAACAAATCAATGATGATGTCATTGCAGCTTCACATTAAAAACGTTTGATTGGGTGCTCAAGGAAGCAGAACAAAGAAGAAAGCATGCATTTACACTACACAGGTAAAGTTGTTAAGCAAGTGGTGTGGTAAATGGAAAGTACATTGCTGCATTAGTTACTGGAATATGTGAGCCACCTATGTCATCATCCTTGTTCAATGTATCATGTTTAGGGTTTTTCAAAGTATTGGTTTATCTGCTCATTGACCACAATAAATTCTACAATCTTTGCATGGCACTGTCGATTTACAGTACAAATGTGTACATGTACTACATGATGTGAAATTGCATATTTAATTGTATGGAATTCAACTAGTATGCATCTGTGATGTGTTTGAAAATGTACGCAATATATCAAAAAAGTCCTGATCTTGCAGAAATCATTATAATGCAGTTTTTATGGTCCATGGAAATGAAATCATTAGGAGACAGATGGGAAATAAAAACTGTATTGCACTGTGAGCAATGTACACAGATCTATGTATTGTACCTAAACACCCTATGAACCGACAATAAGCAATATTTATATCACAATGCAACAGAGAATTCAAAGTTCATTCATATTTTTGGCATATAAGTAGACATAAAAAAAAAGAAGCTTGTCTGCTTAATACGTGCCTAGATTGGTGCAAAGTTTAGAGATGCTGTTTATCTACATATGTAGAGATGTATGTTTCCAATGTGTTTCAGATAATGTGTAAAAATGAAGAGCTCTGTGGAAAGACTGCAGTATAGAAAGAATGCTAAATGGATTTTTACCAAAATATCCCAAACACTTGACAATCTGTTAGAAATAAGGTTTACTGCACTCGCACATGGACAGCACTGTTAGAATATGCCTTATATTATACACTGATGAGCATGGTGAATTTCATCATGTGCATTGGAATAATGACAGCTTATTAGAAAATTTATTTAAACAATTTTTCTAAACAAAAACGAGAAGACTACTATTTCTTGCCCACATGGGAAATGTTTGATGAATTTGTGGGTGAGGCAGATTTAAAAGGTGAATATTTAACCAGGTTTTTCCCCATTATAGTTGTAAAAAGAATACAAATGGTTTGACTTCAGATTGTCTTCAATTGATGTGACGTTTTCACACCTCACCAGTCATAATTTAATTAGAAGAAGTCAACACTTTTCCTACACCCTACCCCACAAACTGCTGTACAAATACTGTAAAAGTGGTATTTCCGCGCGACTAACTTTTCGGGCCCAGCCCGGTAAGAAGAGTTTTGCATGTGTTTGATTCCGTGGAATCAAGACAGTAAGTACTGGAACATATGGCAAGCAAAAATGTTTGTGTGCTTTTATTTTCGTGCTGGTTTCTGGTTGCGCGAAATGCACAAAAATTTCAACACTGCAAAAATTTCCACTTTTACAGTAAACAACCCAATCGCGAATTGTCAAATGTGTCCCAGAGGTGACAATTAATATTGTGTAGTTGCTATATAATGCGTACATTATACATGTACGTACAGGGAATAATTTCCCTTCTTTAAGTTGAAAAGCAATTTTAATTGATGGACATATTTTATTTTGAACAATTCACAAAATGGTATACAAATTTATGTAGTGGAATTTGCTATTTACTGGTACACAAATGACATTTGTGTAGCAATTTTACCAAAATATAAATTATGCAAATATAAAAAATAATGCATACATGTAGCATTAAATATTGCTATGTGATACCAGGAAAATTCTTTGATTCAAATTGATGAAATTGTTTCATTTCATGAATTTGAATAATTACGCAGTACTCGCTGCATGCTACAAGAATTTAATAGAACCAACACTTGCTGTCGGGCGAAAGCTCGATGGTCTAGTGGAGATGACGCCTGTCCGGTGATCAGGAGGTCATAGGTTCGAATCCTGCTCGAGTATGTACGCCCATGATTTTTCTTTATCATGGCAACTACTAAAACACTGATCAATTCAGTGCTTATTCACGTCAATGTAGGGCAATTTGTCAATCAGTTGCAAAAAAAAAAAAAATTCTGTGATGTATACATAATCTGCAACCAGCCCTTGTAATGCATAAGACAAATCACTATAAGCAAACTCACTGATTTCAGTACATACGTGCTTTTAATTCTTTTTAACATCAATGGGATTGCACTACTGTACTGTAAAAGTGGATATTTTTTCGTGCTTGGCCAGACGTAAAGAGTTACGCGTGTTTTTAATTCCGCGTGTTTCTGGTTGCGCGAAATGCGCGAAAATTTCAACACCGCGAAAATTTCCACTTTCACAGTAAATGGCACTTGCATTTAAGTACACACTGTATTATTTTGTCAATATCATGCAGACATCCCATGTTTGATATTCAGAGTGGATGATAGAATCTCCATTTGTGCGTACAAATCAAGAGGAAAAATACAGTTTTAAGTTTCATCATACTGAAAAGACCCTCGTGGGTGCAAACAGTTGTTTTTGTTTGTTTGTTTTTTAAGACAGTTCTAAAAATGCTCCAATCATACTTCTAATGTACAATGTAACAATGACATTTTTCTTGTCTGCAAAATTTGCATGATTCATATTTAATGACAAGCAGACATATGATGCATCACGCGTTACCCCGGGGTACCGTTGTACCCCGGGTAACCACGTTGTGTAGCGCCACCTCTCATCCACTCGAGGACAGCCAGAGAAAAATGCATGCACTGTGTGTGCGTGTACAGTACATAGTCATTCCCATGCCACTGCATGTTATACTATGCGTGCATGGAAGCTGCGATACCACTAGCGTGTGCTTTCGTGCAGTGCAGTGTAGTGGCTAGCACGCGTTAGCTCCAGCACCAAAATAATTTCCTCTTTTTGGCACCCAGGGTACAACCTTTTCAACAAAATGGCTGATTTTTAGTTGGTACCCCGGGATACCATTTATGTCATCATATACATGTACCGTATGTTTACTGTATGAACACTTACACAGCAATTTCACACACACACATGAAGGGAACAATGTACAATGTACATTTGTACTTGTGATTGATCATTATTATAATTGCTGTATGTCCAATTAAGTGATAAAAACTTTAACATCCCATTGATCTTGCTGCTAATACAATGTATTGTGCCTTCCCTGTGTATTACAGGGTGTCACTGCATACCACTTTGTATTCCAGTGTAGAGCAGCCACCCCACTCCCCCATCCCCCATTGTTGAAATGGATTTATTGTACTCTACCCCCAAATAGGTTGACATAGCAGGATTATGCAAATACAACTAAGACTTAGTCGAAGCTGACTTATAATAATTCCCAGCAAAGTTCAGTACCTGCACCATTTGTCTGCACTAGCTGTGTGCCATGTGCCAGCCAAAAAGTGCTGTGCCAGCACATTTTTCAAACAAGGTCATATTGAGGAAGCTCAGCTTCCGTTCCATGCATCCAGTCTTTTGTTGATATGTGATAATAGGACAAGCCTGCCTGCAGTGAAAGTACTTTCATAGAAACTCAATGGCCTGAATTCACAATGGTGGTACAATTGAAACCATGGTTTAAACCTTGGACAAAGACCGTAGTTTTGTATGGGGCGCCAATTGTTGCATGGCCTATTTCGATACGAAATCAGTCATTTTGTCGATTTTATCGACGAAATGTTAATCTCGTTTTGAAATGTTAACATTATATGTCGACGAAATGATCATTTCATTATAAACGAAATGGTCATTTAATCTACGAAATGACAGATTTCGTATTACTATGAAATAGACCATGCGACACTTTTTCCATGGTTTAAACCATGGTTTCAATTGTACCACCTTTGTGAATTTGGGCCAAAGGTTATTGGGCAACTTATGCTCTTGAATGCTAGATTTCCATGGTAAAGCTGCACCTGAAAAAGGTGGTAACCTCTCGTGTAAACTGGAGGCCCCCTTTCGTGGGTTTATCCCCAATGGCAATATGTCAGGTACTCAGTGTGCTACCAACCCAATGGCTCGCTTACCAAGGGCAACTGAAACATTTTGATTGTTGGAAGCGGAAATATACAGTGCACTCCCGCTATAACCAACATGGTTATAATGTAATTCTCAATACAACAAAGTAGAAGTTCAGCTCCCGAAATTAATATCCATATATCTTGATAATTTACACTCTACTGTTTGGCTATAAGGCCAAGTAAAAAAAGAAACCAGTTTCTCGTCCTCGCGCGCATCGATTTTGGCCGCCGCATCGATTTTTTTACTATTTACTATTTTCAAAATGGCGCTGAAAATACCAAGAAATTCATCTCGTCCCAGCCCGCTCCCCGCCGGCATCGATTTTCAGTTGCCGAATCAACTTTTTTGATATTTTTTTTTTTCGGCCGCCGAAAAAAGAAATTGACAATAATATTCACCTACCAATGGTGATGTCTCATTTCTTATTACGCCTTGCGTCCTATATAGCTGTATAGTACAGCTGTAGCTTCTGTAGCGCGTATGTAATAACGCATGCATTTCACACTGCTCCACAAAGCAGTCGAACTGTAGTTGGATGGGCGGGCCGCGGGCGCCCGGGCGGGCCTGGGCTGTGATGTACAGCGCACTCGGTACGTCGTGAACGCGATAGCGGCAACATTTTTGCGAACAATCGCTGATATTCCACGCGTATTCCGCGCATTGTTCGTATTTTTCCCCGTTTCTCATATTTTAAGCGGATGAATTGTACTGTACAAATGCTTGTGAGGATTGTATGGAGTTTGTATACATTTTCCTGTCATTGTGACTGTGTGCATGTGCGTGCAGTGTCGGAAGGTAGTGGCCGTGCCGCACCGTTTATTGGCAAAGTGTGCGTGTCTGTAGCTGTGTAGAGGCCCGTACACTCTGCTCTGTAACGTTGCATCTGAAGGCGATGTATTGTTATATTTTGAAGATAAAATGAATGCGCTTTTCCAGCAAATGTAATGGGTGTATCTACAAAATAAATAACGTTTCCACGGATTCTGGTTTGTCTCATATTTCTGCGGGATACTTTTCTTTACGATGTAAATTCACGGACACGGCCGTGAGTCGTATCATCTGTAGTGTGGTATACAATCATTCATCATCTAAATGATGAGTGATTATCAAATGTCTTTTTAGAACATGAAGAAACATCTTTAATTGTTTAATGCTATAATGCCATATCAGTATCATTTTGATATCCATCTGCAATTGTACACAAGCCAGTTTCCAGTTGAATGTGCTACATTGTACTGTGAAGAAATGCAGATACATACCAGCTGTGTGGACACAAAAAGTCACTAACACCAATGATAAATAAAGCAGTGTTTTGAATATCATGGAATTTATTTCAGTCGTACATTTGTTGAAAGACATGTTTTATACCTGTTTCAATTAATAGCACAATACATCAGAATTGCAAGTACACTGGTATCAGAAATGCCATTACAACACTAAATACCAGTTTTAAGATGGTCATTTTCCCTTGACATCTGTAGTGGAAAGAAAAAGCAAATGTATTTCTGCATGCATGAAGTTTCATTTCAAGTATGGTACATATATATATTTGTTTGAAAATGCACAGAGTGCAGGCAAGACATACACTTGGGAGCTGGTCTCTCATAACACAGCTACCGCACCAGAGTGATATTTCATTTCATAAATTGGGATATAGAAAATAGTAATGCCCTCTCTCGTTACCGGTACCTGTCTCAGAATTACCGGACGAGAAACACATATTACTTTAATTTTGACAATCCTTGAAAAAGTAGTAAGATATCAAATAGTAAGGACCTCCCTCATCGCCTTGCTCAAAAAACCCGGACGAGAAACTACTTTCTTTTTTTACTTGGCCTAATGGAATTTTGATATAAAGAAAGAAAACTGGTGGTCCAAAAGACTTTGTCATAATCGGAGTTGCCCAGGATATATATCTTCATACATGAATTAATGATGATTGTTGGTGTAATTTTGCATTGTGTTTGTTTGTTAGGCCATTGACGATGATTGTAACCAGACTGGACAGATGACCGCTGCTATCCTCAACTGGCCCCAGGCCACCTTCGCCTCAGAGGTCAATGTAACAGACAGCCAGTTAGAGGTCGAGAGGGAGATCGATGGCGGTCTGGAGAAGATTACGGTAAAGCTGCCGGCCGTTGTTACAGCAGATCTCCGGCTGAACGAACCCCGCTACGCCACGCTTCCAAACATCATGGTGAGCAGGTCACTTGACACATACATTACTAACGAGACCTGAATGTATTATGAAATGTCGCTGTTTGATCAAACCCCAACCTTTCTTTTATGTGTACTGTACACGTTTAAATTTTTAGTGTGATTAATTTTTATGCTGAACGGCTCAAAAACATATTTGCCGGTTCATGAATTCACGCTGCGCAATTGTCAACCCATTCAAAATGTGCAGAGAAAATTGTTCAGATATTTATGCGGGTTTTAGAATTCACGCGAGCTGGAAGTAGCCTGATATACAAGAAAATTAATGTACCGCGAAAATTTCTGCGTTTACAGTATGTACTCATTTTGTGAAATGTTGATGGTTATTCTCATATTTCTATTGCATTTGAAATAAGCAATGCAGACATGCATGTGAGTGGGCATCCTTATGTGTTGGTGTTATAATAAACAAGCAAATTTTATATTTCCAACTAATTGTGGATGTGACGCATGTTAAGCAATCAGGAGGTGAACAGTCATTCATTTTTTATGTTGATGAAGGGCAATTTGTCAATCAGTTGCAATAGAAAAAAACTCGGTGCAAGAATCAGTCATGTAATCAAGCCAATAGAACTGTATAGGAAACTTCCATTATAACAAAGTGTTCGGGACCAGCAGTTTTCTTATTTCGAAATTTTGTTATATCCAAGGAAATAAAGTGTGTAAAGATATCTAGATGACAATTTTGGGCCATGCTGTCTTTATGAAATTTCATTATACAGCATTGAACACTGGCACTGGTCCCAGACCGGTAAAAATCACTGTCTGACGAGCAACTTTTCAGGTCTTGCTATATTTACTGGTCCAACATGACGGGGTAAAGTGAGGAGAGTAACATTGTCGGGACCAGTTAAAAAAAGACAAAACCAGTAAATTTAAGGTTCAGACCAGGAGGGAAAATAGGTTAGTATTTGTGATAATGGAAGTGTGCAGTTATACAGTATGTCCAAAAAAAAAAATTACAACGGGACACTCTTCAATGATAACTTTAAAAACAGTGAATCAATCCAAATACAATTTCAGGGCATGAAACTATTACTTATTACCCACATCTTACAGAAAACCCCATCCAATTTGGTTCAGTGGTCAAAGAGAAATGAGTATTTTTGTAGGGCGTGTCAGGAATCCCTTCCCTCCAAGTTCTGTCCATCATGTCCATTGTGTTCACACATTAATATGCAGTTTCAAGAGCATCCAGGTGCTAAACTTGGAAGAATCAGATCCATGACATGCTTTACCACGATTCACATTTCTCTGTGACCACTTAACCAAATCAAATGGGGTTTTCTGTGAAATGTAGCTAATATGTTATATTTTAAAACTCTGAAAAAGCATTCAGACAGTTTCATCATATTAGAAGTTATCAATGCAAAAATCTGATTGTAATTTTTTTTTTTTTTTGGGGGGGGGACATACTGTATGTCCTTGTGTTTGACAACAGAAAGCCAAGAAGAAGCCTATTGCAAAGAAGAGTCCAGCGGACCTGGGAGTGGACGTAACACCTCGGGTGGAGACGTTACGGGTAGAGGACCCTCCGGTCAGGGAGGCGGGTCAGAAGGTGGAGTCTGTAGACGAACTTGTCACCAAACTGAAGGAGGGGGGACTGTGCTAGCACGGGTGAGTCTACTTACAAAGCTCACTCTAGGAAGCTACCAGAAAGAAAAGCTTTAAAGGTAGGGAATCCCATTTGCATGCCTTAAATGAAGAGTTGTATAAATACAGTGGTATGTTGAAGAGAGTATCATTTTAGAAACTCCCATAAAGTATTGAAAGTGGAAGGTAACATTTAGTACATTTTTATTGACCGTTAGATTTTGAATTGAATTTTTTTTTTCGGGGCTCACCGTAAATTCCAGTACATTACTAGGCTACCTTTGCAGACCCATGCACTGCATGTGTGTCCATCATGTATATTTTGTGAAGAAAGTTCATCAAAACTTACAAACATTTCTATATACATTCTTGCCACACACTCTGTATGTTATTACATCAGCTCTTATACTTTTAGATTTGTGTTTATAGATAAAAAAAATACAGAAGACTGCAACAAAAAGGCTTAAGTGTGGCTGACACACAGAACTACAGAGTAGTTGAGTTTTGTGCATTATTCAAATTGTAGATAACTGTTGACTTCCAAATTTCTCAGCAGTGGCCTAAACAAGTCCCCCGAGGTTCATATTTAATGTTTTGCTGCATTTTGGGAGGTCTGTAAAAGGTATCCCCTACCTTTAAAGGTGATTTTTCTTTTGTGATAATGTAAATTACTGATTATGTGTGAATGAATTAGAATTCAGAGACAAGAAAATGATATTGTTATTTCTGTCGTATTAAGACCTTTTTGTAGTTCTACCTTAATTCCACTGCATAGCTGGTTAATGATCTGACAAGTTTAAAGTCATTGCTTGTTTGTTTTGCTTTGTTTTCTTCTTTTGTCTGTTTTGTTCAGTAAATATCATTCATTGATTTCTTGTATTTTGCTGAAACTGTCAAAGCACTTTGAGTCTTTATGGAAAATGCGCTCTGTAAATATTGGTCATTATTTAATGAGAGACTCATTATTGTCTCTATGAATGTTTTTACCTTGTTTTTGGATTATACCTAAATAAAGTGATGATGTATCATTAATTGTTGTTTTTGTTATCATTGTGCTGTTATTGTTCTTGTTGTTGTCCTACTTGTATTATTTAAATGTTTTCAATCTCCACCAACAGGTGCTGATTATCATTCTCCTGAGATGTAGGCCCTGCCCACTCTGTGCAACCTGCCTTCCACGCCCACTCCGATGCAAGATGAAGAAGAAAATGAAATCAATATGTTTATTGGGTCTTGTAAAAGTGGATATTTTCGCGTGACTAATTTCTCACACTCAGCGGGGTAAGAAGAGTTTCGCATGTTTTGATTCCGTGGAATGAAGACATCAACTACTGGAACATATGGCAAGCAAAAATATTTGCGTGCTTTTATTTTCGCGCTAGTTTCGGATTGCGCGAAATGGGCAAAAATGTCAACAACGAAAATTTCCACTTTTAAAGTATGATGTCACCACACTCTAAATAATCATCATTATAATGAACTGAACTGTGGGATACTTAGACAGCTGTGTGTGTGATATGACTCTCTTGCACGGAGTGCATTATATTTCTAATACATTCAGTACGTCAGGGAAGAAAGCATGTGAAAAGTCATGCCTTTCAGGGTCGGAGCCCTCTTTTCAAATTCCCCCTCCCCTCCCCCCCCCCCTCTCCCCCTCCCCTTCCCCTCCCCTGAAGGGAAGATTGAGTGTCAACAGAGAGGCTCCTAAAAACAAAATGAGTGTAATATGCAAAGATTTGGCCTCAAGATGTCGGTCTGTGGGAACATGACTTTTCATCACATTTTTCTCCAGTATGCCAGCAGTGAACACAACCCATTTCACCAAGCCATGTGCACAAAGGGAACTACAATCAACCTTGTCAAAGTGGAATCTGTTTGGACTGAAGAAATAGCTTCGACTTAGAGAAAATTCGACTTATGAGGGATTAAAATCAGTAGAATATAAAGAAAATAGGACTTAAAGGGAAGATAAACCCCAAGAACAATGTGGATTGAGTGAAAGCAGCAACATTAGTAAAACACATCAGTGAAACTTTGAAGAAAATCGGACAATCGATGCAAAAGTTATGAATTTTAAAGTTTTGGTGTTGGAACCGCTGGATGAGGAGACTACTAGAGGTTATGACGTATGAGTGGACTACAATATCAAGAAAATATAAAGAAAATACTACAAAAATCAATTTTTCATGAAAATTACAAATTCCATCAACTTGATATTGACATATGTTAAGGGTAGCAATTATTCCCCCTGCTTTCTGAAAGCGGTTGGTCCACTGCTCTTTCATAATTCTAGAAAAGTGAATTTTTGTTGAATATCCTTTATATTTTCTTTGTATTGTTGTCCACTCATACGTCATATCCTCTAGTAGTCTCCTCATCCAGCGGTTCCAACACCAAAACTTTAAAAATTCATAACTTTTGCATCGATTGTCCGATTTTTCTCAAACTTTCACTGATGTG
Organism: Diadema setosum; assembly: GCF_964275005.1. Lineage (NCBI taxonomy): Eukaryota > Metazoa > Echinodermata > Echinoidea > Diadematoida > Diadematidae > Diadema > Diadema setosum. The sequence continues at coordinate 39,708,862 of NC_092690.1, read as the reverse complement.
TTCTACTAATGTTGCTGCTTTCACTCAATCCACATTGCTCTTTGGGTTTACCTTCCCTTTAAAAAGACCTTCAACTTTAATAGGCTATTATTCGACTTGTGCGAGGTTGACTTAAGCAAGGTTGACTGTACAATAAGGTGTAAGACTTTTTCCCCCCTTGTTATCTGCAGTTTTGACCATTATCGTACATGCTCATACACACAGCTAGCAACAAATACATCAGCAACAGACCCCATATGAAAAACTACACAGACCTTTAAAATGGAGGCCCATATTGTTGAATGGTTTATTCTTTTCAAATTGTATGCATTCCCCTGTTACGGTTGTGAGAACAAGTTCATTAAGCAAAGCAATACCCAGGCCCTGTTGCATAAAAATGAATTGTGTATGAAACCCAATGTAAGTATCAGATGTGACTTTCATCCAATCAGTAATACTGCAGTCATGATTTGCAGTATACATGTATATATGAAGTTGAAATTTGACTTTAATCCTAACTTTGTTCAATGCAACAGAGCCTATGAGGATTAATGTCCAATTTTCTTCTATTTCATGTGATGGTAGTCGGTCAGAGGCCAGGGTCAGAGGTGATCTAAATTGAAATCGAAGCCAGCTATGAGTGCATTCTTGAAGGTTTGAATAAATGATTATACTGTCATGGTAAGAAGAAGGAGTATTCTAACTGACCTATGGTCTTTAGCTTGCAAAGTTTTTGTGGTGTGACAGAGTTTATATTATATCATATGTTCCTATTCAGCGGTGATTGATATGGTCCAGATTTGGACCAAATGATAACTCTTGAAGTCTTCAAGTGAAATGTTGAAATAAAAATGTTACAAACTATGTGTATATCAAGTTTTGTGCATTTTTTAATTTTGGGAGTCTGAAAAAAATATGTAGGCCTGTGTGTTTTTGGGGAATAGCTCCTGTTTATTAAGAACTGTACAAACGTTTGTACATTTACACCGTGTATAGAATCAAACTTCACTGTTTGATACTTACCGCAGGAGTATTTGTACTGGAGTGTATAAGCTGTAGTAAGAAAACATACACACATGCACACACACACACACACATTCACACATACAAACTTTACATAATGAACACCAATATAAAAAGAAATTGAATGTTAAAAGGAAATTTCTGCTGTCTCAATTTTTCTTATATATTGTACAAATTCATGTATTTTGTTACTCTTATAACTACATTGCCCCATACCAGGACTACCTGTACCATTAAAACAACTTCATAGAAATGATAAAACTCTGACCATACTTGAAGGACAAAGGTACAATTGTAAAACAGTATACACGTACAAAGCTTATGGATAACTGACAACAGACCAAAGATATGCTGTGCACACAATGGTGGAATCTTTGGCTCATACACTCTCGTTAAACATGTAATGATAGCAGAATATGTGTCATATTCAAACTTGGACTTGGACATATTCAATTCTTACATACACTGGAGCACACTGTATAATTGAGAATGTATGTGGACAGGGGAGGTGAGAGATATTTCCGGCTTGTGGACACAAAGAGAGGGTATCGACTTCATAAGATACAGTAACCCTACATCAAGGGCAGAGAAGGTATAATATGTTGTATCATTTGTAAAGAGTGCCCTGTGATGTTTGTTAAAAAAAAAAAAAATCTTTGGATATGCAGATTGTGTGAGAGGCAAACACCTGCTTTCAAAAGTGCTAATAACTGAATAAGTTGAGACTAAAAGGCCTGTTGCATTTGAGCAACGACCCTTCATTTACTGGAAAGGGAGGGGGAAGAGTCAGAGTTTGGAAAGATCGTGGGCAGAAAAAAAAAGGCTAAATATCAGGAGAATAGTTATAAAATGACCCATTTACACTTACAGCAATAATTATGTACAAGAACAAACACTAATGTACAAAGAGCTAAAAAAGTGGAATGTCAATTTATACTGCAGATATTCAATTGTATTGTGTATACTCTCTACAGAGATGTGAAATTTGGGTTACAGCTTGTTATTCCGAAGGTTCGTTATTCCGAAGGCTCTTCAGTCCGAAGATTTCATTTTCATTTTCGGATGAACAAATCTTCGGAATAACGAACCTTCTGAATAACGCCACAGATGTTTGGATTAACGAACCCTTATTCATTTTCGGATTAACGAACCTCTAGGTATAGGGAATTTGTGTGTTTCGGATCAACGAACCTTCGGAATAACGAACAGCACCCGAAATTTGGGTGCTCTTCTTTGTTTCAGTTGGAAGCATGTACAGGCAACAGTCCATGGGACTTTTTTTCTTTCGTATCATCAAAATTTCATTATAGCTGAACAAGTAAAGTAAGTAAAGATATATAGACAACAATTTTTGTAATCTTGATCATTATAATGGGAGTGCACTGTACAACATCAAAATTATGAAATACAGTTGTAGTAAAATGAACTGTAGGCCTAGTGAATAAATCTACCTCTAGACATACTGCATAAATACCAGAATGTATCTGGTATATAATTGTTAACTTTCTAGGCAACTACTACATGTACAGCATATTAAAAAGAAAATGACAAGCATGATTTGTTCAAGGGGGGGGGGGGGGGGGGGTGGATGGGCTAGGACTTGAGACATCACAGGAGGAGCTGAAAGATTAAATATTGTCTAACCTCCAAACCTCCTTTAAACCTCCAAATAACTGCCAGTACTACAATGACAATTAAGATAACATACCATACATCAAAATTGAGTACATGCATCTATTCATTCAATATTGCATTCATATAGTGATAGTGCTAGATATGTGTACTATCTCATTTTCACATATAAATCCTGAATGAAAACAAATATTTCCATCGATTCAAGGTCCAAATGAACAATCATTCCCTAGTCTGGAGGCAAATGAACATGTATGTATATGTACTATGCCAGTTCGAGTCTGCCCTTATTAGAGGTTCAACACTATTTTCTTTTTCTTTTTTTCTTTTCTTTTTTTCGTGGCCCATGTGGGCAATGAAAATAATTTCATTTTCTGGTCGTCAAACAATAATCTTTAGTGAAAGTAAAATCCCTGAATAATAATAAAAAAACATTAGAAATAGATTATTGAAGCAAATATTAAAAGAAATAAACTGATTGCCATGTGCAAATTGGTAGGTATAGTGCTTCAAATACCACATATTTTGACTAAGAAGTATGAAAGAACAACAAATAAAGATATAATGTAACATTACAATACTTGTGAACCAGGATTACCTGTGCAAAAGTTAACAGGTATGACAAGAGGGCTTTTAGTACTGTAGGGATACCATGTTGTGATCATGCTCTCTAAGTCTAAAATATTCAACGTTGAATTGAGCCTCGATCTCAAACATGATTTTCCATAACAGGTATTCATAACACCATTACATTTAACATTGAAGTAGCCTATACTGTATGTTGTATAAATATTACTACTTGTATTGCTAGATAAAATCTCGGCATGAAATTCAGCCATGAGAACAACATAGCTTGGCTAAATTTCACAGAAAAACACAGAGTTACAAAAGACGGAGTTACATCCATGACGACCAGCTGTGTTCTGACAACCCCGGTCAAGGCAGGCAAGCCGAAGTGCGAGCAGTTATCAAGCACTGAGCCGAGAGTTATTCTCCCTTACTGGATGAGGAAAACACATAAAAAAATACACTCAAATTGTCAGTGTCCTGATTATTTTCTGTCTTAACTACATTTCAATCTAGAGAGAGAGAAAAAATCACATTTACAATGTTTATCCTGGGAACTAATTGCCTCGCTTGGACCCCTTGTTGGTCATTGGTGCTTTTCAAACAGATTTATGTATGGTCTGTAAAGATAATTAGTAACATGTAAATCCAATCATGTATGTATATGACAGAGCAAGTGAGTTTAACTTGTTGAAGACTAGTCCTGAGTATACTCCTGCAGGTGTCCATGGAAAATGTGTGTTTATATTGCAAAATCAGTTTGTCCTCAACAAGTTAAAGATCTACAGAGGGTGCACAATGAATGACAGATGATAAATAAGTGATAACAATACAATATTTTTGTACTCAACTTTTTCTTTCTCATCTTATTCAAAACTCTTTGATTTCTTTAGCTTTATTCATTTATAATCAGCTCCTGTTGTTGTTCTGTCTATATCTGGAGTCTAAAATTTGCACATTGAGCTAACAGTAGCAGTACTTTAATGTATTTCTCTCAGGCTGTTTGCAAGATTTAAACTCCATGAGAAACACCTTTAACCAACTGATAATATCACATTGATGATGAAACTACAAAATGGACAGACAATAAATAGAGTGTCTGGGTAAATATGAATTTTGACATTACTGCTGAACGGTAATACAGAATCCATCTGGTGTTACTAGTGTGCAGAAACTGGTGTTACCCTTCATGTATTGATGTACCTTGATTTTTCGCGAGGCGCCTTTGGAGTTACTCCTCTTGGTTGCTCCTCTGTATTTCGTAAACTTTTTCTGCTAAGAGGTGGTAATACTCTACCTGCAAAGAGAGTGAAGGGTTTGTTTTCCCATGTCAACAAATAATAAAAGTAAGGCAGTCTCATCATAAGAGAGACTGACCTTTCCTTTCAAAAACAAAAAGCTGAGATGCAGTAAAGATGCTGTATCTTTATTGATAAGTTTCCATGATTATACTGTCACAAATGTAAACACAAGTAGTTATGTAAAAGTATCAAGGCTGTATGCATGGTTGTTTTAATGTGTATGTACACGGGGTGACCAGATTAATGGAGAACATTCTATATGATATAGATATAGTACATACAGGCTGACCAGATCAGTGGAGAATTTTCTACGTGGTATACAATGTAGCTACAGTACATGTATGCATGTGACAGGAAATACATTATAGCTCACTCAATCTAGAATGATTTAACCCATTCCAGAAAATTCTAGGAAGTGCTTACATATTTGGCTGAGTGAGGCACTGTCCCTGTAGCCCAATGTGATTGGTAGTTAATTTTGGCAATGATGTTATGCACATAGTTAGGCAGTGAGTCATCCAGGATTCCTGGAACTTGGACTTGGTAGAATATTCGGTTCTAGGAACAGTACCCCCTGGAAAACCACCCTCCGGATAACTACCACCCGGATAATTACCCCCCAGGAAAATTCCCCCCTAGGGCAACTACCCCCCGGACAGCTACCCTCCAAGGGCAATTACCCTCCAGGGTAATTACCCCCTAGGACAACTACCCCCCGGACAACTACCCTCCTAGGGCAATCACCCCTTAGGAAAACTACCCCCTGGATAACTACCCCTCGGATAACTACCCCTGGATAACTACCCCCTCGGATAACTACCCCCCGGATAACTACCCCCTGGATAACTACCTCCCGGAGAACTACCCCCTGGGTAACTACCCCTCGGAGAACTACCCTCTGGATAACTACCCCCCGGAGTACTACCCCCTGGGTAACTACCCCCCGGAGAACTACCCCCTGGGTAACTACCCCCCGGATAACTACCCCCCCCCCCCCCCCCGGATAACTACCCCCGGATAATTACCCCCCGGATAATTACCCTCCGGATAACTACCCCCCAGATGATTACCACCAGTATAATTATCCCCAGGTTAACTACCCCTTCCTCCGATAACTAGACCCCATATAGCTTCCACCCGATAACTACCCCCTCCGATAACTTCCCGTGAATGATTACCCCGGATAAGTAGGCCTATAACTCCCCCTCCCCTATATAACTATCAAAAGGAAAATTACCCCCAGGACAGTGCACCAATCAATTACCCCCTGGATAACTACCTCCCGGGTCATTGCCCCCCCCCCCACTTTTACTTTTAATAAAAAGAATATTATTACTACAGGAAACGAAGTTCTTTGTATCATTTGCCAGGAATCACGGAGATGCCATACTGATACTTCATCTTAATGAAAACAACATCTTAAGGATTTACGATATGTATCGTTTGCATTTAGGACGATTTATGTACAAGCTTAATTCCTCCCTTCTGTATTTTGACTCTATGTTCATCAAAAACGAAACTGTCCCTGCATATCCTACCCGGTAATCCAGTAAATGTCAATGCCTTTAACCAAAACTATTTTCGCTAAATCTGTATTTTCTTTTACTGTTCCGAAATTTCGGATTTCTCTTGATAGTAGTATAAAAGAAGTTTTAAGTTTGAATGCCTTTACCATTGAACTAAAGACATTTTGAAGAAATGTTACACTTCACTTTTAGCATTTGTTTTTTAACCACAATCGTCTATCGTTTACCACAACTCCATGTAACACTTCTTTACTTTGAGGAGCTTATATCTCATGCCTCGGGTGCCCTGGTTTTGACCCATCATCTTCCTCTTCCCTCTCGCTTTTCTCTGTCCATGTACCGTGAAGGTAATCTATTCCTGTCATTCATTACTCACCTTTCCTCTTTCTCTCATTACAAGGGATTTATCTCGTGTGTGTTCATGTGCAGTGCACTCCCGTTAGGACGAAATGCCCAGGACCGACAGTTGTTTGTTTGTTTTGTTTTGTTTGTTTTTTTTCGTTTTAGCGAAATATCGTTGTAATAATATGCAATGTATAACGAAAAGAAGGAAACCACGCATAAAAATAAATTTCTGTTTGTTGAATCCTCATCATACGCTGGAAAGCTATGTGAAATTGGAGAGTACCTTTTTAATTTCGTTTAAATATTACATTTTAAAAAGAGCATAAAGTTGTTTGTGTTGTCACACATGTGTAGAAAATGACGGTGTAGGATTTGGTTACAGTTCGATACTCGAAAGGTTATTTTTTTTTTTCTTAACTACGTTACTCCGAAGGCTCCTTATTCCGAAGTTTTGCCATTCCCGGGATTCCGATGGTTTGTTTATCTGAAGGTTCGCATTTCCGAAGAATCATTATTCCGAAAGTTCATAATTTAAGTTAAAATAATATATTGTTCATTTTCCGAAGGTTCGTTGATCTGAAAATGAAACGAGGTTCGTCATTCTGAAGGTTAACTATAAATCAAAAAAAAAAAAAAAAATGAGAAAGGTTCACTATTCAGAAAGTTTGTTGTTCCGAAGGCTTTTTCATCCGAAATGAAATAAGGTTCGTTATTCCGAAGAAAGTTTGTTAATGAAAAAAAAATTAGACAGGTTAGTTATTGCGAAGATTTATTTATCTTAAGACGATTATAAGGATTGCAATTCTTAAGTTTTGTTAGTGTACTCACCTTTTTCCACCATGGATTAACGATTCTTTTTGTAATGTTCCGATTAACGAACGTTTTGAATTCCTATCATTTTCGGACTAACGAACCGTATAAGAATAAGAACCATAATTTATCATGGGATTAACGAACCTTTGGAATAACGCCAAAATGTGCTTAATATTTCATTTCCGAACTATTACGGACATTTAGTTGTATCAAAATCTGTGTGTTTTGTATCAAAGGACTTCGGAACAATGAAACAAACCTTATCTGAATTCAGATTATTGTATTACAATAACGCAAGTTCCCCTCGGAAACTGTGCGTGATACCAGGGAGGTGTTAGAAAAGGAGAGACAACTCTTCGTAATTCATGCAAACACATGTTTTGGTTCAAAGCGTTACAATGGGATGTCTAGCATTCCACTATACGCTTTGAAGTCATGCGCTGCACCGCTCTAGTTGCAAGACGAAGTTCGGAGACGAAGAACGCATTTCACCTTTCGTTGAATTACAAGCTTTATTTCCCCGTAAAATTTTGAATGAAATACTCGAATTGATTAAGAGTAGTTTAGGAAAGAATTCAATATTATAAACATGCATTTCTAGTTTCTTCGTAATGCGCAAATTGAAATGAAATGAAAATTAGGCCATCTTAAAAACCTAATATTTTTCTATAATCCGCACATTTCCGCTTGTTAGTTTTCTATTCTTTGATCTGGGATATTTTGATCTTTCAAATAAAGTACTCCGCTAAAGCGTGCACCAGCGTGCTTTTAAACTATTTGCTGTTAAAATTGTTAGTTTTACACTGCATTTTGATTCGCTGCTCCAATTCAAGGTACACAAATTCATTGTTGCCATCACATTGAAAGAGAGAGAGCGAAATGCAGTAGGGGCAAGTATTTCTAGATGCGAGAGCGCTAGTCCCGATTATTGATGCTCTCTTTTGTCAAAGCACCTGATTTCCACCTGTAGTTAAGCGCATAACTTCTCGGCGGTGCCGCGCATGACTTCAAAGGAGAGCAGGAGTTGTCTCTCCTTCTCTAACACCTCCCTGGTTGAATAGAGGCCCCCTATCTTTAACCTTGGGCAAAATCTTGTACCATCACACTTATGAACATTCACTATTTGTATAATAACCACTTCCAATGTCAGTTAGAGTGCCTATAACACACAAAATATATCTGAGAAATTTGCCTCTCAATCATACAACATAGAAGCACTACAAAGAACATCTTCAAACACCTGTGCAGGACAACTTACCCTGCTACTGGCTTGTTCAAACATATCCTTCTCCATCCTGCAGGCATAGTTCACCAGGTTCGCCATGGGCTGGTTTTGCAGCGCCTCTGGGTCAGGAGAGGGGAAGAGTGCTTGCACACTGAAAAAGGAAACAAGACTTACTACTAAAATATTCCTCTTAAAAGAGAATGAAACCCACTTATCATGTAAGAATTGCAGGAATGCGGTATCGTAAGTAGAACTTATCAGAAAAGTTCAGGAAAATTGGACAATACGTTCAAGTTAAGAATTTTTAAAGTTCAGGAAAATTAGACGTTACATTCAAGTTCAATATGAATTTTTAAATTTTGGTGCAGCTATCAATCACGTGATGAGATGTCTATGACACTTTGTGATGTCACATACAAAAAAACGATATAAAGAAAATACATTGTATACAGAAAATTCTATATTTTCTAGCATAATAATGAAACAGCACTTGGCTTACTTCTTTCAGAAGGCAGGGGGAATAATCCCAATATGAACCTTCACATAAAAAATGTCAGTAACAATTTGAGGGAATATGTATTTTTCAAAAGAAATAAAATTTTGTGGAATTGTTACAGTATTTTCTTTATATACTTTTCAATATGTGATGTCACAAAGTGTTGTCACTTCTAGATGGCTGAACCGTCACTTAATAACTTCTGAACATGTCTGATTTTCCTTAAACTTGGCTGATTTGTTTTTAAGACTTCTATGGCTACATTCACACTAGGTTTCATTCCTCTTTGGTATGGATACACTTTTTGTGCCTCACTTAATCAATACTGCACACAATACACTAAACTCAACACTACATATTTCCAAATGAAGAGTTTGTTCGCAAAAACCGATAAGTTCATTTTTGAAGATTTTGAAGTACGGTCTTTGTCATAAGGTACAAAATAATACCTTTTTAATGATATATTGGTCACTGTATATAAAGAAACGTTTTTGAAGTTGTGGTCAAAAGAAGCACAATTTTTCTTATTATTCTCTTTATTTTTCTTGACCTTTAATCGCAAATAACTCCATTTTGCAAATATGGACTTATCGGTTTATGTGAACAAACTCTTCAAATATTCTTATAAGAGGGGAAATCCAGTCCAAATATAAGTTAGTCTGATAAGAAAGAGTAAAATATTACAAGTTCAACGGTATAATTTTGATAAAAATTGGATGAAAAATAAGGAAGTTATGACATTTTGAAGTTTCGCTATTTTGGGGGAAACAGTTTTTGTACAGTCAATATGAATATGCAAATGGCAAAGTGAGCATGTCATTCCCTCACAACTTCCCAGGTACTTGTAGTAGTTTGTACATAAAAATTTTGACATTTCCAGTTTTCCATTCAAACGCAATTATGCCCGAGGCTCAAATCCTCATATATCTATCTGATCACTATTCTGAAGGTATTCAACCAGGAATAAAATCATGTTTCAGACTTCAATGACAGAAACATTAACTTTTCATCACTTCTTTTTGTACACGATGAATGGAAAATTGTGAGGGACTTAGCTCACTCATTTATTTGCATATTCATATCCACTGTACAAGAACTGTTTTGCAGAAATCAGCAAAACTTCAAAGTGTCGTAACTTCAATATTTTTCATTTAATTTCAGTCAAATTTCTACCATTAAACTCGTAAGATTTTACTCTCGTTTATATGACTAACTTGAATTTGGACTGGATTTTCCCTTTAAGAAGAGCTGATAAAATAAAATTTGGATTTAGACTGTTGATCATAAAAAGAAGACTTCTGAGACCATTGATTAGGTACTTAATTAATTAATTCCCTGTCAGTACTGAATGAGTAGAAACTGCTGAAAGGATTACAATCAGGTTTTGAAGCACATATTGCAATTGTGTAGGAGAATCACTTCCAATATGCAGGGCTATTGAATGGAGAATTTTTTTGCTGCCATTGTGGTATGATGGCCATTTGGCCAACAAATTTGTAGTCTGGTTTCCAGACCCTTTGCCAACTGGACTCCGCGGCGACGAAGTCGCCGCCCCGCGACGAAGTCGCCGCCTTTGCCGAAGGCAAAGGGTCTGGGCACATTCGCTTCAAGTGGGAGGAGCCTAAATTTACCCCCAGTGAGGGAGGGCGATCATTCTGTCATTACGTAATAAGGAAGAGGTCACGTTAGTGACCCCTGCATCCTCACCCAGAGGTCCCAATGGACACTCTCTATTACATGCATGCATCCACTGTCCGTGGAGTATTTCCATGCACTGTTTACTGCATGGAAAGGTTTTCTGGTGCGATAATCCTGTTTCTGATAGGGCCTATTTAGTCACTATATCCACACTATGCACGGAGCTATACACCATGCCCAAGACACATGGCATCCAAAGAGCGAAAAATGAAGAAGAAAAAAAAAAGAAAGTGCAGCGGAGTATTGTGCAAAATTTTTTGTAAAAACTTTGTATGTAAGTTATGGAGATGAGTTGTGGGTGGGCGGCCCATATACGTATTATTCTATGTACATGTACTTTTTATGTTCGTGTTTGCTGATGAATACGTTCAGTTGAGACCCTTCTTTCTATAACTTAATAGCAGCTAGTGAATAAAAAAGAAACAGATGATTAGCAACGTGCTCTTCCGATCAGTTCTTGTCTTCATCGTGTCCCTCTCGTGGAAACATTGCGGCAACTGACTAAATTTAAAAATATTCTACGATATTGTTTATTTCTTCATCTCACACATAATGATAATCACCAAGATAATAACATCGGGATATGTATGAACCACACAAGAAAAACGAAGTACACTTGCATGTATAGGTGAGCTGGGGTATTGTGGCCCCTCAACATAAGATGTCTTCATACACCATCTTCTATCCCTTGAAATAGCCCGCTTGATAGCCGTACAAGGTCACTTCTTACCACTATATGCTCCAACATCCATTCATTTAGCAATTATAGCATCTATAGGGGGGCCAGTTTTTAAAAGAACGCGCGATAAGAGCCACATCTATTCATTTCCAATTTATTTTTCATAAAGTCACTTGATGATAAAAACCTTGTCTGAAGTGGTTATGTATAATTAAACAAATAATTAAAAAACTATTTCTTTGACAGAAGGCCATTGTTTGAAGCATGATGCGCTTCGGGGCAATTATGCCCCCCCCCCCCCCTTAAAAAGCCTTGTTTTGCTAAGAACATCAATGGGTATATATGCAAGAAAGAATACTAATTATTTAGTTTAAGTCGCAATTAACATGGTTCATTGCTGGCATATATCAAGTGGACGTATACAGTGCAATCATAATGAATTATCATTGCAGCTTGGTTTTGGATATTTTCAGCTGAAAGACTTCATTTCCCAAGGTCATCATGCAAAAAAATTAACGGCCAAACGTTACAAACAATAATAGACTCTGACTTACAGTTTTTGTATTCACATAATTAAGATATGACAAGCTCTAGCATTAATTGATATAGATTTGTCCATGTAACTCATATATTTTTTCAGCTTATTGCAGATTTATCACTTGTATATAGGAAAGTATCAGTTTTGTTGAATATTTTGCCTCAATTCAAATTCTCAAAAGATGCTCATATACCTTTTTTCATTGTTTTTCATATGCTCAGAGACCCGTCCATATTAGCTAATCATAATAAACTTTCTATAAAAGAAACAGGAGCCAAGTTTATGACAAATGATATGTTTAGAGACAATTATCACCCCATCGTAAGACTATGAATTGTTTTTTTTTTTATTTCTATATATAAGAAGCAACGCAAGTTGGCTGCTTTTATTACCTCATTCAATGCAAAATGAAAATTGAGTGTAGATAAGTAGAGAACAGAAATAAGTTCGGTACTATATGGCACACCACAACCAATTATTAATTTTGGTCTCCATCCTGTAATTTTTGCTTTTTAATCTCTCGACGACAAACTTCTCCATTTCACATATGCATGTCTTTAGTTGATATGCTCCTTGGACCTTTATAGGATGTAAGCATGTAGGCCATATAGGTGGTATAACCAGGGAGGTGGGAAAACCGAGCACTTGTGTGACCTTTTGTAAATATTGATGTTGTTACATTCCTGATTCCGATGAATGGTGAATGTGGCAAAGAATGGTTCATCCCCATGACGATGTTGGCTATAGAGTATATGGGAAAGGTGGGATACGGAGGAAGAAGAGGAAATATTCGTTTTCTATCAATAATGCAATCCAAAATTCCAATTGTATTCCAGCGCTCTTCCCTTCAATTTCATTGCGTAATATTCTATATAGTATCTTAACAATAACAACGCCGCATTTCGCTGAAAAATAAAACATATTTTATTTTCGGAATTACGAATCCTATTTCATCACCAGATTGACGCGCCTTTGGAATAACGACCCTTCATTCATTTTGGGATAAACGAAACTTTGGAATAAAGAACCCAATTAAGTTTTTCGGAATAAGGAACATTATTCAATATCATCTGATGATATTGAATAATGTTCGTCATTCCGAAAAACATGATCTGATCAACAAACCTTCTGAAGAATTACGACTCTGCATTCATTTTGGGATTAATCATAAATTTTTGATTCACTTATTACATTCTAGCACTGACAAAACTTTCGGAATAATGAACTTAATCATTCGCATTAGCGAACTTTGTTCGGAACGTAACGAATAATAACAATGAGAATTATACATATGAAAGCATTGACAAAAATTTAAAGAATTATGTCCAATTCAGATACTTTTAGCTTGAATAAAATTTTTTTATATTTTTCCCGTGCACAGGTCATATTGAATCATAGCTCTTCTCAGAATATTAGCCTGCCTTATGCAATAATAATAGCTTGTCATCAACATATTTTACAGAGCATGTGGAAGCACTGTGCTTTTCAGATGGAGAAATTGTGTGTGTTTTTGTAATGTATCTCATCGTTCTGACTCTTAAGTATGAGTTTAACGTTATACGAACAAATACAGCGGAAGGCGTTGTGCATCAATCAATATCGCCACAATCAAGTCTATTATACTTGCAGGGTTTTGTTGTTGTTGTTGTTTTGCTTTTTTAGAGGGCCTAGTCAATTTTTTCATCCACAAAGATGCCTGATTTTGAAACTCACAATTCCGGATACCTGATTTGGGAAACCTCTTTAGAGTTTTCATTATTCGTCGAAAATGATAATTGATATCATGAGAACAATAATTATATCTCTCTAAGATTTATAATGTTTGCTTTTTGTTAAGTGCTGTCTGGGGCAAATTATTTGTATAGGGCCCCATTTTCTCTCTCTCTTCTTTCGTTCTTTAAAACAACAACAACAACAATAATAATGTCTACATGAATTGTTAACTTGTTTCTCTCTGAAAAAACCCAAACCATCCCCCCTCCCCCCCCCCCCCCCAAAAAAAGCAACAAATTAAAATACTTCACTGTTGATGCTGTTCATTTGGATATTTGAGCACCAATTCGCACTTTGATGAATGTCGGAAAGATTTGGGACCTCAGATAATGTTCATTTACATTGAGCTGATGATTGCATTCCACGTCTATCATGTATTAGCACCTATAAAGGGACTGTACAGTACTGGTTGAGGTGGGCATTCATCTTTTGAACATTCCTAAGTGAGATAATGAAAAGCCTCTTATGAAATATGAAAGAGCATGAAATTTTAAGAAGGATTCAATGTTTATTTGATGAAAATTGATTTTCAAATGGCTGAGATATCCAAAAAAAAAAGTGCTAATAATAAAAGGCGACATGCCACAACTCATTAGGATCTCTTTGTTTCACCTTGTTTTTGGTTATCTCGGCCATTTCAAAACCGATTTTCATCGAATAAACTTTTGATACCCCTTATAGAACTTAGAAGGTTTCTGAATATCTCGCAAAACGTTAAAAGCTATATCCTCACCACGACCTGAACTGTACACACCCTTTAAGATTAAATTATTGAAGTGAACTCAATATCACATATAGAAAAAAAAAATGTGTATCTGAAATTGCCAGGTTCTATCAAAATATGCATCCATTTTGTATTTTTTCATTGGTCAAAGATCCGTGAATTTTGCTTTATTTGTAGGATTCAGTATACTAGTAGTCAAATTAGACCGGTTTTTACATTCATACTCATAAGGCCTACTAAAAAAAAAAAAAAAAGGTAAAAAAAAATGTTGCTGGTTTTCCCCAAGTCGAGCCTACAAAAGAAATCCATTAGACAACATAGTGGAAACGAGAAAACGACCCAGATGGTTATGCATTAAAATACTGTGATTGAGATACTTTGTAAAGGAAGGAAGGGAAATGTGGTTCGCATTTACTGATTGTATTGCACTATAGGCCCTACATTAGTTGAAAAAAAAAAAACCCAGCACAAATGAAGAAACAAAAAAAAATCTTCCTTGGACACCTATTCCTCATTGAGCTTATAACATAAGTAACAAGGATATGTGATTTTTGATTTCGTCGATAGACACAATGACACAAAATGGTCTGCTTTAATTTTATTGGAGACATAGTTCACTTGACCATTGTGCGCATCTATAGTATTAAACAGGAAAAAACGTGAGTAACAATCAAAAACATCGAAAACTTTTAGGAATACACATCATGGAGTACACACTGTCTACGATTGCCGATTCTTCCATCCGACCTTACTTTAGATCTTAGAAAAGTCCGAATGTTCGTGTGCAGAGAGGTAGAATAATTATACGCCTCCCTGAATGTACCTGTATACCATCACCCTCATCCTGCATACTACAGTATACAGCATCCACATCATTGGTACACACACGCCGCAATGCCAACACACAGGTAGTAGGGAGAGTCCTCCCACCACCCGGCTCTGATAACACGCTGAGCAGGATAATTCGAATTTCGCGCTTCAGAGGACGGGAGCGCTGACAGATTTATGGATTCCGCCCAAAATCGGGCGGAATCCATTAACTCCAAGACGAATGCTTCCAGACCCTCTGCGCGAGAAAATCAACTTAAACTATACTAGTTTTCGACGTTGAGGGCGTCAATATCATGGATAGCGAAATAGTATGGGCAGAGGGTCTGGAAGCCAGACTAACAAATTTGAGTGTGTATACAGTAGCCATATTTTGTTTCTTACATTAAGAATGAAATTTAAGACACATTTTACAAGATGCATACTAACCATGGTAATCATTATTCCACATACGTTTATTTGTGCTGGTTTTGTTGGAGCTAGCAGCATTATGCTTACAATCTACGGACTATCTGTGTTCTCAGCTCGAACGAGATGATAGCCTGCCAAGGTTGACTAGGTGCTGTTGATGGTATGGCTGTACAATTAGGCAGACTTTCAGGAGTGTGAAATGTCTCTGGTGTGCTGTTGAACTCGTACGTGGCAGGTGTCTGGCTGTTGGAGGCATGGGGGATGCCTGGTACTGCTGAGGTTATGGCATTAAAAAGTGTTGCAACATAAGCATCGATATTTTGTGTGAACATCTATTAGTGTTCCTAATCATGATCAAAATAATATTCAAACCGTCTTCAAAGGGTAATTTACCCCAAATATACATGTGGATGAGTGAATGCATCAGTATTAGTAGAAAACATTACCCATAAAAGTTTGAGGAAAATTAGACAATTCGTTAAAAAATTATGAATTTTTAAAATTTTGCTGACGAGACCACTGGATCAGAAGAGTACTAGAGAACATGACATCACATATGAACTACATTGTATATACAAAAACTTCAAAAATTCATAACATTTGAACGGATTGTCCGATTTTCCCCAAATTAACTTTCACTGATGTGTTCTATCAACATTGTTGCATTCACTCAATCAACATGTATATGAAGGTGGACCTCCCTTTAAGTCAGAAGCTATACATGGTTCACTACGAAGTAATGATTTCCTGCTTCTTCTCGCTATATGTTAAAGGTGCATAGTCCCGATAGTGTAGAGGGCGCTGTTGATGATACTACCAATCACCGTTAGCATTGATACGAAGATTACCGAAGTTGCGCTGTCATCAAGTGTAAAGTGCGTAGGTGTTGCTAAGTAACGCTGCCTTCGTTGTCTTCTCTGCGCATCACGCAGTCTGTATATGCCAGGGTGCATGCATATGTGCTTCTTATTATGACTTCACAAAAAGAAGTTTGCTAAAGCTGTCATTCCTCTCAGCCGAATCGTGAGCCCAACTATGATTGGACCACTGACGGGCAAGTCCAAGATAAGGTCCCCTCAGAAGGCAAAATTTCATCTTTGCTCAATATTGACATGTTTGGTATCATTTTGAAGCTTATGAGTTGAAGTTTCAATTTCCGTGGAGGAAAAAATGATATTACGTAAATTTATGCAAATTTCAAGGGCTTCATTTGCATATATGTGAAACACAGCGTTACGTATGGGACATTTATAAAAATTCATATTAATTCAAAGGAAAGCAAATGATATTTGATTAATATGTGGACATAAGAAGTTCATCACATAGTTTAACTTGGTATGAAAATTTAGGGATTATGCAAATGATTATGCAAATTAGCTCGTGTCCTATCAAGAGATGTCCCATACGTAACAAAATGAGGTCATTTTTTTAGGTTTTTTCTGAAATTGCTAAGGTTATTTTAATGCCCTTTTGGAAAGTTCTAATTTATTGTTTAGAGAAATTAAATACCAGAGAAAAAAGAAAAAAAAAGTAAAAGAAATATTTTTTATTAGGCATTGAAATAATGTTACGTATGGGACAAATGTGTTACGTATGGGACATCCTCATACATATTGCATGTGAATGTATGTAGCTAGCTGGGAAAGTCTCTCAGTACACAAATGGTCAATCATCCTGAAGAAAACATCCCAACATCGTAGCTACTTTTTGAGTTATAGACACTTGAAACAATATATGAACTTGACTGAACAATTTTCAGAAAGGGGGAGAGGAAAATGGCAAAATACACAAGGAAAAATCAGCATTAAAGGGATGGTATAGTTTTTTGTAGAAATGGGGATTCAGTTTTCAACATTTAAAGAGATGATTGGAAACAAATTTTATGAATTACTTAAGAGCATAAATTCCTAAGACTAGAGGAATTCAAAGTTTATGTGATGGAGATCCAATTTGAAATGGTTGTGATTATATAGAAAAAAAAAAGTAAAATGATTTTTTTTTTTATTGCAAGTGATACACAAATTGTCCTTATTCAGTTTTCAGTAGTAGCCACAACAAAATTCTTGGGTATACATACTGAGGTGTGACTTGAATCAATGCTTTGACTGCTAGACAGACATCATATATCTACTCGATCACTGGGGTTCCACGCAGCAGGTATTGCTTATTTATTAAACTTAATATTTCTTGTGTCAAGTTGTTTTTTATTGAAACTAAATGGCAAACTGCCCTTCATCAATGGAAGTAAACACTTTAAACTACCAGGTATTCAATTTTTCAGTAGTAACTATCCTGATAAAAATAGGGCATACTCGGGTTGGTCATAAAAAATATAGAATATGACTGAATGTGATTATGATGGTAAATATCTGGGGAATATTGTTCCCTTGTCAATCTGGATCAGTATTTGAGTAATTTCAACTGATTCCACCTCTATGATTATGCAAAAATTTGTTTATGGGTATTTTGCTAAATTATCTTGCAAAATACCCATAAACATGCTTCTCCACACACTAAACAAATGGGGGACAAAGGGCATGCATACCCAGGTTGGTCATAAAAATATAAAAATATGATTGAATATGATTTATGATGGTGAATATTTGGGGAACATTGT
Source organism: Diadema setosum (assembly GCF_964275005.1). Lineage (NCBI taxonomy): Eukaryota > Metazoa > Echinodermata > Echinoidea > Diadematoida > Diadematidae > Diadema > Diadema setosum. Next base: position 39,690,687 of record NC_092690.1, on the reverse strand, counting down.
TTCCTTGACAATCTGGATCAGTATTTGAGTAGTTTCAACTGATTCTACTTCAATAATTATGCAAAATACCCATAAACATGGTTCTTCACACACTAAATGTATGGGGGACAAACTGTCCCATACGTAACTGTCCCATACGTAACACGTCATGTCTGTCTTTAATTAGAACCTGTAATTAGAGCTTTTTGCCTAATGACATGAAACTTACCTCTGATAATCTTGAATGTTGTGACTTTCATCACAGTGAGTTACAAGTTGAAGAATGATATACTTTCAGAGAGTTTTGAGGTTGAAAAAAATGTTCAAAAAAACAAAATTTTTCTGGTCCCATACGTAATGGCACACATTTTCTCTTCTAGAATATAATTGTCAAGGTCATCTTTCTCAATTTTTTACATGATTATACTTTTTCTAGATATCAATCACCATGATGAAGTTCAATAAGATAAAAGGCCATTAACACTATTTTTCAGGTCATAAAAGTCTCTGAATGTCCCATACGTAACATGCGCGTTATCTTGGACTTGCCCTGACTACAGTGGATCCAACTTCTTCGGACTCGGGGAAGTGGGCCACAGCGAAAGCGCCAAAGAGGAGTCAATAGCATACATGTAGGTCTCTATAGGAAACTTGCGCCCGAGCGCCCATGTACGCATTTGACTAAAACACCGGGACCATGCACCTTTAATAGTACTACATGACTGGGTTTACCCCGATAGCCATACGATATAATGAAACCGTGTGGTTGAGACAGTGCCCTGCTGAGAAAACTGCTCAACGTACCAAATAGAGCTGGCCAAAAAAATACATCACAAACTGGACGAGAACTCAATTTATCACTCGTAGGTTAAATGCTGACGAAAGGGGAAAATGCATACAGAGTATAGATGTGAAAATACAAAACAGATGTACAAGAAATTATCATGTTTCAGGGCACTTAACCCTACCGGGTTTTTTGAGGGACTTGAACCCACCACCCCCCCCCCCCCCCCTTCAGATCTCGGTCAGGTAGAGGCCAATTGTATTCTACAAGACTGTATAGTTAGATTTTTCACATTTTCATTTATGTATTTTATATCAATTAATTTTGAGCTAATTTATGCAAAAAAAAAATTTGCCTATTAATAAAAAATAAAGCTCCAAGACTTCTAATATTTGGTGAACATATTCTTTTCAATATCCTCATCAATAACATAGAAGCAAAAATTCAACTTCATAATTATTTCTTATGTATGTTATTATTTATTGAATTTATTATTTATTTATTTTTTTACTTTTGTTTTTTTTTTTTGTCAGAATTTGTTGCAGAAACTTTTTAAAGCATAATCAGACTAAAATAAATCATTATCAGCCATTGAAAGTTAAAATATGTATTTTTATATGAATTAATTACAAAAACACAATTTACATTGGATTTGTACACAAAACCATGTTTTTGAGCAATTCTGGGGTTGACAAATTTTTCTCAAAGGGGCGTGGCATCAAAATGGCATGCCCGGGAGCAACAAATTTGGTCTCAGAAGTTGCATGATACTTGAAAGAAAAAAAGTAATAAAATGTCGCGGTGAGAGCATCACGCATTGCAGAATAATCACGCGAAACGTCGAGGTCGGGGGGGGGGGGCATCTGTGTTCTCAGCTCTAAAGAGGTGATAGCATGACCAGGTTGACTAGCTGCTGTTGCATGATGGCATACTATTAGGCAGACTTTCAGCAGTGAGTATAAAGCTTGCAAGTCCCTCAAGGATACCATTAAGTTCGTCAGTTGGAGGCACCTGGCTGTTTGGGTCGGAGGAATTGGGGTCGATGCTGGCCATGGTGTTGAATGGGTTTGCTGACAGGGCAAAAATGCTGTGTGGTGGCAACCTGTTAGGGGTGAATACAGGAAAAGACAATCATTTCTTTGGGATCGAGTTCAAGATACATCAAAATTTGTGTCATTATTACAAAACCAACATGAAATGTCCCTAACATCTCCATACATCCAGGTCAAAATTCCATTAGAAGATCATTAGAGATTTCTGATGTTTTCCAATGGTTAATTCTGCTGGAGTCTGATGGATCAACAGCAATCCCTGATGGACATGATCTAGGGTGATGGTCAAATAACAGAAACCATCAAAAAATGAAAGGAGAAAAGAAAATTCTTTGAGTTCGTGTATATAACATTTCTGGTATGGGAGACTATGACCCCATTTACAGTGCGGGGCTGGGCCGAGCCGCGGCTCAGCCCAGCCTCAATTGCGAGGCCGAGCCCTGCAATTTTGTCCGTTTACACTGCCGGGCTCGGCCGCGCTTTTGATTCAAACCTATCAATATTTTGTAGCAGTGGCGCTCTGCTTGTAAACAAACGCAATTTGGTATTGTCTGGTTTTCAGACCCTTTGCCAACTGAATTCCGTGGCGACGAAGTCGCCGTTCGGGCAAAGGCCTTTGCCGATCCACGAAGGAAAAAATCCTTTGCAGGACAAAACCACCTTAAACTATAGTTTTTAACGTTGAGGGGTTTAATATCCTGAATAGCGAAATAGTACAGGCAGAGGGTTTGGAAGCCAGACTAAAATTGGCCGCGCATTTGGCCCAGTTTGCGTTTAATACACTGAGAAAAGGCCGGGCTCAGCTGCGGCTCAGCCACGGCCGAGACCACCTCCAGAGCATGGCCAAATGCGAGGCCAATTTTGGCCTCGCATTTGGCCTTTTGCGCGTTTACACTGAAATGATCCTCGAAGGTGGGCTCGGCCGCGGCTCGGCCACGGCCTCGCCTCGCACTGTAAAGGGGGTCTTATGCTCTGATGAAACTGACATCACCTTGTATGAGAAATTATTGATACAGCTAACTGCAAACCTCCTTATTGTACAAGGGACCACTGATCATGTGATACGACAGACGTTAAAGCATGCCTGCCCTGGTACTTTTATACAATAGGCCATAGCCATGCAGGCACTGACACAGAACAATCAGCGGTCCTTTGGATTATTTCTTTTTCTTTTCTTGGAGAGTAGAGTCCACCAATGGGTGTAGGCCCTATAGTCATACTATTTGGCAGGTCTGGGCCCCGTTGCAAGAAAGTTGCAATCAATTGCAAATAATTGCTAATTTTGAAACAACCATTTTGATTGGCTCAGGGTCTGCCCTATTAAGAAGACATGCATGCAACAATGATTTTGATTGGCTAGTGACAATCAGTTGCAAGTTGCGTTTAAACGCAAAGTTTCTAGCAACGGGGCCCTGGTGTGGTGTATACAGTGCCTTTATCTTAAAAACATTTATGTGGCTAACGATGCTCAGCCTCGACCTATATACATCAACGAAGCGGGATGCGCTCGATCTGCACATACCTCCTGCTTGAAGAGATTTGCAGGTCGGTGGTGGTGACTAATACTGGCAAGGTGTTCCATAAACCTGCTGATAGCATATAATCTGGAAAGAAGGATCTCTGATAGACAAGAATCCATTCCGCACAAAAGGTATCTTGAATAGTTGGGTGTGTCCACGGAGTACACGTTGGTAGCGGATCATTAATATTTTCAACTACAGTAGTAAATTTACTGATACTAGTGATATCGACTAAAAAGCAAGGCCTATCCGAGGCTACGACGTAAATTTTATAACCTAACTATTCAAAAATCAGATAACAGATAATGAGCACAATCAATGAAAGGCTGTGATGAAGTACAAAGTATGCGTGGCCTCTTCAATTATAAATTACCACATATCAAAAGTGTATAGCAATTTAAATGATATCTACGGTCCTTACCGTGTCTCGTCTTGTACTCGAATGTATACAATCGGTGACTACGAGGCCGGATCGGAGGTGGATATTTATAGGCGGTAGGTCCTATACGGTACACAACTCGTTTCAATATCCACTAGATCTATACATTACTATTTTCTTATACTATAGTATTTATGTCCAACTTCGGTGTGTCTTTATCGTGGACCCATTTTCCTTCTTCGGCTGGAAGCTATGATGTTGGCTCCGGCTGTACATGTATCCCGATTCCGATAGGAGCACTACCAATCAATAATACCAATGTAACTACGTGAGAAATCAGTTTGTGGGGAATACCCGTACGTCCCAAAGAGAGTCTGGCCCATTTTGAGGCCTGTGATTGGTCAAAAGTGGTCCCATGATATTTGCGGAGACATGTCGTTACCAAAGTGCGCTCATACACAGCGCCCTTTGTTCACTATGTTTTTTGTTTATATGTTTTTTACTTCAGTGTAAATATGTTTCATCATATTACTGTGTAAATAAGTTTCAAACTGGATTAAGTGTAAATATGTGTAATAGTGTAAAAATGTTTTTAAAAATCTGCATCAAAGTGTAAGTATATTTCATGTTAATAATTATGTTGAAATTGCGTTCTCCAATACCCTAATGGGGTGACATGAGAATAAAATTACTGTCATTACTGTCATTACTGTCATTACCCCTTGGTAGGTTTATTACGTCTGAGCGTGCACGGTAACATTTAACCTTATTGTAACGCGTATAATAAGCTGGGCAATGACTGT